>NC_064643.1:269196960-269505353 GCF_023864345.2 Schistocerca serialis cubense
AAATCTCCCGTACAGACGTATGACACAAGTGACACCCAATCACCTGACCACGTTCGAAGTCCGTTGAGTTCCGCGGAGTGCTCCATTGTACTCTCTCACGATGTCTAATGACTACTGAGGTCGCCGATATGGAGTACCTGGCAGTGGGTGGCAGCACAATGCACCTGATACGAAAAACATATTTTTTGAGGGTGTCCGGATAGTTTTGATCTCATAGTGTATGTGACTGGCGGGAGTAATATTTCACCAAAAGTATCTAGTATGTTATACTATACGGCGAAAGTTTCACTGAAACGAAAGTAACATCAGATGTGTGACAAGGAAGCGTCAGCAGCATTGTACCATTGTTAACTCACAGTGTTGTTGTGTATGTGACGTCTCATTTAGTGAGACTTCAGTCTTTAGGTGTAGTTCTATATCGATCATACTTTAGTCAAAGGGAGAAGTTGGGAAACCTGCTGCTTCGGCCACGAGGAGAATAACTTGCTATATAACGGTTTCCCGTGATGGAGAGAGTGGTTGGCCAAACGTTCGAGGAGAGCCGTGGGGACGCTGGATACAGTGAATTCAACCTGTTTTCAGAAATTTTAAAATCGTGTACATGACTGGAGCAGTAACCGCCGGCTGAAATCTTCCTGAAGAAATAAAAAGCAACCAATCAGTGGTAAAATGGACCCTTGACCACGGTTTCAACGTTTAAAGAAACATATCCTTCAGATGGAAATAATAACAAATATATTACGTTTGCGGGAGGTACGTTATGAGAATATAGCCAAAAGGCAGCAATAAAATATAAAATTTCACCTCCATAACAGTCAAAACATGAACAACATGGTAAGGTAGTGCATTTCATTGCACTCAGAAAAGTTCTTCAAGATGCCTTGCGACCCCTGGCGTTGCTATGGAGCTATAGTGGCTCTGAGAACTCCGAAGCTATTTTTGCAAACCCAGAATGGAGGAGTGTCGGCAGCTGCCAAGTGTTACTTCCCCGCTGACTGTAGTAGCTGTGGTTCCCAGGCACAGTCATACCAGGAAATGCGTCTAGCGGGAGCAAGAGAGGCACTGGGTTGGATGGGAACTGAGTGACCAGTAAGAGCTCGTCGCTGTAGTTGTTTATGAGACAGACAATTAAAAGAGGACAGAGGCCAGGATTTGTGTATCTGATCCCGGGTCAGGACCGGCAGAGTGAATGTGAAATGGGGACAGCGGCGTGAGGTTCATTAATGGGTGGGAGCAGGCAGTTCTAATCACTCGAAGGCTGGAGGACAGGCAGTTTGTGGAAAACGTATAAATAGCTATCTGGAGAGTGTCTGAGGGTGTTACAGAGGCTAGGCTAAGCCTTATTTGTCATAGGGAAAAGAAGGAGAGTTTATTAGACAGTATAAAACAGGGACTAGATGAAACATTACTTTTCAGTGTGTAAAAGGACGGAATCATTTACTAGAGGAGATGAATAAAATACTTCTCAGTTTTAATTTATGTCGCCATATCCCTTTAACAGTTAGTCTCTTTACCTGTAAGTGTTTTAGTCCTCTGTGCCGTCATTTCATTTTCAGCATACGCCGTATTCCTTGTGTAATGATACGCTTAGTTTATATACAGTTGTCTGTATTTCTCGATTAGTTTCCCTACGGTTCCACGTGCCTTATGAACGGACGCTGGGTCTTCGTAACTGTCAGATGGACCAATGACTCCCGTTTAAAATAATTCTCCTTGTCTCATGGGGCGAACGGTTTCTGGTGAGGCTCGTGACCCAAATAATTACAGCTATCGTCGTTGGGAGAATTCGTGTTAAGGGCCTTCCGAGAGCAGTTGACTTGATTTGAGTAACACACTTAAGGTTGTGGCATTGTATGAACATGGAAATATCACCGCTGGACGATCGCAAATAAAATGGATAAATGTGCCATCCTGACACTGGCTCTCATTAAATATAAATAAGTGTAATAAAATGTCTATAACAAAATAACACGATAGTGTCCGATTGCAAGATTACTGATGAACATGGTCAGCAAATCATGTAAGTGTTTAAGAATATTAGTATGAAGAGATACTGAAAGGTGCTGATTGATTTAACCTGATTATTCGTATAAATCTTTGAAAATATCGGGGAATTATACTTGATAAACGTTGGTGAACTAGTAACAGCTAATCGTTCCTGTCATACTAGAACATTAGCAACTGCTCTCACCAAACATCCCATATTTTACAGATTTAGATGATCTCAATCGTAAGTGCAGTGGCCAGACCGGGTTCTAAGAAGAAAAAAAATCCTCTAAGTCCTTAAATTAAGCGAGTGAGTTCTCAGTTTAGCCCTGTGCACGGTAAAGCTAACCCGGTAGAGCCTTGTGGAAACGACCACTTAATCTTTACATTTAATTGGCACCTACCTGATTTATACTACCGACTATGATTCCGTTGGGAGTGGAAAACTGGCAATTTAAAAATGAGCATTGCAAACTATCACAACTATTAATAATCTCTAGAAAGATTGAAATCGAATTAGATTTAAATTTATAGAAATAAGTACACATTATAGCCCCACACGAATTCGTACCAGAGCAAGAAAGATTAGCGTGAGCTAAACTCTGTGCTTTAAGTAATTGGATGCTACAGTTGAGTGGAATGTTAACCATGCAATCACGGGCATGCTCAGTTAAATCAGTTATGGAAACTGACTGACAGTAGTGATAAATTAGCAGAAAATACTACAGAGCACGTACGAGTCAGTCGTTGAATGGCTAGTTAAAACACGGGGAATTAAAGCTTCGGTACTTAATAGCAGGATGGACCATTCTGGGATCTCACTTTTCCAAAATAGCAAACCGGACATTAACGAAAACTGAAAGAAGGGTTCTAATTTAACTCATTATTTACGTATTCACCCGAAGAGCAAAGTTGATATAGTCACCGCGATGCTTATTAAACTGCGGCCTAAAATTCGTCGTTAGTCACCCATACAGTTACATATTTCTTACCATTTCAGCTTTCATACTGAAGCAGCACCACACTGGAGCAATAACGTCCAATATCTGTGATACTCTCAGCGTCGAAATTAATCTCTGTTAATTCACACTGTTGTCTGACTGTACTCTTCATCGAAGTTATTCTTCATCTTGCACATACATCTAATCTCTATTACTCCCTATCATTATCTGAATTTTATACAACTCCCACAGCTATCTGTCTGCACTCTCCGAGACCTCATGGCTACCTGGAAATACACTGCAAGTACAATTTTTTTCTCCACAATATTAAAGTCACTCTTAACGGTGCACATGCAACCAGTCTCCGTCACTCCCCATGGTTATCTGACTCAACTTTATGCAGCCCCAGAGTTATCTGGCTGCAGTTCCCAGACCGCAAGACTAACTGCATCTTCCCATAAAAAAACGGCTCTATTCCCATGTTTTTGGGGTCCTAGCTGACCAGTCCTCTGTCACGCTTCTCTGTGTCAGTCTAGCACTAACAGACCCTCAGAAGAGCGCATAGGAAAACAACTTCTTGGGCCATTCCGGTAGGAGAAATCTACCATATGCTCCTAGAAGCTTCTCCTGAGAAATCTGAAGAGCCAAAGGAACGCCTCTCCTAAAAATTTTGCGGGCAGGCTCGTTTCTCCACTTGCGTACACTCTACGAGTCATCTAGGCCACACAGGAATGTTCCGATGTTCGTTCATCCATTTTGTTAGTGGCCTCATCCTGCCATTCTGCCACAAAAGCTAAAGAACACCTCCTAGTTCCAGCACCCAGCTAAACTTATATTCTTATCCAATGCATTGAACAAGCAGAGTAGAAATTGTTAATCAGAAAGAGCATTTGAAAACAAAATAAAACGCAGGTTACATAGATACCTCCTCTGGGCATCGGTATTACATAGTTGAATTAGAAACATGCGAAAAATTAATATGTTACCTAGATAAGTTAATAAGTTCTAGAACTAACGAAACACGTACAAAAATCAACGTACGTGTACATAATCGGCTGACGATGTGAAATTAGTTTTTGGGGAAGGTGAATGGAAAGGCAGAATGTTTGTAACGGTTCTGGAAAAATGTAAAACATGTGCAAAAGGTATCACATACAAGACGATCGAGCGGGGTAGCGCAATGGTTAGCACACTGGACTCGCATTCGGGTGGATGTCAGTTCAGACCCGCGTCCGGCCGTCCTGATATAGATTTTCCGTGATTTCACTAAATCGCTTAAGACAAGTGCCAGATACTCCTGATCGGACAGTGTGTTTAGCCAATTATATTTACTGCACTTCAAGGGATGATATGTTCTATTCAACGTTGCAGAGGGTCAAAACTTCCAAAATACCACACTCATTCACTGAGCAAACGCGTCATTGCCTTCCGGTCTAAACAAAGATAGACAGCGGTATTTCTCATGATTTCCCGCATAGTACGTGTAGGGCAGCTGTGATAATGTACAGGATTCTAAATACGAAGTACAAGTGAAAAGAAGTATAACTAAAGAAAAGAAGAAAACAGAACAACAAGAAAATGTAGCTCCCTGCTTTCAAATTTTTTTTAACAATCACAAAGGCTATTCTCATACTAATTTTCTACTTAGATGTATTTATTATCTAGTTTATTTTCAGTCGATTTAGAAATGTTTTAGGGCTCCATCGTAAGACACTTTGGCACAGCTATCGAAATGGTGTGGATCCACAAACCCATTTCTGATTCACAACATGTGACGATACGCAGCGACGTAGAGTGTAACATTTACACATAAAAATGTAGCCTCCGCGTGTCTGCGCTCGCAAAAGTGGAAAATTAGACGGTCGATTGATTAGAAATTTTGACACAACACAGCATTCGAAAGCGCCAACGTTTTAAAACCTGGGAAATTATTTGACTGTCGGAAAATCATGATGTGTTACTTTCATTCCCATTGTTGCATTCAGTTCGATTTATTTATTTTCTTTGGGATCTGATTTGATTACCTGTTTCCGAAAATCGAATCGATTTTTTTTCCGATTGTACACCATCTGTGTTGTTGAAACCACATTACGAGTGTTACAAGTTGAAGAAGGAGAGAAAACTTGTTGTTTTCGTTCACACTGGTGTGCATAAGCGATCGCTGAAAGTGTTCTGATTGTCCTGGAAGTGATTCTATCTGTTTTCAGAAAGTGAAATGTAATTTAGTTTGATAGCTATTGTTGTATTAAGATCAAATATTTAATTCACTGTTTTCGAAAATCAAAATGTGAGTTACCTTGATACTGAAAATTTTGGTAAATGGAAGAAATGAATATTCGAATCATATCCTCAGAAACATCAGATATTATCAATCCTGTTTCCGACGACTTCAGTCGCCGCTAACGCGTTTTATGCTGATATTTAAAATTCAGGGACATATACACCACGAATACCTTTCATTTAATGGCTTCAGTTCCCAATATTCTTACCTTCGCTACGACTATTAATAAAGCGCAAGGGAAAGCTTTGCAAATGTGCAGTTTGAATTTGGAAAACGATTGCTTCGCTCATGAGCAGTTATACATCGCACGCTACAGAACCTGTAAACCGTCTGATCTTTATGTTTATGCAGAAAACGAAAAAAGAAAATTAAAAAATTAAGTCAGTCCATTAGCTTTACAATTATTATCTGTGAAAACATCTATTTTCTGCCTTTCCCTTCATTCCACATAGTCATTGCAACGCAAACGAGGGAACAGATGTAAATAATGTGTCTTCTCGGTGAATCTATGTTCGCTAGACTTCCTTTCTTTACTTTCCCACTCTTTTCACTTCAGACTGAGCCACAACAGTGCGTGACTGTGTTTAGCTAGTAACCGCACAAAACGAACTGTAGGAAAACCAGATGCCATTTTGAGATTCATTGCAAAGATCTTAAGGGAATGTAGTTTATACCTGAAAGAAGTGACTTATAAAACACTTCATCGACCGATTCTCGACTATTGTTCACCAGTCTGGATACGTTATCAAGCAGGTGTATCAGAAGAGATAGAGAAGATTCAACAAAGAGAAATCGTAACTCCTGCGGAAATACATCGACAGTCGCTTTTTCCTCATACAATTTACGAATGAAATAGAGGAGACACAAAGGAATTAAGGACATTAGCAGGCAGCGGGTATTGATTTATATCAATGGGGCAAGTTGAAAATTTGTGCCGGGGTGAATTCGAACCCACGTCTCCTGCTTCCGAAGCTGATGCGCTGACCATTACGCCATCCAGACACAGTAGTCGCAACAGCTGATGCCCTAACACGCAAACTGAAATTATCAGCGTATACCATACGCTACTGGCCCTCCTGCTCATTACCATCATTACTCCCGCGATCTCGCTGATTCCCGAAAGAACAGACACCATATATGTAATTAATTAAGGCGATGGCGGTCAGTGATGTCTTCAGTGAATTGCACACCAAGCTCGAACTCTTACTGAAATCGGACAGACGTCGGGAGTAATAAGGCTAATGAGCATGGGCACTACATCAGTAGTGTGTGGTACAAGTTGAGAATTTTCATCTGACGGGAAGCGTGCTAGGGTAGTCCGTGTGAGTGTGATGACCAGTGTCCAGATGGAGTAGTGGTCAGTGCATTTGTCTAGCATGCAGAAGACCCGGGTTCTAATTCCCCCCCCCCCCCCCCCCCCCGATTTTCAACATGTCCCATAGATATAAATCAGCGCCCATTGGCAGCTAATGTCTTTAATTCGTTTATGTCTTGATTCTAGTGTCTTCAGGGTGAAAATAGTGTTAGTGTCTGTTCTTTCAGACATGTCCGAAAGAACAGACAACACATATACGAGGGTTGGAACTTCAATAGTGGCAACTATTTATTTACAGCTCGTGCAAAATAGATACGTGTTTCAAAGTTTTACTGAGCTTCAAAGTAGTCACCAGCATTGTGTATAACCCGTTGCCAGCGATGTGGACGTCGTAGGATACTCTTAGCAGTGCCAGCTGGGTTGACAGTTCGAGCGGCGCGGTCTACTGCCCAACGAATTTGTAGCAGTTCTGAAGCGAATGCCGTGGAGTGTTTCCTTCAGTTTATAAATCGAGTTGAACTTACGAGGACTTAAGTCAGGGGAGTGTAGTAGGTTGTATAGCACTTAGCAGCCCTGTCAGTCAAACAAATCAGTAACAGGTTGCACTGTATGTGCTTGAGCATTGTCCTACAAAATGATGGTCAGGTCCTGCGGAAAGTGTCATCACTTCTGTCTCTAAGCTGGTCGTAGCTTGTGTTCCAAAAATGAACAGCATAGAGACAGAAGTGACGACACTTTCTGCAGGACCTGACCATCATTTTGCAGGACAATGTTCAAGCATGTACAGTGCAACCTGTTACTGATTTGTTTGTCTGATGGGGCTGCTAAGTGCTATACCACCTACTGTACTCCCCTGACTTAAGTCCTACTAAGTTCAACTTGATTTCCAAACTGAAGGAAACACTTCACGGCATTCGCTTCAGAACTGCTACAAATTCGTGGGGCAATAGACCGCGCCGCTGGAACTGTCAACCCAACTGGCATTGCTAAGAGTATCCTACGACTTCCACATCGCTGGAAACCGGTTATACACAATGCTGGTGACTACTTTGAAGGTCAGTAAAACTTTGAAACACGTATTGTTTTGCACGAACTGTAAATAAGTAGTTGGCACTATTAAAGTTCCAACCCTTGTATGAGTAGTAGAAGAGTTCACTGTAAGCTGGCTTGCGGAGTTTAGATGTTGATGAAGATACCCTTTTGCTTTTGTGGTGGTGGGGACTGGTTTCACTGTGCGGACTCGGGGCAAGCGGCGCCGAGACACCGAAATGGAAAAGTCGCTGCAGTGGCAGAAGGCATTGCAAGCCTACAAGCCATGGATTCTGGGATGGAACTTTTGGTGAAGATGTTGCAGTGAGAAAGCTCGAGACCAGACTCTTGAATAGAATTGAAGAGGTGGTTCAAGCCGCAAGTTAAGCCATCAAGATAGCGCCTAGAATTTTTTCAGTCCCAACCTAGGTTTTTGGAGAAGTTTTCCTTAAGTGTGTAAGGCAAATGTCACGACAAACATCTCCTCTTCTCCCCAGAAAGTACTATGTCTATCTACCCTTGCAACGAAATAACTAAAGAGAGTGGAAGAATTAATCCTACCCTAACTAAAACAAATGAATAGAGTCACAACGAAATTAAAGTACCTATGGCTGAAAAGAGCGAAGCTCTGGATGCAGCCCACACTCAGTAGAGGGGACGAAAAAATCCACAGCATCCTCTGCTATGGTGTATTACGAGGATTTTCTCAGCCGAAAACAACTCTACGCATGCGAAACGTTGCTTATGTATTATTTGAAGTCTCATAAGTGAGTGCGCCAAGTTTCTGTCACTTCTGACAGATAGCGTAGCTGCAGGACAGTTTCAAAATGACGTCTGTAGGTGATGTACGTTACAAGCAACGTGCCGTCATTGAATTACTCACTGTACAGAAAGAAACTGCGGGGAACATTCACAAACGATTGGGCAAAGTCTAAGGAGCATCTACCGTCGCCACGGAGTGTGAGGTCATCTGAGGGCAGTTCGGCGGAGCTCCACGATTATTAGCGGTCGGGGAGACCTTCCGTGGCTGTTACAACTGACCTAGCTCCCATGGACTTACACTTGTTTGGGCCATTAAAGGATTCCATTCGTGGAAGACATTTTGACGACGATGAGGAGGTGACTAAAACAGTGAAACACTGGTTCCGCCACAAGGACAAATATTGTACCGACAGGGCAAACACGCTCTAGTTTCGCGCTGGGGGAAGGACGTAGAGCTGGGCGGAGATTTACATGGAGATATGGGATGTGTGGATAAAACATCATTCTTTCGTGTGTGTAAATCTCATTATATTCAATAAAGAATCATTGAAGAAAAGAAATGGGTTGTAGTACTTTCTGGACAACCCTCTTATAAATGCGGCTGTGTATCATTTCGATAGCTGTGCCCAAGTGCATGTAGTGAAGCCGTAAAATACTTGGAAATCGACTGCAGCTGCAGCTGAAGTTCGTAGTGTGCAACATAATGGGAACAATACCATACTGTCTTATTTAATATGTTGCAAGTTCGTCTTACTGAGTTTCTTTGACTGGAAGCACATGTAACCACAGTCTCACTAAACGCCGTGGACTCGCGCTGTTAGCCTGTGCATTTGCTCGAGGGAGCCGTTTCCGGAGTCGAGAGAGCCGCTGCCATTGCCGACGGGAGAGTATTGGGGGGAGAGGCGCTGTTGGGATATTCGGGACACGTTTACCTGAACTAATTAAATATTTCGGGAGGCGGGCGGCTCATTAGGGTGGAATAGCCGCTCCGTGTTTATACGACGGCCATCCCACGCCGGCGAGGCCTCTCGTATCTGCTCGCAGCACGCCGGGCGGCGCGCGAGATTAAAATTCTGCGACCATCAATAGCGTTTCAGTTTCTCGTCACGATTCCGACATTGGCTCCGATATTACGTTTTGATCCTGGCCGTGCGCAATGGGGGGAAGAATTCGGCCCCAGCCGTTTTATGACTCTTTAAGATGCGCATGAAGTTTGC
Source organism: Schistocerca serialis cubense (assembly GCF_023864345.2). Taxonomy (NCBI): domain Eukaryota; kingdom Metazoa; phylum Arthropoda; class Insecta; order Orthoptera; family Acrididae; genus Schistocerca; species Schistocerca serialis. The sequence continues at coordinate 269,206,492 of NC_064643.1, forward strand.
GCAGCATTTTCCGGGCGCCCGGGTCCGCCCGGGCGTATAACAGCGATAAAGGAGTATTATCGTTTAGGAGTTGATAGCACGAGGCGATACAAAGAAAAAGAAGAAACGGAGGCGGCGGTGTGGGGGAGGGGGGGGGGGGAAAGGGAAAGAGAGGGGTAGGGGTAGAGGCGATATTTGGCCTATACTGATTTTAATTTAAACAGACGGGCGCGCCGCTGGAGGGTTCAGTGCGAGGTGCTTCTCGCATATTGGACAGGCGTACGCTGTGAACCCTCGCTAGAACTCATAGTTTCATGCAAATCACGCCGCGCTACGCCAGGGGGGCGTTATTTTATAGTCCATACAATTTGTTCTGAGCGCAGCTAATATCCTTGATGTGTTTGGTAAGTCGCCTTCTCATCTTCTCTCTCTCTCTCTCTCTCACACACACACACACACACACACACACACGTACACATACACAGCTGCGCGCCACACAGGCCCGCTTTCCTCCTCATCCGACGTGCCATTTCCAAAAGTATACGGATCTTATTACTATTCAATGATGCAAGCAATCGTTATGGCCCAGGGGAAGGAAGCGAAAAAAAAGTGAGAGAAGGAGAGAGAGAGCGACAGAGTAAACGTCGGAGAGACAGAGAGAGGAACTCCCAAGAAAGGGCGGGATCCAGAAATCGAACCACCTCTACTGCCCCTATATAAATTTCAAAATGGTGCCGAGGTCCGCTGCAGCGTCGGCGATATTGCCGGCCGTGTGGGGGCGGGGCGTCGGATATACGCGCGCGTGAACGGAAGGGGCGGAGGACGAGGGGAGGGAAGCGAAGGCGCAAGGAGGAGCGCAACTCTCGCGCCGAACATTCTCATCCCTGTGTCTACACGTTAAGGGCACCCTCCCGCAGCCGCCATAACTTTTATCACTTGCCGGTCGCTAGTTTTCCCCTTTTTGTTTCTCTCTCCTCTTTTTTTTCCCTTTTTCTTCACCCCCGCCCCTCTCTCCCAGCCACCTCCCTCAGTGAACCCGCACTAGTCCGCCGGCCCTCGCCACGGAGAGCGTCCAGTGTGAAAATTCTCCTCCCGGCACGAGTCCGCTCGGCCCGACGCGAATGCAAATATGTCGCGATTTGCGGCGGCAGTCCGGCTCCGTGCATAATTGATGAAGGACTGCTCGCAATACGAGTCGGCGAGGCGGTGATTAACTTGGGACGAGTTTAGCCGCGTTTGGTTTCTCTAATAAGGGAACAGCTCTTGTATTTATAAGAACGCATTCGTTCCTGGCCTTCGGAGAAAGAAGAAAAAGGAGAGGGAGAAGGAACATGAGACTGGAATAGGGAAGTAAAGAGAAGAGGAAGATGCCTGGTAGGATGTGAGAGAGGACTTGAGGCTCTAATTGCACCAGAGTAAATAAATCAATAAATACCTAACAATAAAATACAAAATATTGTCTCGAGTCGTGAAGCCGCCAAAATGAGAAAAATGAAAAAAAATAGCTGCACTCCTGTAAACAGAAACTTATAGCTTTACTTTAGAAGGTATCACCCAGCATTGTTGAGACACTTGTCACACTGCTAGACGCTGCGATGAATGGCTGTCTGTGTTGTGATCCAGTCACGAAGGTACTGCTTGACGCCCTCATCCGAGGTAAATCTATTTCCTATCAGAACCTTCTTTAGCTCACCAAACATGTCATTATTTCAGAGGCACAGATCCTGACTGTATGGAAGTTGACTGAGGACCTCCCATTTGAATCTCTGTAAGAGCTCCTTGCGGCATTTGCTGTATGTGACATCGTCGTCGAGCAGTTGACCCGCCCTTATCTTTTCAATTTGATGGATCCTAGAGCGGGCTTAAATTTCAAGGTGAAAGGCTACCAATGGTAAGATTCCCCGATGTCATTGCTGTCCTCAATGAAATTGAAGAAGAATGACAGTGTCTTTTGAATAAAATGGACAAACTAATGAGAATAGAATGTAGATTGAGAGTAAATCGAAGAATGGTAAGTGACAGAAATGAAAATAGCGAGAGACTTAACATCAGAAATGGGGATCACGAACTAGACGAAGTTAAGGAATTGTGATACCCAGCGAGCAAAATGACCCGCAATGGACAGAGCAAGGAGGACACAGAAAGTAGACGAGCACTGGAAAAAAAGAGTGCTCCTGGCTAAGAGAAGTCTACTAGATCAAGCATAGTTCTTAGAGAGCACAGCGTTTCATGGCAGTGAAACATGGACTGTAGGAAAGCGGAACAGAAGAGAAGTAAAGCACATGGGATGTTGAGCTATAGACGGATGTTTGAAATTAGGGAGACTGATAAGGTAAAAAATGAGGAGATTCTCTGCAGAATCGGCGAGGAAAGAAATATGTGGAAAACACTGACAAGAAGAAGGAGCAGGATGATAGGACACCTGTTAAAGACACTGAGGAAATAACTTTCATAGTACCAGAGGGACCTGTGGAAGGTAAAAACTGTAGAGGAAGACAGAGATTGGAATACATCCAGCAAATAATTGAGGGCGTAGGTTGCAAGTGGTACTATGAGATGAAAAGGTTGGCACAGGAGTGGAATTCGTGAATTCATGGCGGGCTGCCAGAAAACTGATGACTAAATAAAAGACTGGAGATTGTCGTTTGGAAGGGATGACACCATGTCTCTTCTTGCATTACACTTTATAAGGAATTATTCCCTTCATTGGCACAGTACTGAAGATGTTAATGAAACTATACCATTCGACACGCTTCCTATGTTCGTTGAATACAATGGGACACCCACTTGTCGCACACTTTGCGAAATATCAACCTGTTTTTAATGATTGTGTGAAAATTCCTAACGATCAAACCGACTTCTGCGACAGTGACTGTTATCTTAAGTCGCCGGTCATCAATAACGACGGCATCTACCTGCTGGACAATGTCATCGGTAACGTGGTGCGGCATTACAGTCCATGTTTCGACTTTTGCAATGGCCATGCAATGCTGACCGTATATTTGTGCCATTCTTCCATGAATTTCCGTTCCCTACACTCCTTCCGCTGTCAGAAAACGCACTGCACCCGTTTACGCTTCTTTTGGAGCTTCCATTTATAGTTTCATCACAACAAAGTGCAATGGATAGTCGACGCTATGTCGTAACCTTGATGTGCGCCCATGTCTCTCTGGCTGCGAGTTTTGGATCTCTGCGTCCTTATTGGGGCCACACCTTTTTCTACTGGCAATGTTATTACGAGCCTTTCAGCGGTTTTCATTTTTCAGCTTCCAGTTCATTTCTTTATGTCTGCGGTCTGGACGACCTTACGAGATGCCGCAGATAAAACCCCCACACTGGCCAAATTTATACAATTTCTTTTATATTTTATATTTTCAATGGAAAACAGAATTCGATTCTTTCTTATTATTCTGATGTAAGTCGTGCAGTGCAGCCGGTGTCTTTATTTTGGGCGCGTGTTAATGCAGCAACTGAAGCTTGCCTCATATCGAATGATCATCATCCATAGTATTCTGATAGCCTAGAAGCTAAAAAAGAATGGTAGTGAGATCTGGGTGATTTGGAAGACATTTGACTAGTCCAGTGGTTGTGAAACAGAATACGTTCAATCAATCACTCTTGGGAAACTTACATGATGCAACTTAATGGTAGCGGCGAGGATGGTGCAGACAGGGGTACTGGGGTGAAGGGGAGGGGGAAGGGACCTCTAGGGAACATTGAAGTGCCACCAGGACTTAACGTCGGGTGGTTATAATTAAAGTGTAGCTACTCATGGAGACCCAGTGTGCACTGTAATTATCGAATACTAGCGAAACTTGGTAGATGTGGTAATGCGTCAATGCAGAATCGATTTACGCTGGAAAAAGATTTGCTTCAGTTGTGGCCAACAGGTGCAAATCTGTCGATGTACGCTGTCTGTATTATGCTATGACATCCACGCTGTGGTTTGGCAGGTCATAACATGAGTAAACAGTATGGCTTTCGAGAAGAGAGGGGAGCAGTAGCGATTGCAGTGCTGCTTTGAGAGAGTTTCGTCGACTGAAAGATCTGAGGAGGGGCCCGATGTCATTAATTGGTTTAAAGAAGATGGTAATGAAATTAGAAGTCACGGATGAGCTTGGTGTTGTACCTGGACGACGAAGGCGTTTTATCCCGATGGAAAAATTTTACAAGGTTCCTGTTGCTGTGCTGACTATACAGCAGGTGCCCCAGGTAACGCAAGTGCTCGTGCAGTGTCTCAAGAATTGTCCATCCCATGATCAACAATACGGAAAGTTTTGCGATCCATTCTACCCCAGTACTCCTACAAGATACAGACAGTGCACCGACTGAAACCTCAGGATCAGCAGCAGCGTTCTGAATTTTCTCTTCTGTTTCTGGCACGGTTCGAAGTTGATGGCATGTGGCAGGGCACTATTCTGTGGAATGAACACATTTTACATTACAGGATAGCAGTTAACATACAGAACTACAAATTTATGGTGCTGCTACACCGCCTGCTGTGCCCAAAGAACCACTTCACTCGCTGTATGTGACTGTGTGCTGTGGATTCGCAAGCACCTCTAATCTCAGACCGTTCTTCTTTGGAGAGGATACTCCCCAAGGACCTTTCAGATGTACCGACTACGTTTGCACGTTATCGAGACCTCTTTGTCTAAAGTATGATTCCTGCTATGGAAGAATGTAACTGTATGGAAAGCACCGTTTTCATGCAAGATGGTGCAACATCCCACATCACTCGTCCAGTGAAAGATCTGCTTAATGCAACCTTCTACGAATGTGATACCTCCAAAGGTTTCCCAGGTGCATATCCTGCAACATTACCTATTCTGAACCAATGTCACTTTGGCTCTGGGGAAATCTAAGCGAACGTGTTTACCAGGGACACGTTCAATCTCTGTCTGATCTGAAGTTCAGTATAGAGGAAGACGTTGTTCAGATTCCATCGGGACTGCTGCGAGCAACTGTTGGTCACCTCGTTCTAAGGATGCAGCATCTCGCCGGCGTCTCCGGCGCTCATACTCAACTAATTGTGTAAGTGGTGATTAATAATGAAATAAACATTATGCCATTAAGCCTACGCCGACGCACCGTTCCTAGTCCATTACGTATGGAAACATTTCTATACGTCTTTCTTGCATTCACAGCGCTAGATTTGCACCTTTTTCCAATGTAAATCAGTTCCGCATTAAGAGACTAGAATAACTTTCAAGTTTTGCTGCCATACAATAATTACAGTCCACTCTGGACCTATATGAGCAGCTGCACTTTAATTATAATCACACGGTCTGAGATTAGAGGTGCTTGCGAATCCACAGCACACAGTCACATACAGCGAGTGAAGTGGCTCTTTGTGCACAGCAGGCGGTGTAACAGCTATCCACATTACCATCCATTAACACTACTCGATGAAGATGATATCAAAAACTTTCCCTGCTCATATCATAGCTTCTCAATGCTTTTATGAAGCTAATAGGTTCGTATTTGGAAACGATAACAATAGTTTATTCAAAAACAAGACGATCTAGACGTTGTCTAGCAACTGAAACTGTGCAAAGAATTAGAAGAACATGGAACGACTGAGAAACATGATGTCGGTTTGTTGGATAGTTATAAGAAAATATTAAGCACAAGACAAAAATATACTCTCTACAATTTGGCAAGCAGCAGCTTAGTGGGAAAGTAAAATTATGGAACTGTTATGGCGAAAGGAGTGCAGCGAATAATACAGCCCAAACGGGAATTTTCTGACTTCGCCAGTGGTGACGAGCTGAGAGGCGTTGCAACGTGAACGAGGATTGCTTGCTGGCAGCATGGCGTGATCGTCGTGACGATCTCGCGTCCAGTATTTTAATCACCGGTGAGTACTGCTTGTAGTGTGGAGAGTACTACGTCATTGATCCTTGTATCAGTACATGTCTCGTTGTTCGTGGTCACTATGACATAGTGCATGAGACCTAGTGTCAGGCTCTTTGGAATATTTTCCTCTCCATTTACGCGAAACACCGCCTCATTTCAAAGTAGAGCGATGACCCTAAATTGTTCTCAACGTCACATTCATAAACAATAATTTTTTTGCCGTGCTTGCTTTTGTCGTAGTGCAAATGAAAGTCATGAGTTTAATTTCATGATCTGTAACTGGAACCATTACATAACTGGACTTTGGCTGCCTGTTTCATACACCTTTTATCTTTTTTTTTTATCAACTCTGCGATCTGTCTCTCTCCGACTGTTACGAACCTTGTATGGCTTACTTCTCCACCGACGTGTTCCACGTTACATACTACGGGATACTATCTCCTATGTTGATGAAAAACCTATGTTGATGATAAACCTATATTCATTGTGGCGGAAAGTGGTGGGAGGTGCGCAAGTCAGCAGACTGGGACAGGAAACTCGCACCGCCTACTAGGCAACGTCCTAGTGGAGGTAGTTTGCCATTGTCTTCCTCCGAGCGTAATGGGGACGAATGATGATGATGAAGACGACGCAACAACACCCAGTCATCTCGAGGGAGGGAAAATCTCTGACGCCGCCGGGAAGCGAGCCCGGGACGCCGTGCGCCGGAAGCTAGAACGCTACCGCTGAATTCATCTCATCGATAGGCATCCTTCCGCGTGTCAAGGACAGTTTAAGATGGATAGTTAAGTTGTTGAGATGGTTGCAGACTTACCATAACAGCTCTTTCTCTCAACAACGGTACGTTTGGTGTAAACCAGTTTTAGCGAAACCATTCGGGGTGAATTAAATGGTAACCTTACTAGAAACTTGAGGAGACGAGTTCATCTTCCGATTTTCAAAAACATGCATATGGTAAGTGTGCTTGAGTAGAGTTTTCGAATACAATCTTTTTTTTGTTGACATGCATATAGGTATGAGGAGTCGCAACAATATCATTAAATCAATCCGCCTGGAAGTGCTGCATTGAATAACGTGTACCAGAGAAAATTAACACCTTTAAAAATATGTAATAGAACGAGATAAAAGCGTTTTAATGGACACTCTATAGTAAATAAACGAATTATTTGTTTTCGAATAAGTAAGAAAAGAATAACAATTTTAACTAATGATCTGCAAAAATGCACATGAGAAGTATCACTCAGAATTTCAAATGTTTCAGCTAAACTGTTTATTAACGAAGGTTTTTATACATGCCTTTGAAAATGATGTATAATCGAAACGCGTAAGGCAGCTCTGGTTCAAATGGCTCTGAGCACTATGGGACTCTACATCTGAGGTCATCAGTCCCCTAGGACTTAGAAATACTTAAACCTAACTAACCTAAGGACATCACACACATCCATGCCCGAGGCAGGACTCGAACCTGTGACCGTAGCAGCCACGCGGTTCCGGACTGAAGCGCCTAGAACCGCTCGGCCACCGTTGCCGGCTAAGGCAGCTCTAATCAGCAAAAAGTGTGACTATGAAAATTTGAAATTTTAGCATAATTTTAGACTGAAAAAACACATCTTGCTTTGGAAACCACCCTCATCCCCAATTCTTTAAAGAAACAAAGTTCCGCATTTAAAAGAGCTTTAGACGTCTGATTATTTTGGAAATGAGATAATGTGCTAAATTCTTAACGTTAAGCATGTAAAACATTTACGGCTGAAGAAGTAAAAGCTTAATTATGTTCGTTTTCTTAGTTGTTGGTAGTTCAGTGAATGAGTAGAGTTTGGATAATTTGCCCTCCGTTTTATGTCAAGCTAGCTTCTCATTCATCTCTATGTATATGACGTCTTATCTCCTATACTTTGTGTTATAAAATGACATAATTTTGCAGGTACATTAAGAAGAATTGTGAAACCGTCTGCAATATGCATTGCGAATAACAATAAGAAAAATTAGCACGTCGTACCTGATGTCGGAATTGTTTTACTGCATAAAAAGCGAAAATGTGATAACCGATAAATTTTTCCCCTTCTGTTATTTCATGGGATGTGTCAGCAAGAAATATTTTCGAAGAGGTTTGAAATGATGTGTAAAGTTTATTAGCAGACGCCAAGTACTCTCTTTCTCAAATACTTGATGAATGTAGTCTTGATAATTTGACCAATGTGCCTCAATACGTATACACAGTTTCTGACTTTGATTCTTGTTTTATTATGTTAAGCCTTTTACGTAAGATTATCTTAATTTTTTATTTTTCTTTATTTCTATTTTTTTTAATTTTTAAATTCGGGCAGTAGTTATATGAAGTATTGAAAATCAAATTTTTGTTGCATCTGCGAATCGCTAGACAGGCAGCCCAACCCACAACAGGACTTGCCCACCACTTTAGTCGATTGATAATACCGTGCATTTACGAAGAAATTGGAAGATTTTCTGACTATTGCACAAAAATGGTGAAAAAGATAACTAGGTTGCCCTTAGATCACCCACTACCCATTCTCTGGCACTTTGTGTTGTAATTATCATCTGTCATTCAAAATTGCTTGTCAAAGGGCTTACATACGCTACACTATCTTCCTATTTTCGTATTTCATTTATTTACCTTTCTGTAGCTAGTCTTCTCGATCTTCTATTATTTTTTAGAAGCTTACAAACAACTCTTAGTCCGCCTACCATCTCTTCGCCTAGTTGCACGTCCTGCTAGTTTCACTGCCTGATCCTTGACAAATTCATTTGTTCTCCTGCCAGTCCTAATCAAGCTAAGTACAGCATTGTCAAAACATGCTGTAATCAATTTTGAGACTTCCTTTTGTAATACTTCTACTCCAGAATTAATCACTGTCATTGGAACACACTACTACTCGTATCTTAGGACCTCTAATCATACCAAACGTGCCGTTATAGACTTCATGTGGAATTAGTTCAGTAATTTTCATTATTACTGTATGTGTTTATGACGAATCTCTTAAATGACAATTGCATTTAAACAAATCCTCGAGTACGTGTCAAATTTTCTCCCTGTTTTACTAACCGTGTCATCTGCCATTAAAACTGATGGAATACGATGTCTGTCTTTCATTGGTTTCCATTTTGTCTTTATCTTACTCCTAGAGTTTTCAGATGTTTCGCTAATAACATTTTCATTACTTACTATATCCCTCAGGTCCTTATCGTCCTCATTTTCCTAGCCCCTGAATGTATTACTTTACTTTAATGTGATATAGTTCCCTATTCTTTAAAAAAAATTTCATAATTTATGGTTTGTTGTTCTGTAAGTTGGTTTCTATCCACTTTTGCATCAAAATTTACCATGTATCTTCCGCCAGAGAACCTAAAAAACCGTTGTAGCGTCGCGAAACCCATAAACATGTTTCTTTCCTGCGAAGCTCTAGCACTGTATGACTTTCGTCAGTTGTACTATTAAAAAGAATGTTTGTCACTGCATGTTCATTCACCACTTTACTGCTTCTTGTACTGCTTTCGAATTAAAATATTCCATTATTACCTTGTAACTTCTTTTACTGTAATTTGTCAGTTTCTGCTAAACTTCATAAATGTCTTCGTTCTACTCACCGGAATGCAATTGCGCAGACTTGAATCGTATACTTGTAAGATGCAGGGTGAATTTAGATACAAGACAGGACATAAACAAACTCATCTGTTAGGAAAACTAATCAAAAAATAAATAAATAATGAGAGTTAATGTAAGTAACGGAGACCAATACAAACTTAAAATAATCGACGTCTTGGAATATCTTTTGTTTATTATTAATTTTTTGTTAATTATTAATTGTAGGATGATATTAACACACAGTTATTTGGCACATTCGTTTAAAAACTGATTTTGGCGCATTCACTCGGACCATGGAGTGGACAGCAGAGACCTTCTAGATTTATTTCGTTAGCGTTGACTGGTCAGGCAGTATCAAGAAGACTTTCATTGATATCACTGAACTGAGGCGACTGCAAAAATTTCCCCGCCAAAAGTTTCAATTCTGAACTTTTCATTCAGCTCTGGCATTTTTTATGGCCGTCCCGTTTCAACCCGGGAATCGAACGAGTTTATTTCTGTGCTCAAAAGGTTCCAAACCACATACGACTCACTTTTTAGTTACTATCTAATTTTTAAATTTATTACAACCTAGCAAGTGTGGAGTCAAAAATAATGTGTACTGCGGTGTGTGTTCGACACTGTTGCTGCCAGTGGAGTAAGTAGCTATTTACATGCAGGAGCAAAGAAATGCAAGCTGATGTCTTGACAAGCATGGGAACTACAAAGCAGTCGTGAACTGAACAAACTTACCACCAATTTAGTAAGGTGAATAAGCGAGGGCACTTATGTTGGCACATTCACTATACACCACAATTTTCAGTTCATTAACTCGCCCCAACGACGATACGTCTTTCCAGTGACGGTGAATTTTGCGACAACTTATACTTTTGTTTTATTTAGTGCAGCGATTTCAAAAACATTAAGATGTTTCACACTGCCACTCATTAAAATTGTTATGAAGTGCACCACTTTCTTAGATAAGCAAATGATTAGAATTGCATCTCAAACACACAAAGTAGGCACGAAAAATGTTATCTACATAAAGTCCGTAAGAAAATTTCACATTCAGAAATGACATTTAAATGTTGTTTGTGTGGGAGAAGGTCGTCTTACAGATCACGTAAGAAGGAGAAATGTCTGTGATAACGTATCGGAATTGGAGAGCGGCAGGATGGAGGGCAACCGAGACTGGGGTTTATAGTTTCCGATATTGTTGATGTTGTAAGTCGGAATCTCACAACTACCGCGTGAATATGGGAATCGATGGGTTCAGGAGGGTCATACTGATTAGCAACATGTAGGATATCAGTCGCACCACGCGACTAGTGCCCAAGAGGGTAGACACATTATTCGTTAAGCCTTGTAGGATCGTACAGCCACGACACGTAGCTCGAAACATGAAATGTGCTCGTTTGCAGCGATGACAGTGTGACGACGTCCAGAGCACAATGAACTGGCAGCACGACGATCATTGTTACGACTTACCTTGACGCTGCAGCAGAGACATGCTTACCAACAGTGGTGCACATTAGAGACAGTAGTGACCTCATGCCAGCTTTTCATATCTTCGGTCTTAGAGGTCTATGATGTTGCCTTTCAACAAGATAACGCATATAACATGGCACTAATATCATTAACACATGGCAGACAGCCAAGAAACTCTGAAGATCTCGAAGGTAGCGCATATCAGCTGTTTCCACAGGCAACCTACACTCTTAGGAATTTTGAGCATGTTGGTATCCATGCGGCACAGTTCCTGGAGAATTTTCCCCATTGAGTTGAAACAGAATAATGATATTTTACTAAGAGCATTTAAAACAATATTAATTCTATTTTAGAGTGCCAGAACGTGTGAAATTTGTTAAAATTATTGTTATTTTGGAGGGGACTACTTCATGTATTGGGACTGTGGCGCAAGCAGTGCTAGTTGTAAGGGGCCCAGGCATGTGGTGGTTGGAGCAGTGCTGGCGTTAGTAGTCATGATAGGAATAAAGTCAAGCATGTCTTTCAAACGTGACTATACTTGGCCCACCTGTCTGTACACGTCCTGATAAATCATGATCTAACGCAAAAGCTTGCTCTGAAAAGATGCAAAGAACTGAATGATCCAAATTAAACAGTAATATTTTACGTCAGGATGTCGTAACAGTGTCGATTAGCAAATCTGCATGTTCTCCAAGCTGTCCTGACATACAAGGTGCCGACAAATATATGGAAACACACTTCAGCACGTCTAAAACGGTGCGGAAAAAAGGTTGGCATTCAAATAGTTTTCAGTAGTATCGGAATGGATCTTACACATTCTTCTTGCAAAGTAGTGGCAAGTTCAGGTAACGATGACGCAAGTGGATAGCAGTTGTAAGAGGTCCATGTTATGGAATTTGTTGCTAGCGCACTCGAGCAGGTGTAAGTTTGATGGATTGCTCACGCGCTGCCTGCGATATGTAAGCTGTAAGAGAATCTCAGACCAGAGAGCAGTGTTGTATGCAGTAAGAGCAGTGTCGGTAGCAGTAGGAGTAAGTAGTTGCGAGCAGTCGTGTGTGTGTGGAGGAGGCTGGGCCGGTCGTGGGGAGCGATGGCAGAGCCTGAGCGTTGTAGTATAAGGTAAAAGCAGCCTCGCGCATATGTACTATTGTTATGTCAAGCCCCATGTAAATGTTTTTTAAAAAAGTCTCTTAATAATAATCTTTCTTATAAAAAAATTAACTTTTGATAATCATTCATCTCAATTTAAAGAATTTACTAATTTCTCCAATCCATGGTCATCCCGATTATTGTAAAATAAATCAGTTGTTTCCTTCTATACATGACAAATGTATCGGCCAGCATTGCACTGGGCTGCGCCAGAAAAATTAATTATAAGAGCAGATATATATGCGTTATCGGGCGACATTTACCAGTTTAAATTCACAGTCAATTATTGAAACATTATCTATGAGTCTCATTTTTGTTAGGATATGAGTCACATTTTACTGTTACAAGGTTACGGAATTTATCTGTGGATCTGTGGGAGGTTACGCTGAAAGTGAATTATATATTTTTTATTATGGGGAGGTTACGCATTTGTGCACCCTTCTCTCCCAAGGAGACCAGAAAGGCTCAATAATATCGAGATCTGGTTATCGTAGTGGCCAGTAGATATGCGACAATTCACCTTCGTGCTCCCAAAATCAGTTCTGGACGATGCGAGCTGTATGCACATTGTCCATGTCGTCTTGGCACACAACATCACCGTTGGGGATCAAATGTTGTACCATAGAACGGACCTGAGCAGCCATAATGGTCACACAAACCTCGCTAGTAATGCGGTCTTGAAGAGTGACCATGGAACCAATGGATAACTACAGCATGTCTGCCCAAATCATCCACGAACTCCCACCATATTTCACCCTCGGCACCAAGCAGTTTGCAGCGTACGCGTGGGACGCCAGACAGCTTGGCACCACGTTTTACCGTTACAGGCGTTGCACCACTGGTGGATAGTTTTGGAATTCCAACTCGACATGCAATTCCTTGCTTATGGAACTCCCTTCGTGTCGTATCGGTGAGACAGGGTTCGCGAGTGCGTCATTAATATCTGCAGTGACGTTTGCACCTATCGTCCTCCTGTTTTACGTCGCAATACTCTCCAGCAACCGTCTCGCAGTACCATTCAAGACACGCTTTCGTCTGCATTGCTTAGTGGATGATATTTTTCTGTTTTACCTGCAAGCGGTATAGATCTTCGGCACGATGCCTCTTGAAACACCAAACACTGCGGCTACCTTGTTTACGAAACCACCCACGAAACCAGAACAAACAATTTGTCGAGGTTCGAATTCATATAGCTCCGACATAATGCACTCACACCTACTCAGAAAACATGTTCGGAGTACGACTGACACGTGTAACGTGTTGAGGACATTTCACAAGTGGCTTTCGAGATGAAATACAACGGCAGCTTGTCTACGTCTCCTTATATGTCCAAGCATGCGTTTCTTGCAATGTTTCCATAGTTTTGACCAATCCCTGTACATCATACAGGCGCTATTCGCTGTTGTCATGACTAGTACGTTTTCCTGATCTCTCAAACACTGAAAACATCTCGACATATGTTGGTGAGAGACCGGCACGTCACTTTCTGCCCGGCACTGTCATCGGTAACTCTTGCACAGAGCAGGAACATCATGGAATATTGTACCCGTACCTGTCATTTACACCCTTATCTTTCGTTGCTGCCAGATATGGCAGTTTCGTGTATTATATTTCGCACCCTATATATATGCATGAGCCGTGATAAAAACTGCTGTTTTGAAGAGCGCGCCCCAGCGCGTTGTGTGAAGCAGTCGCCCTCCATTTCTGGCGGTGGCGCCGGTGTGGCAAACAAGCTTTGGTGTCTTCCTCTGGTGGGAAAGGGGCGAATTTAAGGGGCGCTGTGAGCTCGCCAGGGGGTCAGTCTGGGTAAGTCTGGAGTCGGGTCAGTCTCTCGTCCCCAGCTTGCTAGTCTGTCTCTCGTCCGAATTTGTGGGGCAGTTAGTGTCTGTCTGTCGTCCGGAGTGTTACTATGTCTTTCGTTCGGATCAATCATTAAAGCCAGACAAATGAGAGTCTTTCCACTCCGCCAGTAAGAGAACTCAGCGAGTGGTTGCCAGGTCGGGGCTTAAGACCTGCATCTGAGTCTGCGCGTTAGGCCGCCAGTCTGCTCGAGTTGCTCAGGCAATGATCATTGGGGGTTGGATCGATCGGTTGGTCGGCCGCACACTGAGACGCAAGATGGCTTGTCCGTCTTGAGTGTCGGCGCATGTGAGGTCGCCACGTGAGTCCAGTGGGCCGCGCCGTATAGCGGAGGTGTAGTGGCTTCGCGGCCGACACGAGAGGAACAGGAGTCAACCCACGACATCGGTCTGGCTGGTGCGTGAGACGGGAGATCGGCGCGCCTTCCTGCGTCCATTGAAGCGGCTGGCAGCGGACGGTTCGGGAGAACGATTTGGGGGTGCTGCGCCAGGTCTTCTCCAGAACTCGCAGTTTATTAGAAGTTAAGTGATTGGTGATATGTTGTTTCATTTCCTTGTTAAATTCTACTTGTTTTCTTGGTGAGGTCACCAGCCGCTTTGTTTTGGGGTCGTCCCACCATTCTTCTCCGTTTGCCCACCCACGGGAAGGTGGTTGTTTATGAATTGGGTGGTCCGTTTTCCCTTTTGGAGTAGGGGCGGGTTAGAGCAACCTGCGGTTCGGGTTGTTCGGTAATCTCCCTATCAATCTGCCGTACGTTAGTAGCTGCCTCTGTCATGTTTGTAGGATTCGGTGTGTTAACGTATTCATTGTTTGGAGTGTAAAGGCCTAATTCCTGAAATATGTTTTTATCTTGTCTATCATCTTGAGAGGCGGTATATGTGTACTGTAGAGCATCTTAACTATTGTTTGGCCAACCTTGTATAAATTTATATAAGATTGCATTTCATGGGCTTTTATTTAAAAGATCATTTTAGTATATAAAGTTGCACCCATTCACCGTAAGACTTTTCTTAGAAGTTAAAATCAAGTTGCACCTTCTGTGGCAAGGTTAATAATTTTAATTGTTAGTGTTTTGTACCGTTTCCATCCCTTCTACGAGGTGCATAGTTTGTGTGCTTTTGTGAATTGTTAAAACTTTTGGTTAAAGTAATCTGGTGTGTTGCAGATTTGCGCTAGTGTAATCTTTCAGAGGTTGGTGTGAGCGGTCGTGACTACGGCCGTGTCAAAAGGGAGCGGCAAGATTCTCATCCCGAAAGCTCATACACTCAAAAATTTGTCTCTTCCTGCCTCCGAATAAATTGTAACTTGATATTTAGAGGGTGCTTTCCGCTTATAATTTTAAATCTGTTTCCTTAAAAAAACGCTTTTAGGAATAAAATTCCCATTTGTTAAAAGCAACTACTTCCACGCTCACATAGTGTGATTAAATGTGTTAATGTTCTTGATGAATCGCTAGTAAATAAAATAAAATTCTTACGAATATTTTTTTGAAAATAAATCCACGGTTCAATGCAAATGACGTACGGAATTAGTCATAAACTGAGGCGACGTAAGCCATAGGCTAGCGATAAGCACATTACAGATGCCAGTAGCATCGCGTACACAAGATATAAAAGGGCACTGCAATGTCGGAACTGTCATTTGTACTCAGATGATTCATGTGAAAAGGTGTACTACGTGATTATGGGCGCACTACGGGATTTAACAGATTTTGAACGCCAAATGTTAGTTGGAGTAAGACGTATGCGACATTCCATTTCGGAAACTATTAAGGAATTCAGTATTCCGAGATCCGCAGTGTCAAAAGTGTGCCGAGAATGCAAATTTCAGACATTGCCGCTCACCGCGAACAACGCAGTGGACGGCGGCCTTCACTTAACGACCAAGAGCAGTGGAGTTTGCGTCGAGTTGTCAGTGCTAATTGGCAAGAAACACTGCAGGAAATAGCCTGAGAAATCACCGTGGGACGCACTACGAACGTATCTGTTAGGACAGCGGGGCGAAGTTTGGCTCAAATGACCTATGGCAGCAGACGACCGATGCGAGTGCCTTTGCTAAAGGCACGAAATCGCTTGCAGCGCCTCTCCTGAACTCGTGACGAGATCAGATGCGTGCAAAACCGTGGCCTGGTCAGATGAGTCCTGGTCTCAGTTGGTAAGAGCTGATGGTAGGATTCGAATGTGACACGAACTCCACGGGGCCATGGACCCAAGTAGTGAACAAGGCAAATTGCAAGTTGCTGGAGGCTCCACAATGACCTGAGCTGTGTTTACATGGATTGTACTGGGTCCGACAATGCACCATGTCTCAGAGTCACAATTGTTCTCGTATTGTGTGAAGAACGTTCTGAACAGTCCAAGCAAATGATATAACCACCAAGATCGGCTGCCATGAACCCAATCGAACATTTGTTGGACATAATCGGGATGTCAATTCATGCACAAATACAGCACCGCCAACACTTTCGCAATTATGGACGGCTGTCGAGTCAGC
Organism: Schistocerca serialis cubense; assembly: GCF_023864345.2. Lineage (NCBI taxonomy): Eukaryota > Metazoa > Arthropoda > Insecta > Orthoptera > Acrididae > Schistocerca > Schistocerca serialis. The sequence continues at coordinate 269,222,903 of NC_064643.1, forward strand.
ATGGCACCATATTTCCGCACAGGAATTCCAACGATTTGTTAAGTCCATGGCACGGTGAATTGCTGCACCCGTGCAAAAGGAGGTCCGACATGATATAAGGACTTCTCCCATGACTTTTGTCACCTCCTTCTGCGCTGTTTATGCACAAAATTTTATAATTTGTCATCCTCTCTAGTGTCACAACTGTAGTGGCCAGTAGTGTGTTTAGAAGTTCCTCACGCCTCCGGCGCCTTCTCGTCGCCGGCAGTGAAGCGAGGCGTAAGTCAACCATTACGGCGTCGGCGACAGAATAAGGGAGCCCTCCACTGCGGAGTATTTGACGCTCCGGCAGATCGGCACGGCAGTCTCAGGGCGGCGCCCTCGGTGGGAGGGTGGGAGGGGGGGGCGGGGGTGGCCTCCTTTATTTTCGCCGCTAAACTGCAGACGCGCGGAGACGGCCTGACGGAATCTCGGCATCGCCGGGCCGGATTACGGGCGAGCGGAATCTGGGAACCAGATTCACAGCTTCCGCGCCGCGCGCGCCTCCGCCCGGAACTTGGCTCAAGCCTTTTAATCCAACAAGTGAAGCGTGCTGTTTTGCTATGGCGAGCAGTAAGTCGCTTGCAAGGCATGAAAGCAACTCCCCGCGTAATCCGGGGGTCTTTCGAAGCTATTACACAACTTTAATGAGGATGGCGCTAATCCTACAAGTCTCTTACCAACAACCCTTCCTTACTTCTGTCCCGGCGGCGGCGGCGAGGCGGCGGCGGTGGCGGCGGCGGCAGCTGCTCCCGCTATTGCCTCTAATTTATAAATATAGTCGATGTGGCAGCCAGAGGACGCCCGGCGTAATTCCAACTTCGCAATTGCTTCCCGTACGGCCGCTTAATTGACGACGACGCCTGAATGTGAGGTGCGGTCGCTCACATTTGTGTACGTCTGTGCGTGTGAGTGTGTGTGTAAGCGTGTGCTTGCGTACGTGTGTACTTGTCCTACATGTGAACGCTCAAGAGAAGAAATAAATTTTAGCTCCCCGTCATTGACGATGGCATTAGAGATGAGTGCAAGCTCGAATTGACCTAGTGCGATCAGTGCCTGCATTAAGACTTCGTGGTTACTGTGTTCGTCTAGACTGCGAGCGATTGTCCCAATTCGGGGTGCTAGAGAACTGCGTGGATTAGGGACGTGCTGTCTGCATCCGCAACGCATTCGTGAATCCCAAATCTACAACTGCGAATCTCTCATTCGAATCCGCGGATATTACAATTTTGTATTCCGCTTTAATCCTTTCCGTGCGGCGGAACTCTGACTGTCGGACTGCTCCTAGACTAAATTTTCGTGCTCCTAAAGTCGGACCTCGTAATTTACATTCTAACTCATCAAACCACTTTATGGTATCTAGCGGAGGGTAGTTTGAGTACCACCATCGTCTCCCCCTTTTCTTCTTCCAGTCTCTAATGGTCCGTGAGAAGAACAAGTGTGTGCACGTCTTTGTGTGAACTCTAAACTCTTTGTAGTAACTTTCGGTATTTGCATGATTGACCTCTATTACTCCAAACGAAACAGGAAAGCCTCACGCGTAGCCGGCCGGGGTGACCGAGCGGTTCTCGGCGCTACAGTCTGGAACCGCGTGACCGCTACGGTCGCAGGTTCGAACCCTGCCTCGGGCATGGATGTGTGTGATGTCCTTAGGTTGGTTAGGTTTTAGTAGTTCTAAGTTCTTGGGGACTGATGACCTCAGAAGTTAAGTTCCATAGTGCTCAGATCCACGCTCAAATCCATTTGAACCATTTTAACCTCACGCGTAACGCAGTCGTTTTCACGACCGAAACAAGGTGCACTTGTAAAAGTTGAGGAAAACGAGAACTATGTAAGGGGATATCGCCATCTTTAGAAGTCAAAACGCCTCTATCCTCTCTGTGAGATTTCTGACTGAAGTCAAAATAGTGGTACTCTGTTGCGAATGGATAATAATAGTGACCTGAAATGGAAATGAGCGTTTGGCGTCATTGGCCGGGAGTCCCCTTACGGGGCAGGTCCGGCCGCCTTGGTGCAGGTCTTATTACATTCGTCGCCACATTGGGCGACCTGCGCGCCGGATGGGGTGGAGAACCCGGTCCCCTTAGGACGGCAGTCCGTCACGCTGCTCATTCAGCTATCGGGGCGGACATAACAGTAACTTAAAACAATAATACTCATTATTATAGATCACATGTAAGGCATGTGCTAGTACCCATACTGCCTTTAACTTAAAACCGCTTATTTATTATTATTGCGGATATGAGCACGGGCCCAGACGTTTATGCGCAAAGTGAATGTTACTGTGGTTATCCGAGGATACAACAGTTGATGTATCAGAGGATGTCCGCATTCATGCAGAACTCTATGGTGCCGTTGGTACTAACGATTTTGACTTGAACCGTCTATACACACTCGTTATTTTCTAGCTGCAACAGTACTAATTTTATAAGTTATGACACAGAGGAGTGCTGAAATGTAATGCCTCTGAGTTTTTATTGTGTTCTGAGATGCTGGCATGCATATTACTCGGTCTAGTTTTCCGCTTGGCTGACGCGAGTTGCAACCACCCTGCCGCTACAGGGCTCCGAATTGTAGCGTGTGACATTGCGGTGAGTAACGTAGCTATGTCGGTGGATGAGAAACAACGAGCTGTAATCGAGTTTCTAACCTCAGAATAGTTTGTTAATTTATAGGGCATCCTCTCCTTCAGCATGACAATGCAACACCACACACGAGCGCTTCGACATCTGCAACAACCCGATGCATTGGGTTCACGGTCATCGATCATCTTTCATCCAGTCCCGACTTGACCCCATCTGATTTTCATCTGTTTCCAAAACTTAGCAGTGACTAGCACACTGAATTCACTTTCGGGAGGACGACGGTTCAATCCCGCGTCCGGACATCCTGATTTAGGTTTATCGTGATTTCCGTAAATCGGTCCAGGCAAATGCCGGGATCGTTCCTTTGAAAGGGCACGGCCGACTTCCTTCCCCGTCCTTCCCTAAACCGATGACACCGATGACCTCGCTGTTTGGTCTCTTCCCCCAAAACCACCCAACAACCCAAAACTTAAATAACACCTATGACGACCTTATTTGAGAGTCGTAAAACGGTCCAAGCAAAGGTGAGGCTGTGGCTCGGAGAAGAAAGTCAAACATTCTACAGCTACGAAATCAGCAAACTGGTCTCTCGTCGGGAGAAATATGTTCGTGAACAGAGTGATAACGTAGGGAAATAAATACGTAGACACGAAGAATACAGCTGTAGAATGTTAATAATTTTTTAAGAGTTCTCACATAAAAAATTGGAGGTATTACTTTTCAGCACACCCTCGCATGTTTGAGGATTCACCAACAGGAGCTGTGGACGAATGGGAGTAACTGTCGATGATGTACGGGTGTTTTCACTAAGTTTCGCTGATGATCAAGCCATTCTAGCACAAGATGAATACGAGATTGAGTTTATGACACGATATTTGTATCAGGAATGCACAAATGGGGATTACAGGTCTAACAAAATCTAAATACCTGGTGGTGAATAACTAGAATTGAAAGTACACATCAGTGACGGAACTGTTATGAGTCAGGTAGAAAAATGTTAATATCTAGGAGAATATATCGCCAAAAACCTGTTGCGTAATACGTAAGTAAAGAACACGAAAGCAGGAAAGTGATATGATGTGTGAATTCTTTTCAGTAGAAGAAGAACTTTTCCACATCAGTAAGAAAAGATTGGGTAGGTTACTGTTTAAAGTTGTCTTATACTGTGGAGCAGAACTACGGATTTTATACTTACAGCTATGGAAATAGATCATTTACTAAGGAGCGCCACATTGTCAAGAACCGAGGAAACTAATGATGAATCAAAATTCAGATTGAGGGGAAATGAAACAGTTACAGCTAGGCCTGAAAGAAAATCATTGAACTAGTGTGGTCATTCGTTGATAATACCGGATCATCAGTGGCCAAAGAACATTTTTGAATTGAAACTACCTGGAAAATGGAAATGCGAAGGGCCATGACGTCCTTGGAAGCCGTTATCAGCGAAATAATGGAGCATCACTGTGTATGAGAGAAGGATGTTCTGACTAGAGAGGCCTGGAAGAAGAAAACAGAAATACAGCAAATATTGTTATTTAATAATTTTTATGTTAATTAATTCCGCGAGATTATGATAGTTCAAATTTCTTATTGTGGCAGAGGAGCCACACACGTTTTTCTGAGCAATATACTTAACTCCACGATTAGTCCCTGGCCCTTGTATCATCCTGTGTTACTAACGTCAATGTGGAGGGTCGTGTGACCAGCACACTACTTTCCCAACCTCCATCAGCTTTCCAACCATTGGGGACGCTACACTTCGCTCTGGTGATTCCTCAATTGTTCTCACGAGACAGAGTTCACAGTTTAGTTCTCCTGTCAGTAACACAATCATAATTAAAAAGTTAAATTGTACAAATCGTCACCCTATGACTGACAAGGAGCTACACTACTCTCACCAATAAGTAATTTAACACTTTCTTTCTCGGCCAGTTTCGGTTGAAAAAATGTGGAAATTGCGGAGGGAAGTCGAGGAATATTCCTGCTTCAGCCCCTATACTTTCATCAAGTTCGATAAGTGGCTACGCTCTACGTATCCTTCAAAATGGCTTCTGTAACGAAAGTGCGTTCCAAGCAGAGAGTTACCATTGAATCTCTTCTGGAGAAAACCCAAAGCATCGTAGATATTCATAGGCGCTTCAATGGAAGCATTACTCAATCAAAAGTGAGAAAAAGAGTTTTCTACTACAGCCGGCTGTTAAATGATTTATTAATTTAAGATAATCTTATGTTAAAGGTTTAACATAATTAAACAAGAATCAAAGTCAGAAACTGTGCATACATCGTGAGGCACATTGGTCAAATTATCAAGACTACATTCATCGAGTGTTTGAGAAAGAGAGTACTTAGCTTCCAAGATGCTACTCCCAGCGGGTGTAAAATGAATGTGCGCAACGGAAAATAATAACCGCTAAAATGAAGATGTGGCCCTGTCTGACTACCCCCTGAAGCAGATCTTAGGATCTCTTAATGCTCTTTAACATATAAATTCCCATCTAAACAGAAATGAATGATTAAGGGAACTAATTATGCTAAATGATAAACGTTGTTGCTGCTTATACATTTATTGTATATTAAAAACAATCTTTATTACAAATGTTTATATTTCCTAACTAAAATTACTGATCCACCGAATAACTCTGCCCTTTTATTATGACTGCGAAATCTAATATATACAACGTGAAATGTCTCACGTCATCTATGTACCAAACACAAGAAGACACTACTTATAAAGATGATCTACAACGGAGTGCAACGTCAGTAGAAATAAATCCTACTTGATCACAGCTGTTTAGCCTTACAGCTCCTAATAAGCCAAAGCAATTAGCAATGTCATCGTATGTACTGCGTCTGGTGCGTCGGAGCGATGGTACTCGTACACGTCGTCGACGATGGAAGAACTCCAGCCACAAAATAAACTCTTTCAAAGAGAACGACGGCTGAAGGCGGTCCTCTGACTGCTATACTCTAACACTGTCTTCTCCTCTCCGTGTTCTATATACGAGAAACGCGGACTCCCAGCCACAAGGATGGAGTTCAGATTACGTCTCAACGTAAGTATAGGCAGAAGTGCTCTCAATCACTGAACGCTGTGCACTCAACGACGAGTTCCAACCGAGAGGCGAAGTCCAGAATCGTATAAGTTCACAACAGTACAGTGCCTAACTGTTCTAACTATAAACTTTCCTGAGAGCTAAGACAGCAAGTCCGTCCGTACCACACGGGCGCTCACAATGGAAGACCCGTCTCTCCAGTGCTGGCTTCCCAGCAAGGTTTGGTTCCCCACCCTGAGTAATTCCGAAAACGAATCATATTCCCGAAACCACGGAATATTCTCCCTCTGTACAGATTCTTCCGAACGCCGACCAACCATATTTTAGTCTTTTGTCGCCCAGCGCTGAAAGTTTTGCGAGGAAAAACCTGTACTTGTACCATGGTACGCTTCCGAGTAAAAATCCTTGGAAATAACCCAGCCTGCGTTGTTGCCGAGGTGCTGCTTCTTCGTTCCTTTCATCTGCGTCCAAGATTTTCAGCGTTTCCGAAATATAATCCTTCCGGCTTGGCTACAAAGCTGGCCGGTCGCGACTCTATTGTGCTCCAACGCTTAGGTGCTACGACGTCCATCTTGCTATTTCCTGTGTTTAAGCGGGACCAACACACATGTGTGGGCCTTCCACCCCAGGTTTCAGTTCCGTCAGCCGTTTTATTTGCACTGGCGTTACAACCTCTACTAGTATAGGGAATCATTCATTACACCATTTTTATAATAATGACACTCCGTCACCCTTCGTGCAATACGCGTTAACAATTATTTACAAGACATACGTGACAATGTCAGTCTCCTTTATATATTCATATATACGATGTACAGCCTATCTCGTGATACCTAATTGTAATTGTAGGTCACGGCAAAGTATGTGGATCAGTGCTTGTAAGGTGCGAAATTATAGCCACCTTACAGAGTGCGCATAGGAACTAAGGTGGCATCAACAATTTTCATTGCCCGACGCACTGCAGCGACTTCCTGATCAGAGAGTTAAGTCTGGATTTCTGACTCGGTGAGACCATCAAGCAACCAGGTGTAAATAACACCATGCGAAGAAGCCAGCGTTCGATGGGCCTCTACAAGAACAACGTAGCTATGGAGGAGAGAAGCTGTAAGCAGCTGTTGGACTTGCAAATCACTATGGGTTTCCAAAAGCAAAGCCCCATCACGTAGCGAGAGCAGAATTTCAAAGTGCCAGTAATTGCATATTCACCATTCTGAAAAATATATGGATTAACCGTAACAAAGGACTGACCTCCTTCAATACGTGATGCCATGAGGAACCGAGGTGTGACTTGGAGAGTCTTTGAATCCTTAGCCTCATTCCGTTTACGTTTAGTAGACTGAGACTAAGATGAGTGGCTGATTCCGAAATAATCCCCTATGATTGCCAGCGTCTCCAACGGTGCGCTGCTTCCAACTGGGGCTCACTTGGAGTGGGCTCACTGCTTTAGGTGATTGTTCTCACCTCACGTCACACATCTCGAACTTCTGTCTCAGGAACCAATTGGCAGTTTGGGAGGATCACCGCTCAAGGATTCATTTCTCCCAGGAACTGGCCTGTACCACGGGGTACGCACGAATCCCACCTGTCGACCTGGGGCAGGGAATTACACGTTACCCACTCACCTGTTACGCGTCAAACGCGTGTTCCGACCTTCAGGAGGGCACAGGGAGGAAGAAGAAACATAGAGGAACCTCAAACGCTGACGCGCAGGAAGGATAGGAGATGGAGAACTAAGGAAGAAAGAAAAAAAAAAAAATATGAGGTACTGTTCCGATGCCGGGTTATGGAAACGCCAGAATACATGCCGGAAACATCCCAGACATATTTCTAAGGGAAGGAAAAAGGATCGTGGCGCTGTGGTGGCCAAGCACAAACTCATCAAAGATTGGTGAGCCACTTGACGGGGGGGGGGGGGGGGGGGGGGCAATTAGGTTTAATGAGGCATAGTTCCCAAACTTTCTACTCAAATTTATGACACAATTAATGTGCGGTGTCACTAGTGTAAAAGGTGCTAACTTTAGAATGTTAAATCAAACGGTGGATTTTCAGTGTCATCGCACTTCAGAGTTGTAACAAATCTGTCACAGAGAAGTTATTTAAAGCATGTGCAGTCAGTTACCATAAGCAAGGTGTAGGATAACGCTTAACAGTACAAATTTTCCGCATTTCAGTAATCCTTTGGACTGTTCTTCAACGAGTGAGCTAGAGAAGAACACACTAAATGAAATTTGGACTAAGGTGAAAAAAACCTTTCGTAGGAGATGTACATCAAAACCCTTAGAGAAAATTTCTAACCAGATTTTGCTTACTTCCAGTCTGTACAATTCACAAAAGTAAAAGTAAAACAGTGTCACTGCTCTATATTTTTGGACGTAACGATAACTATTTGGAGCTATGAAGTTCAAGTTTTGGTGACTGAACCATGAGAAATTATTACCACATCTACAGTATTCGAAAAGACAATACACAGAGTCGATATTTCTTTATCAGTAGTGTCTATGTAACTATAGAGAAATGCGTTTCCAAGGTCTGGGGACCAGATAGATCGAAGGTTTTTTAGACAGAAGGTTTTTTAAAAAAATTACTAATCCAAATTACATATGTATATTTTAGTAACTAATGTTTAACGTATTGTTCTAATTTTCAAATTAATCTTAGCCAACGAACCATAGCATATGAGCATTTATTTTAATGTTGTCACTGTATTTGCAAATCAATTATATCTCTAAATACTGTACCAGTAGTCAGTCACTTAATGAAACATACGTTTACTTTGTGAACTAGATTAATGGTAGTTCAAATTGAAATTCAGATGAGGCATGCAGAAGGTTTAAATAATAATTCTTGAAGCATCGTGCTTTGCGTTGGGCATCGCTTCATTGGGTCACAATATAGAGAGAACGTTTGATGTAGGTCATCTTGTGATAGTTTTACGCATTTTATGCGTGTGTTCAAATTTATTTACTTACTGAAGTAACGAAAGTGAAATTGATGCTAAAATTTGACTGACAGGTTCCGTTCCCATTGCTTTTCATCACTATGTTCTATCACAGTATACAGACTATTAAAACTCTTTCCGAACATTCCATGGAAGGCCCAAAGGTACCGACCGGCCGCCGTTTCATCCTCAGACCACAGGCGTCACTGGATGCGGATACGGAGGGACGTGTGGTAGACGCACCGCTCTCCCGGCCGTTTGTCTGTTTACGAGACCAGAGCCGCTATTTTTCAATCAAGTAACTTCTCAGCTTGTCTTACAAGGGCTGAGTGCACCCCGCTTGACAACAGTGCTCGGCAGACTGGATGGTCACCCATCCAAGTGCTAGCCCAGCCCGACAGCCCTTAACTTCGGTGATCTGACGGGAACCGGTGTTACCACTGCGGCAAGGCCGTTGGCCGCAGACTATTAGTCCTACAGAAAAATCAGAACCTTTTTGTAGGAAATTAAATGCACTTATAATGAGATATGTTTCCGCTGTATGCCGTAGTTTTCAAGTTATTCAAGAAAAACGCACAAAACTGACCTTCAAATGCACTCCCACTCCGACACTGAGCCCTACCGCTCAGCATTTCTAGTATGTTGTTCGTGGCACTCCGTGCTAGCACTGTACAAATATTTGCGACTGCACGATTTATTTCCCACATTCGACATTGAATGGTCCTCATTAACTGACCTTATCAAGGCACCGGCTTACCCGAAAACACACAAATTCTGAAACCGACTTACGTGAAAAATATACCTAATAATTTCGAGAATTTTAAAAGCATAAAATAAACAATTACACTGTTGAATTCTTCAGATCTTGTGATTACGAAACTACTGTGCTTGCAAGGATTAGGTTTGAATCGAAATGTCGATGGAGTTAGTTTTAGCATAACGTTTACAGAAGTCGTTTTTCCTTTCATTACACTAAAGGACACGTTTAAATTAATAATGTTAACGGAGTAGCTGGCTATGCTGATGGCGTAATAGCTCAATCAATTGAGAACACGCCCGGGTTCCCGGGTTCGATTCCCGGCGGGGTCAGGGATTTTCTCTGCCTCGTGATGGCTGGGTGTTGTGTGCTGTCCTTAGGTTAGTTAGGTTTAAGTAGTTCTAAGTTCTAGGTGACTTATGACCACAGCAGTTGAGTCCCATAGTGCTCAGAGCCATTTGAACCAATTGAGAACAGAAAGGGTCGATATTGGGAGCAGCTCGTGAAGTCGAAAATGTTTTACAGTGGTTTGAGGGAGTGGCACGAACAACATACTAGAATTCCTGACTGTTAAGGGACGAATGTGGGGTAGAGATGCGTTTGGAGGTCACTTTTGCGCGTTCTTCTTGGATAACCCGAAAACCGTAGTCTCAGGAGAAAACGTGTCTCTTTACAGAATTTTACTACATTAAATTTCGTGCAAATGCTCCTACTCGTTTTTCCTGTAGGAATAATACTTCACGTGTAGAAAGAGAGAGAAATAAAATCTCGTGCTTTGTTTATGAAGGCCTGCTTTAACATTGCGGGTTCCACAAAACGACAGCGGCAGCGGCAGGGGCAGCCAAACCACACTGTACAGCTGCGCTTATAATGAACGAAATTGTGAAAGAATTGAAAGTAACTGGAAACCGAAAACGTGTGCAGACAACAGGTACTATAAACATATGCAACGTGTGGATATCACAAGGTTTCCTAAAATTGCATTAAATCTTAAACTAAATAGGAAAAGAGATTTTTTTTTCATTTAGTAATCTTTCGATTGGCTGTGCTGTCCTTTCTATACGTACATAAATACTACATCCAACGTCCTCTATAATGTGTTTTGCGTTGTTTTAATTCTTGTCTGCCCCTATTATTTTCTCCCTCCACCGTTAGTTCCATAGACAATGTGACTGCACTTAGATAAATAGGGCAATCCAGTCACTTCTTTTCTTGTTTATTTTCTCAGTTGTGCATTTCATACTTTATCTAACAAGTTAATTGTTAATATTCTTCGACAGCAACCCGTTTCCAATACTTCCGCTGCTTCTTCTCCGGACTTCCGACAACCTGATTTTGACTACCATGCTATGCTGTACACTTTTAGGAACCTCTTCCTCATGTCCACATCAATATGTGATAGTAGCAGAGCTCTTTTATTTGAGAAAGTTTTGTTGGTCTGTGGCAATCTTCATACTTCTGATATCTTATTACGTCGACCTCCTTGTGTAATCTTGTATCTCAGACAAGAGAAATCTCTCACTGCTTCCGCTACTGTGACGTTACCGTTTCTGACGTTAAGCAAGTCGTTTAGTTCATTTCCAATACTCTTCACCAAAATCACCTTTGCATTATTCCTCCATATGCTGTATTCCTTGCTCAACATGATGTCCATTTCATTCAATAGGTATTTTACTTCAGTATTACATAGGGACTGTATAAATATGATAGGTTGGGATATTTTGTGGTCGTCGTTGCTTAGTGGATAGAGTCGAAGACAACGACCCAGAGAGTCCTGGGTTCACTTTCGGAGAGATGGTCGGATTTTTCGCCGCTCCAATCCTTGCACGTCGGCTCCAAGTCCACGCCACCTAGTATCTATATGCTGTCTACTATCTTCCAATATTTATTACTTTTCCGTCTTTTCACCGCTGCCACTTTCTTCTCCTCAGCATAAAAAAGCGCGAATATTTTCGATTGCCAAAATTTTTGCGAAAATTTTCAAAAGAGCTGAGAAACATAGAATGCGTCAACTGGTAACCCACTTATCAGGCAGAGTCTTTTTAAGTAAACGGGAACATTTTGGGTAAAATTATTATGTATGTGTGTCAAATGAGTATTAAACTACCCTGAAGAGTGAGCAGGAAGTCGGTCTAAACATAGTTGATTTAATAGAATGATGCGGTCAGTTACCCATAATTATTTTATTCAAAATGACACCGTCTAAGGAAACCTAAGATCTTAAAACCAGGAACATGTCCTGCATTTTTTGAATAAAGAAGTAGTGATGATTTTTCCTGCGGGCAAAGGCGGCCAGGGCGATGAGGCCTGCAGCCTTTCCCTTCCTAGTGGCGAGGAGAAGAAAGGCTGCAATCTACCTGCAGTCAGGCCTTTAGCCCGATCACATGCATCCACCACATACTTTGTTGTTGTTGTTGTGGTCTTCAGTCCAGAGACTGGTTTGATGCAGCTCTCCATGCTACTCTGTCCTGTGCAAGCTGCTTCATCTCCCAGTACCTCCTGCAACCAACTTCCTTCTGAATCTGCTTAGTGTATTCATCTCTTGGTCTCCCTCTACGATTTTTACCCTACACGTTGCCCTCCAATACTAAATTGGTGATCCCTTGATGCCTCAAAATATGCCCTACCAACCGATCCCTTCTTCTAGTCGAGTTTAGCCACAAATTTCCCTTCTCCCCAATTCAATTCAATACCTCCTCACTAGTAATGTGATCTACTCATCTAATGGTCAGCATTCTTCTATAGCACCACATTTCAAAAGCTTCTATTCTCTTCTTGTCCAAACTATTTATTGTGCACGTTTCACTTCCATACATGGCTACACTCCATACAAATACTTTCAGAAACGACTTTCTGACACATAAATCTATACTCGAGGTTAACAAATTTCTCTTCTTCAGAAACGCTTTCCTTGCCATTGCCAGTCTACATTTTATATCCTTTCTACTTCGACCATCATCAGTTATTTTGCTCCCCAATAGCAAAAGTAATTTACCACTTTCAGCGTCTCATTTCCTAATCTAATTCCCTCAGCACCACCCGACTTAATTCGACTACATTCCATTATCCTCGTTTTGCTTTTGTTGATGTTCATCTTGTATCCTCCTTTCAACACACTGTCCATTCCGTTCAGCTGCTCTTCCAGGTCCTTTGCTGTCTCTGACAGAATTACAATGTCATCGGCGAACCTCAGGTTTTTATTTCTTCTCCATGGATTTCAGTTCCTTCTCCGAATTTTTCTTTTGTTTTCTTTACTGTTTACTCAATATACAGATTGAATAACATCGGGGATAGGCTACAACACTGTCTCACTCCCTTCCCAACCACTACTTCCCTTTCATGCCCCTCGACTCATGTAACTGCCATCTGGTTTCTGTACAGATTGTAAATAGCCTTTCGCTTCCTGTATTTTACCCCTGCCACAAAATTTTCAAAAGCTCTCTCCAAGTCTACAAATGCTAGAAACGTAGGTTTGCCTTTCCTTTATCTATCGTATAAGATAAGCCGTAGGGTCAGTATTACCTCACGTGTTCCAACATTTCTACGGAATACAAACTGATTTACCCCGAGGTCGGCTTCTACCAGTTTTTCCATTCGTCTGTAAACAGTTCGTGTTAGTATTTTGCAGCCATGGCTTCTTAAACTGGTAGTTCGGTAATTTTCACATCTAACACCTGCCTTCTTTGGGGTTGGAATTATTATATTCTTCTTGAAGTCTGAGGATATTTCGCTTGTCTCATACATCTTGCTTACCAGATGGTAGAGTTTTGTCAGGGCTGGCTCTCCCAAGGCTATCAGTAGTTCTAATGGAATATTGTCTACTCCCGGGGCCTTTTTCGACTTAGGTCTTTCAGTGCTCTTTCAAACTCTTCACGCAGTATTATATCTCCAATTCAATCTTCATCTACATCCTCTTCCATTTCCATAATACTGTCCTCAAGAACATCGCCCTTGTATAGACCCTCTATATACTCCCTCCACCTTTCTGCTTTCCCTTCTTTGCTTAGAACTGGGTTCACATCTGAGCTCTTGATATTCATAAAAGTGGTTCTCTTTTCTCCAATGGTCTCTTTAATTTTCCTGTAGGCAGTATCTATCTTTCCCCTAGTGATATACGCCTCTACATCCTTAAATTTGTCCTCTAGCCATCCCTGCTTAGTCATTTTGTTCTTCCTGTCGATCTCATTTTTGAGACGTTTGTATTCCTTTTTGCCTGCTTCATTTACTGCATTTTTGTACTTTCTCCTTTCATCAATTAAATTACCCAAGGATTTCTATTAGCCCTCGTCTTTTTACCTATTTGATCCTCTGCTTCCTTCATTATTTCATCGCTCAAAGCTACCCATTCTTCTTCAACTGCCTTTCTTTCACCCATTCATGACAATCGTTTCCTAATGCTCTACCTGAAACTCTCTACAACCTCTGGTTCTGTCAGTTTATCTAGCGCCCATCTCCTTAAATTCCCACCTTTTTGCAGTTTCTTCAGTTTTAATCTACAGTTCATAATGTGGTCAGAGTCCAAATCTGCCCCTGGAAATGTCTTACAGTTTAAAACCTGGTTCCTAAAGCTCTGTCTTACCATTATATAATCTATCTGAAACCTTCCAATATCTCCAGGCTTCTTCCATGTATACAACCTACTTTCACGATTCTTGAATCAAGTGTTAGCTATGATTATGTTGTGCTCTGTGCAAAATTCTACCAGGCGGCTTCCTCTTTCCTTTCTTAGCCCCAATCCATATTCACCGACTATGTTTCCTTCTCTCCCTTTTCCTACCGCAGGTAGGTTACCGCAGGTAACAATGGCGAAAACCCAACCATCATCTGACAATGTGGTTCTGAAAGTTTTTAGAGACTTCCATGGTACAGTGGTAACAGGCAAGACTAAGCCCCGTTAAGCTGTCACTGGTCAGCATCGATGCCTCCACGTCTGATGGCAGTGGCGTCACTTTGCAGAGGACAATCCGTAATTCTGAGGGGAAGCAACGAACATTCTCTAGGTAGCGAAGCACCAGTAGGCAGACTCCTGTTTGTTTTGCGGACCGAAACAGAAATTTCATCCTTAAGTACTCTCCGGGGAAGGCTTTGGTGTCGTGTGGCACCTAGCCTGTGGCAAGCAGATTAATACCAGGAACTGTCCACAACTTATTTGTTACCCAGTAGACAGAAATGTCATCTGCATTTACTTTAACACTGTCATTTTCCCTCTCTAAAATGAATCATGTCATTTGTTTTCTGTACATTCAATGTGACTTCATTGCATGCTGACTCGTTGAAAACTTTTTTAAGGGTTTCATTTCCTTTTTCTGCAAGGAGTTCTCTAGTTTCCTCAGTAACTATAATATAGATGTCGTCAGCAAAGAGAATTTTTACCCATAACTAACGCTACTGGCAATGTCATTGATGTATCAGGAGCAAAATTGGGCCTAACGTGCAATGCTGTAGGTCTCCTATATGAATTTATTTTTATCACTAAAAGTTTAGCCTATTTGAGGTACATGTTATTTCTATCCTTTGTATCATCTCTGCTAAGTAAGATCGAATTGAGTTATTAGCTATGCCTTATATTCCTAACGTTTCTGCTTATTTAGTAGAATGTTGTGGTCAAGAGTATCAAAAGCCTCAGGAAGATTTAAAAATATGGCTGTGATGCAGCAAGATAGTAGACAGTGGTTGTGTTGTAGAAAGAGTGAAGGAGACAATGACGATGTAAGAGAATAAGAGGGACATAGTGATAGTGTTGACAGTGACGGAACAGTGCTGGGAAAAGAGTGAGGGAAACAGTGCTGGGAGGTAGGGGGAGGAGTAAATATAAAGAGAAATTGGAAGTGGGTTACAACCAGTGATAATGAGAGACAGAATATAAGACATTGACAACGAGGAAGAGAGAGGTAGTGGCAGCGAGAAGAGGCAGCAGCAGTAGGAAGGAAGGAATGGGATATTAGCAGTAAGAGAGAATGAGGGAGAGAGAGTGACAGTGAGTGGAGACTGTAGTAGTAAGATAGAATGAAGAGGGCTGTGGCTGTGACATAGGAGACAATTACAGAGAGACACAAAGAGGTAATGACAATGAGTTGAGATAAATGGGTGAGTGACTAATGGACCACCGGGAGTGAATAGATATGAGCGACTTACAGCGGTGGGCTACTGGGTGTGAGTGATTACAATTAGGGGAGGTAGAACGAGGCAGCTAATACCCCGCTTTTTAGTCAGAGTCTTTTAAATAAACAGGATCATCTCGCATATTTGCGCTCCAATAGGAACATTTTTCCGCTGTTTACAGAGGAGTCTTCTGGTTCGAAATCCACTCCGTTTCGTTGACCTGTCTTCAAGCAGTCTCTCTTTCATTCCGCTGACACTGCGAAAGGATCTTCCGTAACCGTCTCATTGTCGCTTAAGTACTGTCCGCAATGAACGTGGATGCGCCGTACTATTGATAAGCTTTGCCGTCCACCGTTCACTGTGCGGTGGTTTGCGGAGTGTAGAGCCAGGTGTAGGTCGGGTGCAGGGTCAGAAAGCGGGTGGCGGAAGCGCCTTCCCTGCGGCACCTCCGGCAGCTAGCAGGCGGCCGGCGGCCCCTTTACAACTGGAGGCGGCGTCTGCGGCGCATGCGAGCTCTACTGGGGGAGGCGGCACCCCCGGAGGCGGCGCCCACCATTCACACCGGTAATGGCAACGCCACGGGCCACGGGCCTGAATTATTCACCGAGGAAATAATGGCGCTCACTTTTACGCGGGAGACAAACGCGGCACCTGAGCTGGCGGCCCGCTCTAAATAGCGCTCCTTGCCCGCTGTCTCGCGCCATAATTAACAACACGGCCGGGGCCGAGCAGAGGGGGCGGGGGGGGGGGGGGGGGGGAGGGGGGCAGGCGCCGCGCCGCTCCCGGGACATTCGTTACGGGACGGCCATTGCCTTTCAAATGCATTTGTCTTTGGCTCGGTTGTGGTCCCACTTGCCGGCGCTCGGCCTGCCGTTAAGGCAACTGCGATCTCGAATCGAAGCGCGAGCAGCGCCGTACAAACCGACCGGCAAGTACCTCCCCCACCGCCGCAAAGTATGCCGTACGGACAAAATTAAGTGACACTAAACGTGCTCGCGCGGCTAGCCAGCTACACGGACCAGTCGCCCTCTGGAATGCGACTTGGCACGCCCATTAATTTCACGTCAGTCCACTCGCCTGAAAGAATACGTCTTCGGGATATTAGCACTCCTCACGTGTCTCTCCGCAGCCGTACTCTCTGTGAGAGCGTGCGGCCGAGTGTTGAATATCGTTCTCTCTCTCTCTCTCTGTATGGCTTGGACAAGTACCGTAAGAGATCAATAAATTCGGCGTCAGGCTCAGAGATAGTTGAGACCGCTACGTCTCTGTCTGCTCTACGGCTGCACTGCTGCACCTTTTATCGCACACCGTTCTTCAACTACAGGAATGCCCGCCGCTGGGCGTTGCAAAGAAGTGTAAGTGATGAATGCGAAGTGTGGTTGCTTTCTTCATTCCGTCCGGGGCACCCTGTTCGATCTGTTTCATTGTACAACGCTCAAGCCGCATTTGCGGCTACCCAGCAACTAAGCAACGTCTTTTTAACTACACAAAGAACCTTTTAATATGAACATAATATTCCTTTATCGATAAAGATAAACGACACTAAGACAACTGTGAATTTCACAGTTTCAGCACCAACGTACGGAAGTTGAAGACTGTAAGTTTCGTTCAGACAGTAGCGCACTCCATCTTCTGCGCAGTCAGTACTTAACTTATATGGTTATAGATCTTATTGTATGCTCAGTTATCTACGTTGAATATTTGTGTCATTACCTTGCTCCCCAGATGCGAAGTCTTATTCATTTTTGCATTTTACAGTCTTTCAATTAAATGAGGATCCCACAGAATTTAGAGTCATTTTAGTTTAGTTCGCAACAATTTTCAGAACAATGCTCTGTAGTTTTCATTGTTAGTTGTGCACTTTATAAGGTTAAAGTTTAGTATTCTCCACCTGTCCCCAATTTTAAGATCCCTAATGTCCAACAACATTCCTGTGGTTATGTGACATAAATAATAAATATATCCAGCTGCATTTCTAGAATGTTTGCTTCATTGTGATGCGTTTACTTTGTGTACAGTTCTAGAATGTTTGCTTCATTGTGATGCGTTTACTTTGTGTACAGTTCTAGAATGTTTGCTTCATTGTGATGAGTTTACTTTGTGTGCAGTGGCCAAGCACCATTTTTAACGAAGTAAGAGATGCAGAGGTTTTTAAAGTAGATGTAGTTGGTACACGAGATAGTGGGCCTTAATTCGACCCTTCCAACTTTGTTGTCACTCTTCATGTTCGTTGCGTCATCCGACCTCTGTAGGAACGTTCTCCATAATTTGCATTTAATTTATGTAGATACTAACTCAATTAATTACACGTCCTAATTATTACGACAGGCAGATACTAGCGCACATCTTTAACATTCGTGAAATAATCTGCTGCTGGGTACCATCCAGTACTATGTTGTTCCACTCGTTCTGTATTCGTCGATGCTTCTTGATGTGCTGCTCACAAAGTGGTGGAGACGGTGTAGCTCAAGTGTGTCCAGCTTTTGCACAGCTGCCCCCTGACATCATCCAATGTGTGAAGACATCTCTTGCGACAGTACATTGCAGTATCAGCCGGTCTGAAGCATGCTCAACTGTATTCATGTTAAAAGATATCTAGGCTGTTCCATTCAGTTTATTCCTGCCTCGAAGACGACGGATTCCACGTGTTCTTAATTCATTACGGTCTTGAAAAGCGAATACAGCGCAAAGTGTCAGGTGTGATGCCGGGCAATGGGTTTGTTCAAATGTTCAAATGTGTGTGAAATCTTACGGGACTTAACTGCTAAGGTCATCAGTCCCTACGCTAACACACTACTTAACCTAAATTACCCTAAGAACAAACATTCACACCCATACCCGAGGGAGGACTCGAACCTCTGCCGGTACCAGCCGTACAGTCCATGACTGCAGGGCCCTAGACCGCTCGGCTAATCCCACGCGGCGGACAATGGGTTTGGCGATCCTGTCCCAACACCTCAAATTACTTTCGACAGTCATAAGGGGCTTTCGATATATGAACACGATACCAGGACAAATCATATCATCTCCCCGCGGAACACTTACGACGTTGTGTCTAAGACGACCGTTGGTATCTGGCTGCCTTATTTCACGACTATAATCGAGTGTCAGACAAATCCTATACTCCTCGGTGAAGAAAACTCG
Organism: Schistocerca serialis cubense; assembly: GCF_023864345.2. Classification (NCBI taxonomy): domain Eukaryota; kingdom Metazoa; phylum Arthropoda; class Insecta; order Orthoptera; family Acrididae; genus Schistocerca; species Schistocerca serialis. The sequence goes on from NC_064643.1 coordinate 269,241,500, forward strand.
ATGCCACTGATCCAGGTTCGACTGCAGGTAATCTCTTGCCCAGCTTCTTCACGCACACCATGCCTGAAGGATTTGTACTCTCGTTCTACGAGAGCTGGAACTTTTAGAGTGGCAACTGTTTATTTACAGCTCGCACAAAATAGACATGTGTTTCAAAGTTTTACTTACCTTCAGAGTAGTCTCCAGCATTGTGTATAAACCGTTGCCAGCGATGTTGAAGTTGTATGATACTCATAGCAGTGCCAGTTGTGTTGACAGTTCGAGCGGCGCGGTATATTGCCCAACGTCTTCGTAGCGGTTGTGAAGCGAATGCCGAGAAGTGTTTCCTTCAGTTTAGAAATCGAGTTGAACTTACGACGGCTTAAGTCAGGGGAGTGCAGAAGGTGGTATAGCACTTAGTAGCCCCAATAGTCAAACAAATCAGTAACAGCTTGCACTGTACGCGCTTGAGCGTTGTCCTGCAAAATTATGGTCAAGCTCTGCAGAAAGTGTCATCACTTCTGTCTCTAAGCTGATCGCTTCAGAACTGCTACAAATTCGTCGTGCAATAGACCACGCCGCTCTAACTGTCACCACAACTCGCACTGCTGAGAGTATCCTACGACTTCCACATCGCTGGCAACGGGTTATACACAATGCTGGTGACAACTTTGAAGGTCAGTAAACTTCGAAACATCTGTTTTGTACTAGCTGCAAATAAATAGTTGCCACTATTAAAGTTCCAACCCTCGTAAATATACCCCTAGAGGCCAAACTGACTATGGAAGACGGTTTTGAGTTGCTTAGCCCGACACAGTACCCCATGTTGTCTTCGAAACGGTAACGCTCAGTTCTGTAGCCTTCTGCCATAGGTACCTTGGAGAGAGAATTATTTTATAGGCAGTGGTCATCCACGGCTGCTGTCGGCCACGGGCGAGTAGTTCGAGGCAGAATTTCAATGTTACCTGTCTCGCGATGGAGGGTGAAGTTTGCAATGACGTCACTGTGATGTACTCGGTGAGCAACTGTCCATGGCGGTGACAACTATTCTTGTGATGATGATAAAATGCGTGCAATGCCCAAGTTCGAGGCATGCTGACCGACTGAACAGTGTTCAAAAATAGCATTGTTCTACTCATGGTTGGAAACACAGCACACTCTGATGTACTGTATTGAGAATGCGGCTTTACATTTGCCTCAGATGAGAAAGAGTTTAATGATAGATCAAGATAATGTTAAATAATCATGAGTGTGATGAAAACTTTATTTGAGGAGTTCAGTAAATCACGCTCAAAAGCACTCCGTCTTCAGGCCAGAAGTGGCCCATCGGGACCATCCGACCGCCGTGTCACCCTCAGTTGAGGATGCAGATAGGAGGGGCGTGTGGTCAGCACACCGCTCTGCCGGTCGTTATGATGGTTTTCTTTGACCGGAGCCGCTACTATTCGGTCGAGTAGCTCCTCAATTGGCATCACGAAGCTGAGTGCACCCCGAAAAATGGCAACAGCGCATGGCAGCTGGATGGTCACCCATCCAAGTGCCGGCCACGCCCGGTTTTCTTTGACCGGAGCCGCTACTATTCGGTCGAGTAGCTCCTCAATTGGCATCACGAAGCTGAGTGCACCCCGAAAAATGGCAACAGCGGATGGCAGCTGGATGGTCACCCATCCAAGTGCCGGCCACGCCCGACAGCGCTTAACTTCGGTGATCTCACGGGAACCGGTGTATCCACTGCGGCAAGGCCGTTGCCTCAGTAAATTGGAAGTTAGTTCAATATCAAGTATTAAATAACGTGAAGATCATGTCGTCATGATGTTGTGCAGCAATTGACGGTCGAACAGAGATGTCACAAATCGTAACATGAAAAAGGTGGTCTCAGCTTTCTTAAAAGTGAGCTTAGGATTTATGTTAAAGTTAATTGATGTCTTCTAATCTCGACCGCTAAAGTTCAGTAATAAATAAGTTCTTGCAGTTTGTTTCGGAGAACCACTGCTTTTAAGGAACCTAAAATAAAACTTCCCTGGAAAATTTAAGTACCAGTATAAAGCTCATAAGTGACGCTCTAGGTTTAGTGTCTGACTGCATTAAAAAAGTTCCACCGTTACGGGCGCTCCCCATAAAACTGCCGAACACCAAAACGATAAATCAAAGAATATATGTTTGTCTCAAGCCTGACCCAGCGATTTCAAAAACTATAGAAAATAATTAACCACATTCTCATATAAATACATTATCTGAATTAAACATTGATCACTGAAATAAAATTACAATATACAGGTAGTTACATAATGATCTTTACAACTTTTATCACGTATATTTCAGTAATGGGGAGAGGTAGAAAGATGCGGTTTGCGGATAATGTTAACGCTCACGTAACGTTTTTTAGTTTTTATTTTTGCACGAAAAATGTTGACGAAAATGGTCAACTACCAGCAAATGGCATAGTGTGTGGAATGGTAGATAGAGACCAAATCTGACACGTTACAGAAGTACCCTACCATCACGTCCGATCTTCAGACAGTGGTACAGGAGGGTCAAAGAATATGGTACACGAGGGTCGAAGAATCTAGAAGTTTCAAGAAGAGTAGAACTCTGGACATGCGACTACGACTGATACAGAACTGGAACGAGTGCAACAGGTTTATCCAGAGCACAACCACATCAATCCGTCAAGCGCCTCGTCCTTTACAGCTACCATGAACCACCGTGCGCAGGGTGCTACACAAGAGAGTGAAGCTTCACGCCTACAAGGTGCAGCTACTGCATGCGCTTCAACTCGATCACAGGCCAAAGCACAAAGCATTTCCAGTTGAGATTCTGAGTCGTATCGACAATATCGCAGACTGTCTGAAACAGTTATACGTTCTCGGTCGAATCTTGCTTTCATGTGTCCGGAAAGATAAACCAAAATAATACTCATAGAACCGTCACTTTAGCAAGGAAATTGTGGGTGGTAGTCCGAAGGTAAAGGTGTGATGTGGTCTGTTTCATGACTCGCGGAATGGGATCGTTTTTCTTTGCAGAGGCGTCCATATCCTCGACTGTTTACTTTTAAGTACTTCTAAGTCCTACGGGACTGATGACCTCAGAAGGTAAGTCTCATAGTGCTCAGAGCCATTTGAACCATTTGATAAATAAGTATGCAAGGTACGAAAAGTTTTCATTTCATTTACTCATTGAACCGATAAAACACAAACATTAAAACCAGAAGAAGCCAGTAGACCTTTAGCTTTAGACGAGAGCACTACACCGAAGAGCCAAAGAAACTGGTAGACCTGCCTCATAATCGAGAAAGGCCAGCACGAGTTCGCAGGCGTGCCGCAACACGACGTGACATGAACTCCACTAATGTGTGAAGCAGTGCTGGAGGCAGTTCACCGAAGTCCGTCGGAATGAACAATGGACATGAATGGATGCCGGTGATCAGACAGGATGCTTACGTAGGTGTCACCTGTTAGTCTCATATCCAGACGTGTCAGGGGTCACATATCACTCCAACAGCACACGCCCCACACCATTACCGAGCCTCCACCAACTTGAACATTCCGCTGCTGACGCGCCGGGGCCATGGATCATGATGTTGTCTCCATATTCGTACACGTCTATCCGCTCGATACAATTTGAAACGAGATTTGTCTGAAATGGCAACATGTTTCCAGTCATCAACAGTCCAATGTCGGTGTTGATGGGTCCAGGCGAGGCGTAACGCTTTGCGTCGTGCAGTCATCAAGGGTACACGAGTTGGCCTTTCGCTCCGAAAGCCCGTATCGATGATGTCCCGTTGAATGGCTCGCATGCTGATGGGCCAGCATTGATATCTGCAGCAATTCGTGAAAGGGCTGCACTTCTGTCACATTGAACGATTCTCTTCACTCGTCGTTGTAACTGTTCTTGCAGGATCTTTTTCCGGCCGCAGCGATGTCGGAGATTTGATGTTTGACCGTATTCCTGGTGTTCACTGTACACTCGTGAAATGGTCGTACGGGAAAATACCCATTTCATCGCTATCTTGGAGATGCTGTGTCCCACCGCTCGTGCGCCGACTGTAACACCACGTTCAAACTCATTTAAATCTCAATCACCTGCCATTGTAGCAGCAATAACCGATCTAACAACTGCGCCAGATACTTGTTTTCTTATACGGCGCTGCCGACCGCAGCGCCATATTCTGCCTGTTTACATATCCCTATATTTGAATACGCATGCCTACACCAGTGTCTTTGGCACTTAATTGTACTAGGGACGATCAAAACTTTTCGGTTTGAGGACATTGCTGCGCCGCACATGCAACGTAGCGCGACTCCGATGTAAGGTACACTACTGGCCATTGAAATTGGTACAGCAAGAAGAAATGCAGATGATAAACGGGTATTCATTGGACAAATATATTATACTAGAACTGACATGTGATTACGTTTTCACGCAATTTGGGTGCATAGATCCTGAGAAATCAGTACCCAGAACAACCACCTCTGGCCGTAATAACGGCCTTGGTACGCCTGGGCATTGAGTCAAACAGAGCTTGGTTGGCGTGTACAGGTACAGCTGCCCATGCAGCTTCAACACGATACCACATTCATCAAGAGTAGTGACTGGCGTATTGTGACGAGCCAGTTGCTCGGCCACCATTTACCAGACGTTTTCAATTGGTGAGAGATCTGGAGAATGTGCTGGTCAGGGCAGCAGTCGAACATTTTCTCTTTCCAGAAAGGCCCATACAGAACCTGCAACATGCGGTCGTGCATTATCCTGCTGAAATGTAGGGTTTCGCAGGGATCGAATGAAGGGTAGAGCCACGGGTCGTAACACATCTAAAATGTAACGTCCACTGTTCAAAACGCCGTCAATGCGAACAAGAGGTGACCGACACGTGTAGCCAATGGCACCCCATACCATCACGCAGGTTATACGCCAGTATGGCGATGACGAATACACGCTTCCAATGTGCGTTCATCGCGATGTCGCCAAACATGGATGCGACCATCATGATGCTCTAAACAGAACCTGGATTCATCCTAAAAAATGACGATTTGCTATTCGCGCACCCAGGTTCGTCGTTGAGTACACCATCGCAGGCGCTCCTGTCTGTGATGCAGCGTCAAGGATAACCGCAGCCATGGTCTCCGAGTTGATTGTCCATGCTGCTGCAAACGTCGTCGAACTGTTCGTGCAGATGGCTGTTGTCTCGCATCCGTCCCCATCTGTTGACTCAGGGGTCGAGAGGTGGCTGCACGATCCTTTACAGCCATGTGGATAAGATGCCTGACATCTCGATTGCTACTGATACGAGGCCGTTGGGATCCAGCACGGCATTCCATATTACCCTCCTGAACCCACTGTTTCCATATTCTGCTAACAGTCATTGGATCTCGACCAACGCGAGCAGCAATGTCGCGATACGATAAACCGCAATCGCGATAGGCTAAAATCCGACCTTTATGAAAGTCGGAAACGTGATGGTACGCATTTCTCCTCCTTACACAGGGTATCACAACAACGTTTCACCAGGCAACGCTGGTCAATTGCTGTTTGTGTATGAGAAATCGGTTGGAAACTTCCCTCATGTCAGCACGTTGTAGGTGTAGCCACCGGCGCCAGCCTTGTGTAAATGCTCTGAAAAGCTAATCATTTGCATATCACAGCATCTTCTTGATGTCGGTTAAATTTCGCGTCTGTAGCACGTCATCTTCGTGGTGTAGCAATTTTAATGACCAGCAGTGTATATAAGCAAAGAATTGTAGGCAAGGGATCAGCGTGGCATTGGTGCCTTTCTGAGGTGCGTATGGTAAATCCGGAAACGCGAAATATGCCGACGTTATTACTAAAAGCTTCCAAACAGGACCGAAATGCTGTTATTCCTTTCTTGGCTAACGAAGGACAGATAACGATAGACAACCACCGGAGAATAAACAACGTGTATAGGGCACATGTCTGTCGAAAGTCCCTCGTTCCAAGAAGCAACCTGGTGACTCCGTTACTTGGGAACGATACTGTGTAGGCGCTACAGTCTGGAGCTGTGCGATCGCTCCGGTCGCACGTTCGAATCCTGCCTCGGACATGGATGTGTGTGATGTCCTTAGGTTAGTTAGGTTTAATTAGTTCTAAGTTCTAGGCGACTGATGACCTCAGAAGTTAAGTCGCATAGTGCTCAGAGCCATTTGAACAGTACTGTGGAATGTTGGATAATTTACGGCGTGAAATTAAGGCGAAACGTCCGGGAAAACTGCGGCAAGAGGTGGCGCTACATTATGATAAAGCACTTCCCCACAGCACAAATGTTGTAATGTAGAAGCTACGCCAACTCAAGTTCAATATGTTCAAATGCGAGTGAAATCTTATGGGACTTAAGTGCTAAGGTCACCTGTCCCTGAGCTTACGTACTACTTAACGTAAATTATCCTAAGGACAAACACACACACCCAAGCCGGAGGGAGGACTAATACCTCCACTGGGAACAGCCGGGCAGTCCATGACTGCAGCGCCTGAGACCGCTCGGCTAATCCCGCGCTGCTCAACTCAAGTGGGAGGCACTCGAGCACCTGCCCTTCCCAAGCGATTATTCCCACCCTCGGTCCCTTAAAGCAGGTCTTGAAGGGTCGACGATTCCTGTCGGACGAGGACGTGCAGCAGACAGTTATGGACTTCTTCACACAGTTTGTCACGTTGTTTTACCAAACTGGTGTCTCCAACCCGGTGCGTCTGTAGGTTGATTGATTCAAAGCTCGCGGCCTGGTTAGGATACCGATTATGGACTGTTCGGCCTCCGAATGGAAACTTTTTCATAGTCCCTTATGTAACTATGACATCTACGAAAGTCTTCAGTGTGTTGAACAGCTTCGTGGGGCTTGAAATCACGTGAATGAACTGAATTAATAATCAGTGAGCATTACGAAGGTCAGGTTGTAGGAATTCGACTAAATACGATCGGATTTAAAGAAGAATGTAATAATTCCAATCCCAAAGAAAGCAGGTGTTGACAGATATGAAAATTACTGAACTATCAGTTTAATAAATCACTGCTGCAAAATACTAACGCGAATTCTTTACAGACGAATGGAAAAACTAGGAGAAGACGACCTCGGGGAAGATCAGTTTGGATTCAGTAAAAATATTGGAGCATGTGAGGCAATTCTGACTCTACGACTTATCTTAGAAGAAAGATTAAGGAAAGGCAAAGCTACATTTCTAGCATTTGTAGACTTAGAGAAAGCTTTTGACAATGTTGACTGGAACACTCTCTTTCAAATTCTAAAGGTGGCAGGGGTAAAATACAGGGAGCGAAAGGCTATTTACAATTTGTACAGAAAGCAGATGGCAGTTACAAGAGTCGAGGGACATGAAAGGGAAGTAGTGGTTGGGAAGGGAGTGAGACAGGGTTGTAGCCTCTCCCCGATGTTATTCAATCTGTATAATGAGCAAGCAGAGAAGGACACAAATGAAAAATTCGGAATAGGAATTAAAATCCATGAAGAAGAAACAAAAACTTGAGGTTCGCCGATGACATTGTAATTCTGTCAGAGACAGCAAAAGACTTGGAAGCAGTTGAACGGAATGGACAGTGTCTTGAAAGGAGGATATAAGATGAAAATCAATAAAATCGAAACGAGGATAATGGAATGTAGTCGAAATAAGTCGGTTGATGCTGGGGGAATTAGATAAGGAAATGAGACACTTAAAATAGCAAAGAAGTTTCGCTATTTTGGGAACAAAATAACTGATGATGGTCGAAGTAGAGAGGATATAAAATGTAGACTGGCAATGGCAGGGAAAGCCTTTCTGAAGAAGAGAAATTTGTTAACATCGAGTATTGATTTAAGTGTCAGGAAGTCGTTTCTGAAAGTATTTGTATGGAGTGTATCCATGTATGGAAGTGAAACATGGACGATAAATAGTTTGGACAAGAAGAGAATAGAAGCTTTCGAAATGTGGTTCTACAGAAGAATGCTGAAGATTAGATGGGCAGATCACATAACTAATGAGGAGGTATTGAATAGGATTGGGGAGAAGTTTGTGGCACAACTTGAATAGAAAAAGGGATCGGTTGGTAGGACATGTTCTGAGGCATCAAGGGATCACCAATTTAGTATTGGAGGGCAGCGTGGAGGGTAAAAATCGTAGCGGGAGACCAAGAGATGAATACATCAAGTAGATTCAGAAAGATGTAGGTTGCAGTAGGTACTGGGAGATGAAGAAGCTTGCACAGGATAGAGTAGCATGGAGAGCTGCATCAAACCAGTCTCAGGATTGAAGACCACAACAACAACAACACGATCGGACGACGGTATGTCAGCTGAAAGATCGCCGCGTGTAGGATTCGTTTGCGAGCAGTGATTCGGTCAGACGCTAGAGTCTGGGCGATTCCCGGAGCGTGCCGAGAGCAGAGTGTGTGGCCCCGTTCCTTCCTGGGCCCTGATCGGTGCGTGCAGGTCGTGAAAGCGCCGTCCCACGGGGACGGCCGGCCGCCCGGCGCCATTGTGGGCCCCGAATTATCTCCTTGCAGACGCTGACCGAAACGCAGCACTTAGGCCGGTCGCTCAATGCGCGGAGCGCACCGTACCGCCGCTCCCTGGCGCGCGCCGCCTCTATACAACCATTGTCTCGCCGGGAAAATATTGATTGCCGGGCTCAAAACTCCATTAGACCTGGGAGGATTTCCCGTAAATACGGAGAAAGGATGCCATTAATTACCGGTTAATTGGATTAATTACGGTCATTAGGGGTCGCGGAACAGGGCCGGCGCGGCGCTGCCTCTGTCTTGCTGGATCGCCGTCGCCGGCCCCTCTGTCTTCCCTTCGGCCGGACACCGGCCGCTGGCTGCCCGTGCGCTACCGTCGCCACCGAGGGCCACGCCGGGGCCTATCGATCACAGCCTTTACGCTCTCCGCTCCTGCCTCTTCCCTCCGTACTCTGCCTCCACCTGACGCAAAGTCGAGCACCACCGAGAATTCTTGACAGCAGTCATTAATACGGCAACGTTTTACTTAGCATCAAAATTCAAAATTGCGAAATAAGACGTTAAGGTAGCTGTGATTCAGTGTACAGCGAATTTTTGGAGATTTAAGTCCAATTACTAGGTGTCTGACGTGACTCGATCCTTGGTAACTGCCTCCTGGAATACGCAAATTACGCCCCAAGGAATTCCTAGAGGAAATACATACTTGGAAGGGCTTTACCGCAAGGTTGTTCAAAAAACATTCTGCTTTTAACTTAAAACATAATCTATATTTATTATAACCATTCAGGAAACACCCAGTTTAGTTAAAGAATTAATCAATTAAAGAAGGTTACTTTAAGCCATCAATCAATCCAGAATTTCTTTTATCAATCTCAAAAAATGGCTCTGAGCACTATGGGACTTAACATCTGAGGTCATCAGTCCCCTTGAACTTAGAACTACTTAAACCTAGCTAACCTAAGGACATCACACACATCCAAGCCCGAGGCAGAATTCGAACCTGCGACCGTAGCGGTCTCGCGGTTCCAGACTGAAGCGCCTAGAAACGCTCGGCCACCACGGCCGGCCTTATCAATCTCAAAGGGATGTAAAGTCAATTATTTGAATAAAACTGTAAATTGAAATATCTTTCTTTTTTAAAATATAATCACTCATTTACCACGGTGAACCACGCACTGGGGCACTAGACATACAAAAAATGTTGCACCCCTTAAGAAATTTAATTGGATCTAATTTACAAGAATAGTTATGATCTGAATGACAATATCGCCTTAGAGAAATATGAGCCAGAATAATATATTATCTAGGAGAGATTAGGTGTATACAATTAGTAAAATAACACAATAACAGACCAGATACAAGAACTCGAAAAAGTACATTAAGCAATTTCATGGAACAGGAAACTGAAAATAAAAATGTTCAAATGTGTGTGAAATCTTATGGGACTTAACTTCTAAGGTCGTCAGTCCCTAAGCTTACACACTACTTAACCTAAATTATCCTAAGGACAAACACACACACCCATGCCCGAGGGAGAACTCGAACCTCCGCCGGGACCAGCCGCACAGTCCGTGACTGCAGCGCCTGAGACCGCTCGGCTAATCTCACGCGGCAGGAAACTGTAGTTTTAGTTATTACATGAAATATTAAAAGCTCTGGGCCAGTTTCAAACCACATTGAAGGAAAACTTAGCATTGCCCACTAGTTGCATTTACTAGTTGCAACAGGCACAATATACAGACTGAGCCCCTGGGATGATCGCATACAAGTGTCGAGGTATGCCTTACGGGTCGCAGGAGTGCGGACTGCGTAACGCGACCTTCTCAGCGACCAAGGCGTGGACGATTAAGGCAGGTGAGGTATCCCTGCACAAGCTAGTACGTACAACTAGGATGGGAAGCTGGCTTAGTATGCAAAAAATTGTTACTCGAGGTATGATGAAAAACTCGCGTTAACTGAACAGAGGAATACGCCTAATTTTACTGCAGTATAAATATTAAATTTTCATTAGAAAAATATTGCACAAATCCACTATGCTTGAGACTCACGCTAATTTAAGCAATCGCCCGACATACCTTGGGCTTTCTGGCTTCAAGCCTCATTAACACGAATGAGCTCACAAACAAAGTAAAATGCAGTTAATATGCTGACTAGACAACACAAGAAATATATAATTTGCAGCAACGTGTTAACTGTGCTACAAATTTATGTCACCTAGACCTGTAATGCTGCGCAGCATGCTACACTTGAAATTTCAAAACTTAAAACAAGTCAAATTAAGCTTCAATATCTTACAATTTACCACAGTTCCAAAAATGAGCCCACGAGCAAATAACAGGTCAGGTACATTCAGCAGAACAACCGTGATGCAGCCGTAGTTTCAACTTAGTAGTCCACGGGGTCAATACATTGCTTCTGGAAGATCGTTTCATTCTTCGCAAATATAGCTTTAATGGACAAATAGAAGGCACCCAAAATCGGTTCTGCTCGTTGGCCAAAGTGGAACCAAAATACCACACGACCGCCAGGATATTCACCACCTCCAGGCCCAATGGCTTGCGGCACTACCACCGGCGTGCAATACATTCAATACTGTACATTTCCTTATAAGCGGACTAGCCGGACTTGGTGCACTCGCCTCACTGTCTCGACACCAACTCCCTTCTGCTTAGCTCGCCTTCGGTCCTGGAGTGCCACCTACTCGCATTGTGGAACACCAAACCAAAGATACACGTGCAACGGTGAATCGTGTTGAGACGAGTCAAGAAGGCTCATCTTTCATACAAATCACTGAATATCTTTCTCATTCACCTACCATATTTTGTATTGTGAATGACCAAATTGACATCAATCTCCTACATACATGAATTGTTAGGCCCTGAAAACGTTCTGGATGCAGCTGTAATAGTGCCAGAGGGCGGTTGGTCGAGTCAGAATACTGTGCAGATCCTCGAAGGTCATAAAATCACTAGTGCTCCGTTAGCATGACAGTCTTTATTCATCGAGACTCTCGTGTATGGTTGTTGACAGTGACTGGAAGGCGTGGAGCCGGGCGGAGTGGCCGAGCGGTTCTAGGCGCTTCAGTCTGGAACCGCGCGACCGCTACGGTCGCAGGTTCGAATCCTGCCTCGGGCATGGATGTGTGTGATGTCCTTAGGTTAGTTAGGTTTAAGTAGTTCTAAGTTCTAGGGGACTGATGACCTTAGATGTTAAGTCCCATAGTGCTCAGAGCCATTTGAACCATTTGAAGGCGTGTACACCATCGACTCTGCAATCCTCGGCGGTGCGGAGTGTCAATGTGACGACGTCAGTAGCTGCTCTACGCATCGAAGCACAGTAACAAGGCTGGCCGAGTACCAAACTGGCTATCAGGTGGTCAAAGACGCTTGAGGGCATGCCCACAGCACTGAGGGCAGCATAGAGGCTTAGCAGCACGGTACCATGAACTAGGGTCCTCAGTAAAGGATGCAGCGTCAGCTGCATATGGACGCATGCCTGCAGTAGTAGAGCAGATGTACGGAAAAACAGTAGCGGCTTCGCAGTGGGTCAGGAGCGAGGTGTCTTGGTAAGCAGGCTCTGGACTCTATAACCCCTACACATATCCAGATAGTACTGGGTGTCACACTGGAGGTGTCCCCAGCCGGATGGCACTGATTCAAGTCCTAGCATCTCATACACTATGTGATCAAAAGTATCCGGACACCTGACTGAAAATGACTTACAAGTTCGTGGCTCCCTCCATCGGTAATGCTGGAATTTAATATGGTGTTGGCTCACCCTTAGCCTAGATGACAGCGTTCCCTCTCTCAGACATACGTTCAATCAGGTGCCGGAAGGTTTCTTGGGGAATGGCAGCCCATTCCTCACAGCGCGATGCCTGAGGAGAGGTATCTATGTCGGTCGGTGAGGCCTGGCAGGAAGTTGGCGTTCCAAAACTTCCCAAATGTGTTCTATAGGATGCAGGTCAGGACTCTGCGCAGGCCAGTCCATTACAGGGATGTTACTGTTGTGTTAGCGACTGTCCGTGCATTATGAACAGGGGCTCGATCATGATGAAAGATGCAATCACCATTCCCGAATTGCTCTTCAACAGTGGGAAGCAAGAAGGTGCTTAAAACATCAATGTAGGCCTGTGCTGTGATAGTGCCAGGCAAAACAACAAGGTGTGTAAACTCCCTCCATGAGAAACATGACCACACCACACCACCGCCTCCGAATTTTGCTGTTGGCACTACACACATTTGGCAGACGACGTTCAACGGGCATTCGCCATATCCACACCCTGATATCGGATCGCCACAGTGTGTACCGTGATTCGTCACTCCACGCGACTTCTTTCCACTGTTCAGTCGTCCAATAATTACGCTCCTTACACCAAGCGAGGCGTAGTTTGGCATTTACGGGCATGACGTGTGGCTTATGAGCAGCCGCTCGACCATGAAATCAAATTTTTCTCACCTCCTGCCCAGCTGTCATGGTAACTGCAGTGGATCCTGAAGCAGTCTGGACTTCATGTCTGATGGTCTGGATAGATGTCTGCCTATTACACATTACGACCCCCTTCAACTGCCGGCGGTCTCTGTCAGGCAACAGACGAGGTCAGCCTGCACACTTTTGTGCTGTACGTGTCCCTTCACGTTTCCACTTCACTATCACATCGGAAACCATGGACCTAGGGATGTTCAGGAGTGTAGAAATCTGGCGTACAGACGTATGACACAAGTGACACCCAATCACCTGACCACGTTCGAAGTACGTGAGTTCCGCGGAGCGCCTCATTTTGCTCTCTCACGATGTCCAATGACTCTTGAGGTTTCTGTTAAGGAGCACCTGGTAGTAGGTGGCATCACAATGCACCTAATATGAAAAACGTATGTTTTTTGGGGGGTATGTGGATACTTTTTATCACATAGTATAAGTAGGAGTGACCCACAGAGCAATAGACAGCAGCAGTAGGGGCTGTATCTAGATGAGGAGAGGTGACTCACATCGGGCCGTTGGTTGGTGTGGTGTTTATCTCGGCGTCTCGAGCAGTCGAAGACAAAATACTGCTAGATCTGGGCTGCAAGTTTCGTTATCAACCCCTCCCCTCAGCCAACCCATTCCTACGCCTGCCTTCCGTCTGGCCAAGAGCCCAAGCAGGGAAGTAATTCAGCTCGCTACTGCGATGGACTGAGGTCTAGCACCAAGCCGCCTCAGTAATGTTGAGGTCCTGGCAGTAGGATATCGCAGATCAATACTAGCGCGCCTCGCCGCAAGTTGATGAAATGTCTTTGGGTCGATTTTTATCCAATATTATCGAAAACTTTGATACAAATGGATTCTTCCTTGTAGGAGCCATAAGTGCAGTGCGCCTGTGGCTGCAACCTGTATAACATAACAAACTACACGAATATTCTTGTATCTCTCCACGATAACCTAAATTCCACCACAGAAATATCGACGTTTTCGAGTCAAAGAGACTGCATGGTCGAGCAACTCTCAATAGACGGCGCTCCTGGGGAATCATCTAGTCCCACGAGACCAGAATGCCAGAATTATCTACACAACTGTAAGTGCAAGATATCTTAAGAGGAAGGTACAGTTAAACCTTGTCATATGCATAATACCACTTGTTGCAGACACTGTAGGCGTGGAATAGTTGGTGAATGAGGAAAACAGAAATGCAGAGGTGAACAAAAATATGGAAAACCCAAAAAAACAACAATATAATATCATCCCTAATGCGGTAAAGGGAAACCACTGGTGCTCAAATACGTTTCCGGTGGTCTCGTAATGCTTAAATATAAGTCTTGTATGGTTTCCTGCAAAATAGTGGCAAGTTTAAGCAGCGATGGACAGCGATGACGCTATCTTCTTCCCAAATAATATAGATATCTGGTGACTGTGGATGCCAAGGGAGATGCGACAAATCATCATCGTGGTCACAAGACCTATCCTGGACGATTGCAAGCAGTGTGAAGAGGGTGCTGTCAACTTGGAACACAGCATAAAAAAAATGGTTCAGGTGGCTCTGAGCACTATGGGACTTAACTTCTGAGGTCATCAGTCCCCTAGAACTTAGAAGTACTTCAACCTAACTAACCTAATAATCGCAAACAGCAATGTGAACTAATCCAATCGTGAGTTTTAGCCCAGGAGTTAAAAGCATCTCATCAGAATAGAGTATGAGCGCGTTGGTTAGCTCACTGGAGTCGCATTCGGGAAGACGAAGGTTCAAACCCGTGTCTTACCATCCTGATTTAGGTTTTCCATGATTTCCCTGAATCGCTTCAGGCAAATTCTGGGATGGTTCCTTTAAAAGGCACGGCCGACTTCCTTCCCCATCCTTCCCTAATCCGATAGGATCAATGACCCCTCCCACAAATCAACCAACCAACCTGAAAAGAGTACAACAATGAGTGGTGTGCCTCGCAGAGTGAAGGGCATCACGCCATCATAACAGTACTCATCAGACCTTTGTGGCATGAATTTCGTTGTGGTCAAGAATTCGCAGTCGCTACATGACGTTCCATCCCGATCGATCGACACGATACCTACATCGCATAATCACACTAGCTCCTCCGTGCTACGGTGGTGAAAAGATAGAACTAAGTCGTTTTTCTTGGATGACAGTACGGTAAGAGCATGTCAGTGGCTTTACTAGGGAACATAACGGCGTCTGAAATGTCAGTTACTGACCTCAACTGTTGTACTGTTAGTATCAAGGGACATTTCCATATATGGAACTTAGTCGAAACGAAAGTTGGTGTGTAAGACACATAAAAACTGTAACCTATTTGTAATCTCATTTATTTCATTTGTGTGCTAACTGCTAAGTTACTGCAGTTATCTGCCTATTAGCTGCTACCTTCCTATATTTCTTTCAGATTTGTATGTATGTAAATGACGGAAGAAGGACAAGTGAAAGCTATATAAAATAAGTAAATTACAGTACGCTTAAAATATTCCATTGTATGATCTTACAACAGCATGCTAATAACAATGGCACAGATCAGATGCGAAGAACATTGGGTTGTTAGAGCACAATCTTTTTCACAAGAGGCATGGTTGCTAGGGATCATGTCACCGGAGTCCCAGTAACGAAAAAGGCCGACCTCATTGATATAAGAATAAATCTCGTGTTGGCTTTAACGACGGACTGTAAAGAGCTGGGAAAAAGGTCGTCTGCTGAACACAGCAGTTGCGCAAACGCGAAGCTAACGATAGAGACAGAAACACTGTTTCATTGACTGTTGCCAGAAACCGTATGATAACAGCGCGAAATATGGTTCTACGAGTCGCAAATCACGCAAGGCTTCGATTGCACTGACGGTTCAATGGGAGGTTTAATCCACAGTGTAGGGGCGGAAGATGGTTCACTTGTGTTTTGGGAGTCTTTTTCTTAACATGACTTGGGGCCACACACTCAGGTTACCAGAACATTCTCAGTGATGTGTTGCTCTTTCTTCTGTCTCCTTTTGATGGGTGTGCTGTGCATAGTCCCGTCTTCAAAGCTCAGTTCGCAGAGATGCCTGCTTACTTTTTAGGAGCACTCAGCCACTCTATCGTTCCTCGAATCTTCCGCTGAATAACCTGGTATTTATCGCGCAGGACATGTATGTAACCCGGGAACGAGCGTATAGGAAACGGCGAAGCTGCTCGTCTGTTCGTGTATTGACAGTGATTGAAGAACGGTTCAGATGGTTCAAATGGCTCTGAGCACTATGGGACTTAACTGCTAAGGCCATTAGTCCCCTAGAACTTAGAACTACTTAAACCTAACTAACCTAAGGACATCACACACAGCCATTCCCCAGGCAGGATTCGAACCTGCGACCGTAGCGGTCTCGCGGTTCCAGACTGTAGCGCCTAAAGCCGCTCGGCCACCACGGCCGGCTGTTGAAGAACGGTGTAACCACGAGTTGGCGAAGTAATATTGGGAATCCACGTCTCATCAAAGAACGTGAATCATCCTGTTCTTAAAGCAGGACGGGCGCTGATCTGTGGCGTATCTGAAGACGGAGTGCAGGTACAGTGTTTTCAGAGCACACTGTCTAGCCCTCGTTGTTGAGCAGACGTTCCTTGTTCCCACGTTGATCCAATGACGTCTTCAGTTACGATCGCAGTGGGCACAGGATCATGGAGATTCGACCATTGATCAGTGGTTGGATGAACCATTTTTCCTGTTACCCCAAGACGATGGTAGTGTACAGATACGCCGTCATCCATGCGAAAGGCTACCTCGACTCGCGCACCATTCCACGCAAGCAGGCCGCTGGTGACAAAATTACACTACGAGAGACATTCACCTGTTTTTCGTGGGACCTGTGATAGTATCGAATGATGTTGTTAACTGTTGCTATAGTCCTCTGTCCGAAGAGTGGACTGATGCAGCTCTCCATGCTACTCTATCTCGCGCAAGCCTCTTCATCCCCGAATACCTACTGCAACCTAAATCCTTCTGAATCTGCTTACTGCATTCATTTCTTTGTCTCCCTCTACGATTTGTACCATCCACACTTCACTCCTGTACAAAAATGGTGATTCCTTGACGTCACAGAATGCGTCCTTCTTCTCAGGTTGACCCACAAATTCATTTTCTCCATAATTGTATTCAATACCGTCTCATGAGTTATTTTATCGTAATCTAATCTTCAGCATTCTTCTTTAGCACCACATTTAAAAAGCTTCTATTCTCTTCTTGTCTAAACTGTTTATCGTACATGTTTCACTTCCATACGTGGGTACACTCCATACAAATACTTTCAGAAAAGATTCCTGACTCTTAAATCTAAACTCCAAGTTATCAAATGCCTCTTCTTCAGAAACGACATTCTTGCCATTGCCAGTCTACATTTTACATCCTCTCTACTTCGACTATCATTAGTTATTTTGCACCCAAGTAGCAAAACGCTCACCTACTACTTTAAGTGTCTAATTTCCTAATCTAATTCCCTCAGCATTACCTGATTTAGTTCGAGTACGATCCATTATCCTCGTTTTCCTTTTGTTGATATTCGTCTTATATCCTCTTTTCAAGACACTGTGCATTCTGCTCTTCCAAGTCCTTTGCTATCTATGACAGAATTACAATGTTATCGGCAAACCTCAAAGTTTTTATTTCTTCTCCTTGGGCTTTAATTCCTACTCCTAACTTCCCTTTGGTTTTCTTTACTGCTTGCTCAATATACAGATGGAATAACATCGAGATTAGGCTACAACCCTGTCTCAACCACAGCTTCCTTTTCATGCCTTAAAAAGAGTTTCAAAGAGAGTATTCCAGTCAACACTATCAAAAGCTTTCTCTAAGTACTTCACGGTAAATGATTAGTCTACAAAAGCTATAAATGTAGGTCTGCCTTTCGTTCCCTATCTTCTAAGATAAGTAGGAGGGTTAGTATTGTCTCCGGAATGCAAACTGATCCTCCTCGAGGTTGGCTTGTATCAGGTTTCCCGTTCTTATTTATAGCATTCGTGTCAGTATTTTACAACAATAACTTATTAAACTGATAGATGAGTAATAACTCCAAATGTCAGTACCCACTCTCTTTGGAATTGTAATTATTCTTCTTATAGTCTGACGATATTTAGCTGCAGGTAGATTGTGCTGAGAAATACTTATTAATAAAAAACATTCGGCACGTATCGCCGTTTTCGAGTTAATTAGCTTTGAAGTTAGCAAATCAGGCCGTTGAACGCGCTAATTCAAGCGGCCCGCCAGATACTATTAGTTAATCTCTTAGCGTTGATGGTAGCAAAGGGGACTGCTCAGTCTTTGGCTGGGGTTCGATACTTACTACCGTTTCAAGTCCTATTTTAGTATCGCACTATTGTTCGTTTTTAGGAAACCAAACGAAGCATACGTTTGACGGTACCGTCTCGGAAGGGAGTGGTAGAATTTGTATCCCCAACGTCCTGATTAGGTATTCTCAGTGCTAAGTAACTCGGAAACTGCGCAACGGGCTGAATCTTTTTTTCTTAACGATCGTTTCTCAGCACAATCTGCCACTTCCCTGCAGCACCCTAACAAACTTTTCAGATTGTTTGTAACCACCCCGTACACTCCTGAATTAGCAGAAAGTGATAGTGTCCAACTGTAGTACACCCATATGTCCAAGTAATAATGGATTCCTCTTTCGAGGCAACTGTTGAGTAAGACTGTTGTACGACTCTATGACATTATCAAATAACTTAGGACCCCCCACAGCTGAAAGTGAAAATGTGTCACTGATACGTGAGGCTACAGGCCCAAGCAAGACAACATCTGCTACTGGTAACATACATATTTCGACTTCTATTTTTATTATCGGGGTGACCTAACATGAAAGTGAGCAGAATGAAATAGATGTGCAAATTGAAGTTGCATGGCAAGACAGTTTACCCAAATCAATAGAAAATAATTCAGTGGAAATTAAATCGCAGGCACATATTTGCTTCCGGCAAGAGAATTCCACCTTCTTAGTAATATGTGCAGCTTATATCTCATATGGAGCAACACGATTCTTCTTTAATGTACAAGGTATATTGTCAGACTGTTGAGACACGAGTAGAAGCTCACAGTAAACTGTAGGGCTGTTTCTTGCTGCGCAGAGTTGATGGCAGGACTCGTTCCACGGAGATAGAAGAGGACTACATTCCTTGAATTAAATGCAGCATCCAGCAGGACGAGACTGGATTTTAGTGCACAAAGGTGGCACCAAGTCTTAGGATAAGAGAAATCCATGTAATTTTGTTTGGGTAGCATCATAATGAATGGGTAACTTGGCTGCGAGGTCGGGAAATTATGATGATTGTGTCATACCTATTGTATCTAACTTCATGCCAGAGTGGACTAGGGCTCATGTCTGAACTTTTTTCTGTCAGAGCTTATAAGTTATCAGGCATATTAGGCTTCAAATGTGCTCAGGGATAAATGCTTAATTTTTCTTGCATTTATGGAATGTTTTAGGAAAAAAATCGCAATACCGAGACGGAGTTGTGCTGCGTAAACGAAAATTGGTAGGCGTGTTTCTACATCTGAAAGATGATGTCTACTCTAATTTTACTCCAGTCGTATAAGAGCGGCGCTACTACCGCAATTATGATGCTTAAAATCAGGTGTGCTTTAAAAGCATGCTGGATCGTCATGGCGTTAGCAGTCTTTGAGAATGGGCTTGATGAGCTTACGTCAGTCAACAAAGCCTTTAGGACGATAAAGACGCCAATAAATCACCTCCCTGTGCTTGTGCGAGGTCGTGTAGTATGGTTATGAGAAGCTGGATTACTTCTGTGACACTGCAGAACTGTTTGACAGGAATGTAGCCACTACACATGTTAGCTAGCATCGGTGGTCATTGGAATGTACGGTCGCAATGAGATCGGGCTCCGGACGACCACGTGGCACTGCCAAGAGAAAACACCATCGTGTTTGGCATATGGCTCTGGCGCATTGTACGGCATCTGCAGCAGCAATACGAGCAGCAGTTGGCACCACAGTGACACAATAAACTGTTAAAAATTTGTTACTTCAGTGACAGCTCCGAGCCGGACGCCTTCCTGCGGGCATTCCACTGACCCCAAATAATCGCCATTTGCGACTTCAGTGGTGTCAGGCGAGAGCCCATTGGAGAGCAGAGTGCAGGTCTGTTGTGTTTTTCGATGAAAGCTGCTTCTGCGTCGGTGCCTGCATCCAACGTGCCAGCGCGCTAGAGACACTGGACCTACACCTGCAGTCTGCAGTCTGTGTGCGATTTTGTATGACAGCAGGCGCACTTGGTATCTCACGCAATCTGACTGCAAATTTGTACGTCAGTCTGGTGGTTAGATCTGTTGTACTGCCATTCATGAACAGCATTCCAGGGGGCGTTTTCAACAGGATAACGCTCGTCCACATAGCGTTGTTGTAATCAACCACTCTCTATAGAGCGTCGACATGTCCCTTGGCCTGCTCGATCACCAGATCTGTCTCCAATCGAGCACATTTCGGACATCATCGGCCGACAACCCCAGCGTCATCCAGAAACAGCATTAACCGCCTGTGTATTCAACAACCAAGGGTAACAGACATGGAACTCTATCCCACAAACTGGCATCCGGCACCTGTTCCACGCACATCTGCATGCTTGCATTCAGCTTTCTGGCGATTACATCGGTTATTAATGTGCCAGCATTTCACTTTTGTAATGGGTTATCTCCTGCTTACATTAATTTGCGATCTTGCAGTGTTAATTACTTAAATATGCTACCTAAACAAATCTATCCCAGAAATTTCGTTACTCGCGTTAATTATTTTTTGTAGTTTTCATTTTTTCCGTCACTGTGAAGTGGTAGCCTTTAAGCTAGAGGCTAATGATTTCATGGAAACACTTTATCAGTGACTATGGGTTTTATGTTAAGTGTTGTGTTTTTTGTATGAACTGCATGATTTCTGGTAATATATCTCATTTGAGAGCTGAGTAATGTTATATTAGTTTATATGGTATTACACTGCTTCTTGAAGCATTAATGTGCAGTGATTCTGGTGTTGGTAATCAATATTCATACTGCTGACGTCTTCAGATTTGACGGCGAGCCGTTTTCATCTTGGAAAATCGGTTTCTCTGCCGGTAATCCGTATGCTACCGGCACAATATTTCTGTCGCGTAACTCGCAGTCTTCATCAGTTGCTCCCTGAGGCTCCCTAAGGTTTAGGGAGCATCTGATGAAGATTGCGAGTTACGCTATCGAAAATCGTGCGGATACGACTCGGATTACCTGTAGAAAACTCGATTTCCCAAGATGAAGTTACTGATAGTTTTACAGAAAATAAAACCTAGTGAACAGTGTGTATTGAACAGTTTCTGATAGATGTATGGATTGATCCTTTGTTTCATTTCGGTGTGATAATTGGCTAACTCAGCAACAGGAGAAATGGTTAAGTGTGAGCACCAATCAACACCGTAAATGTTTACTGTTGGTGAAGGTAAGCGATTGTGAATGTTATTTTTCAGATAAATTACTTTCCGTACAACTGTGTACTTGTAACATGGGACAAGTCATTATGCATAGAATATAGACACTTTATGTGTATAATAACTTACGCAGTATGTACGTAATAATATACCATCCAGACATTTATAATACACTCCTGGAAATGGAAAAAAGAACACATTGACACCGGTGTGTCAGACCCACCATACTTGCTCCGGACACTGCGAGAGGGCTGTACAAGCAATGATCACACGCACGGCACAGCGGACACACCAGGAACCGCGGTGTTGGCCGTCGAATGGCGCTAGCTGCGCAGCATTTGTGCACCGCCGCCGTCAGTGTCAGCCAGTTTGCCGTGGCTTACGGAGCTCCATCGCAGTCTTTAACACTGGTAGCATGCCGCGACAACGTGGACGTGAACCGTATGTGCAGTTGACGGACTTTGAGCGAGGGCGTATAGTGGGCATGCGGGAGGCCGGGTGGACGTACCGCCGAATTGCTCAACACGTGGGGCGTGAGGTCTCCACAGTACATCGATGTTGTCGCCAGTGGTCGGCGGAAGATGCACGTGCCCGTCGACCTGGGACCGGACCGCAGCGACGCACGGATGCACGCCAAGACCGTAGGATCCTACGCAGTGCCGTAGGGGACCGCACCGCCACTTCCCAGCAAATTAGGGACACTGTTGCTCCTGGGGTATCGGCGAGGACCATTCGCAACCGTCTCCATGAAGCTGGGCTACGGTCCTGCACACCGTTAGGCCGTCTTCCGCTCACGCCCCAACATCGTGCAGCCCGCCTCCAGTGGTGTCGCGACAGGCGTGAATGGAGGGACGAATGGAGACGTGTCGTCTTCAGCGATGAGAGTCGCTTCTGCCTTGGTGCCAATGATGGTCGTATGCGTGTTTGGCGCCGTGCAGGTGAGCGCCACAATCAGGACTGCATACGACCGAGGCACACAGGGCCAACACCCGGCAACATGGTGTGGGGAGCGATCTCCTACACTGGCCGTACACCACTGGTGATCGTCGAGGTGACACTGAATAGTGCACGGTACATCCAAACCGCCATCGAACCCATCGTTCTACCATTCCTAGACCGGCAAGGGAACTTGCTGTTCCAACAGGACAGTGCACGTCCGCATGTATCCCGTGCCACCCAACGTGCTCTAGAAGGTGTAAGTCAACTACCCTGGCCAGCAAGATCTCCGGATCTGTCCCCCATTGAGCATGTTTGGGACTGGATGAAGCGTCGTCTCACGCGGTCTGCACGTCCAGCACGAACGCTGGTCCAACTGAGGCGCCAGGTGGAAATGGCATGGCAAGCCGTTCCACAGGACTACATCCAGCATCTCTACGATCGTCTCCATGGGAGAATAGCAGCCTGCATTGCTGCGAAAGGTGGATATATACTGTACTAGTGCCGACATTGTGCATGCTCTGTTGCCTGTGTCTATGTGCCTGTGGTTCTGTCAGTGTGATCATGTGATGTATCTGACCCCAGGAATGTGTCAATAAAGTTACCCCTTCCTGGGACAATGAATTCACGGTGTTCTTATTTCAATTTCCAGGAGTGTATATAGTGATGTACAATAACGGTGTTCAGGAAATGTAATTTTTTGAGATATGATTATCTTTGATTGTACGTGAGTGGTATAATACAACCGTTGGGTCTAAAGCTCGTTCACTTCCTAATGCCAGTTCACTTTCCCTTCATATCCCACACAAAATTAATTATTCACAGGGTGAAGAAGTGACTTTAGCCCACTGTCACCTCATATACTGTGGCACATTATGAAATGTTTTTTGTATTAGAATTTTTCTTTTCTCTTGAATTGCAAGGAAAATCTTCCGAGTTTTCAGTCAGTTTAATTATCGTAGAAATGCGTGTATTAATTTTGGTACCGAAGTATTGAGGTCATTTTTCAAAAATCAGTTGTCTATGTGAAAGGCGTCACAATTGTTTCCTGTCCCTTTTCTTACGGCTATGCACAGCTCCGTTGGTCTCCTATTTTGTTCGAACGCTTTGCAGTCGCAATGGTCTTGAAAATGTGCAGTGATGGAAATGTTAATATGTTCTATAAGATAATTTTTCTTCTTTTTCGGTATAATCTGAGTGGCCTTTTCCTGTGGTGTGAACATTCTTTTCAATCCTGTAATGGTACAGTTTTCCCATACTGTAATTTCATGTTGCATACACAGCTGCAAAACAGGTTTGTCAGTTGCTTCATTACAAATATCACTGTAATAACTTGCTGCATACAGTTATTACCTGCTGTTCCGAGTTTAGCTCATTGTCTACCATTATGCCAGGAAACCAGACTATTTCATGCAGAGATACAACCATGTATTTTACTTTTTGGTTTAGTGTTGAAAACCATGTAAAAAGTCTTTTTGTTGATAATTACCTCTTTTCCATGAGTCATTGTGCTGTATTACTGACAGATATAAAACTGTTTTTGTCAGCTACCTCAAAATTATTGGCCACATTCAGCACAGTCATATCACTACATACGGGATGGTATTTTAGTTTTCATATGTTTGGATATCGGTTACAAAAAAACTGTACAGGATGGGTCCAGCTAAAAATTTTTGAGACCCACACACTACTTAATGCTTGTAACTTCTGGTATGCAGTAATTCTTCAAATGGTACATATTGCCTGCTGTTACTAAGATAGGTTGTCATCCATTCTGCTGCGTCCTCACAAATACCAGTATTCTCTCGTCTGTCAGGAATGCATGGTTAACTGTTCCATATGCCCCGGTTTAGGTACGGTGAGTCCCAGACATTACCACCCTTTTATCCGTGTTCTGCACAATGAATTCTGTTATTCAACACTGTTTCTATTGATTTATTTCATTGTCATCTGATTTGTATTTCTATATTCTTAAATTTCACTGAACATCTTTATACTTCCTTCTGTCTTGAGCTGATCGACGAAAGAAGGAAGTACAAAAGTGTTCTCGGAAATTCAGGAATACAGATATACAAAGCACTTAAGACTGAAAGAAATAGGAAGTGCAGGGAAACGTAAGCAAAATGGCGACAGGGAAAACTGTGAAGAAATCGAAATAGAAATATTGTCGTACTTACTCATCATACAGAAAAGTCACAACAACCTTCGGTGAAATTAAGAGCAAGGGTGATAACATTAAGATTGAAATGTCAGTTCCACTGCTGAAAACGGACAGGTGGAAAGAGTACACTGAATGGCTCTTTGAGGGGGAAGTCTTGTCTGAAGACGCGATAGAAGAAGAAACAGCAGTCTATATAGAAGAGATTTGGGATCCAGTATTAGAATCAGAATTTAAAAGAGCTTTGGAAGACTTAAGGTAGAATAAGGCAGGAGGGCTGGACAACATTCCATCAGAACTTCTACAATAATTTGGGGAAGTGGCTACAAAACGACTGTTTACATTGCTGTGTAGAATGTATGAGATTGGTGATATACCATCTGACTTTCGGAAAAACATCATAAACACAATTCCGAATATTGCAGGAACCGACAAGTGCGAGAATTATCACACAATTAAACAACTCATGCATTCAAGTTGCTGACAAGACTAACATACAGAAGAATGGAAAAGAAAACTGAGGCTATGATAGATGACGATCAGTCTTTACTTAGGAAAGGTAAAGCGACCAGAGGGGCAATTCTGGCGTTGCGGTTGATAATGGAAGTAAGACTAAAGAAAAATCAAAACACGTTCGTGGGATTTATCGACCTGGAGAAAGAGTTCGACACCGTTAAACGATGTAAGATGTTCGAAATTCTGAGAAAATAAGTTTAAGCTATAGGGAGAGGCGGGTAATATACAATATGTAGAAGAACCAAGGGGGAACAATGCGAGAGAGAGACGAAAAACAAAACGCTCGGATTAGAAAGAGTGTAAGGTAGGAATGTACTGTCTTGTGCCTCTACTGTTCAATCTTTACATCGAAGTAGCAATTACGGAAATAAAAGCAAGGTTCAGGGGTGAGATTGAAATTGAAGGTGAAAGGATAACAGTGAAAAGCTTCCTATCGTTAGTAAAAGTGAATAATAATTACAGGATCTGCAAATGGAAGGAATAGTCTAATGAGCATAGAATATAGATGGAGAATAAACCGAAGAAAGACGAAAGTAATGAGAAGCAGCAGAAAAGAGAACAGCGAGAAACTTAACATTAGGATTGGTTATCACGAGGAAGAAGACATCAAAATAACCCATGGCGGTCAGAGCAAGGAGGACATAAAAAGCAGGCTAGCAATAGCAAAAAGGGCATTCCTGGTCAAGGGAAGTCTACTTGTATCAAAAATAGGCATTAATTTGAGGAAGAAATTTCTGATAATATACATTTGTAGCACAGCATTGTATGATAGTGATGCATGGACTGCGGGGAAAAAAATACAGAAGAGAATCGAAGCATATGAAAAGAATGTTGAAAATTAGATGGACTGGTAAGGTAAGGAATGAGGAGGTTCTCCGTAGAATCGACTAGGAAAGGAATTTACGGAAAACACTGACAGAAAGCAGGGACAGAATGGTAGGAGATCTATTAAGACATCACGCAATAACTTTCGTGGTAGCCTTCTAGAGGGAGCAGTAGAGAATAAAAACTATAGAAGAAGACAGAGATTGGAAAACATTGAACATTTAATTGAGGACGTATGTTGTTAGTGCTACTCTGAGATGAAGAGGTTGGCTCAGGATAAAACTGCTGGTCTGTAATTTCTGGGATCATTATTCTTTCCTTTTTGGTGCTACTTTAATTAATTTAAATTATTCAGGAGCTACCCTTTGTTGGAATGAACAGATAAAAATTTGTAACAGTGATAATTTATTATTTCTGCTGCCACCTACTTGATTATGTAGCCTGATATTTCACCAAGCCCAGCAAATTTCCTTGGCCACATCTTTTTTGTAAACTGACCAGCCCCTCCTCAGATAAAGGTTTCAGTAACATTTAGTGACATGTGTTATCTGTGACTGGTGTGGTGTCAGCGTTGGCTATTTCTTCCATGTATTAGATTTCTACTGTATCTATATATTTATTATTCAGAATGTTGGCAATTTCTCTTTTATCTACGATGATATTGCTACTGTCTTTCATTCTTTCCTTTTAATTTATTCTCTGTGAATTTTTTGTTGTCCATCTCAGGGCTAATTAAATAATATTATTTGCTGGTTTTAAAACAACATCATTTACTGATTTGGTTTTTGCTTGTCTTTTTAACTGACTGTACTTCTTTCGGTGTATTTCGAAGGTTTCAGTTCTTTTTCTGTTTTGTATTATCTGCTACGTGATCCACCCCTTTGTTTGGAGACTTTTTCTTTTCCTCTTGCGTTTTGGAACTACTATACTGAAGTGACGCATTTAAGTTCCTTGAAAAGTACTGTGTTTTTATCTGTTCCCTGGGCTTGAAGAATTTCTGCCCACTATGTTTTTCTCAACATTACTTTAAATATGTTGGTGTTTTATTGGCAGCGAAACCTGATATCATTTTTGTCTTATGCTTGTGAGTTTCTGCTTCCATATATTTCACACGACTGTCTAAAACGATGATAAAGTCCCCTTTTAGAACTGTTATTGTAGTCACAAAGCTGTTTATATTACTGATAATGTTATTAATCACCTACTGTGTTCGCATAGTTACTCTTGTTGGCTCCAGTATAGTTGCTTTATTGGTGTGTTGGATTGAGGAACTACATTTTGAGCGCGTAGCATTATCTTGTGAATGAATGAACAGCTTGCAGACAGAATTATCTCTTGGGTCTTATTCGGTAAACCACCGTATCAACTTGTGATGTGGGTTTTTATAGTTTTTTAGGCTTGGTAATACTTTTTTTCGAAAATCCTTTCAAATTTTCGGATGGGATTTTGTTCAAAGGGACGAGCAGAGAGTATCTAAGACGTGATACCATACTTTAATGAAGAATACAATAGCTATGCTTTTATTTATTATGTCACATAGCTCTTGCCCAATTAGCGATAAATATGAGCGAATAAAAAATAGCGTCGTATGTTTTTAACAGGTATCTCTCTTGGAATATATTTATTTAAAGAGGTCACGAAGTTTCTGAGTCGTAAAAAATTATACTTGTAACACTGTGGCTCATGTTGAAGCCTCTTTTGTGCGAGGTGAAAAAAATGGTTCAAATGGCTCTGAGCACTATGGGACTCAACAGCTGAGGTCATTAGTCCCCTAGAACTTAGAACTAGTTAAACCTAACTAACCTAAGGACATCACAAACATCCATGCCCGAGGCAGGATTCGAACCTGCGACCGTAGCGGTCTTGCGGTTCCAGACTGCAGCGCCTTTAACCGCACGGCCACTTCGGCCGGCTGTGCGAGGTGAAGTTTATTGGCCAGTGAGCAGGAGGCCCCAGGTTTCTGTGAGAACAGATATCTGTACCCAGAATTCGTTTAGAAAATACCATGTATTCTGTAACACTTTCGTCCGCTTCTGCAGTTGAACAGTCGGCTTATATGACTGCTTTCTAGAGGACTCGGTATCAGTTCCCGATCTGCTACGAATACTTCCTTGGTGGGAGACTGGAATGGGGTGCACTGTACAGGAACTACCTGAATAACAACGGATGGCTTGACGATCTAGGCAGGCGAAAACTATTGGGACATCACTGTTTGACCCTATATTCCTTTATACTGCACTCAGCTGAGGCTATGTAGCAGAGGGTGTCACAGTAACTGGTCAGTATGGCGTGAACTTCAGGGGCTGATCACAGAGTTATTTTGTCACCATGTCACAGTATAAGACGCCACAATATTTCGGTGACTGTTGGCAGTCATTATCATCTAACTTTTGGCTCTATGTACAAGTTTTGTTCAAATAAAATTAGTATTTGGTGTACTTACAGTTCATTACGGAATGATTTGCAATACTCTGCTTCTTAAAATATCGGAATAACTGATACCACTAGCAGCAGCTAGATAACACAGCAGTAGTCACGTGTCTGACGAACTTTACAATGTATCTCGAGAGATTAAGGGAGTACTGATTGAGCTTGGTTGATAGACGTCCGTAGGAGCCGATGGTATTCGTTCGGTGTTACTCGAATGAGTTAGTCTTATAATGACTAAGTTTCTCAAAAACGTGTTAATAATCAGTGAAGTACTTGCGCTAAAACTAGACTTCCAGAAGAAAATTATAGTTAATATAGCGAAGAAATCTCGAGTGGGCAAATATGAAACGTACCCAGTGATGAACACAAAGTCTCATGCTTCAAAACTTTTGATTACCATAGTACTACGTATGGCTTTTAAGTTTTTACAAATGATCATTAGATAATTTTGATTCATGACATTGCCATTGTCGTAAAATTTGTCGTTTATTGTTACAGAAACAACGGCGGCTCAGCAGCTGACCGAATAGTGCGTTAACAGTCAGTCTTTAGAGAAACAGTGTTGCGCAAAAACGGGAAGGAAGTTTACGCGAAGGTTTACTCTGGATGAATTTTTTGCTATTTTAGTAAACGCTTAAGTTTCGTGAATCACTTCTTTCAATTTTTGGTAACCAGGCGCCTCCACAAAAAGCTGTTTACAATTGGTTTGCAGAATGTCATCGCTTCCATCAGTGACGAATTTCGTGATGGTTGACGAAAATAGGTTGTTGTCCTAGGAAATAAGTGTGTGAATTTTAAAGACGAATATTTTGAGAAACAATAAAATGATTTGTACCAAAATATTTTGGAGACATAATATAGGCTACAAGCACTCATTTAATGTTTTAAAAGCTTCATCGGTTCTGCTGCTGTACTGAAAAGATTATGTTTGACAGAGAGAATTCGTGCTCCTAGTCACGAGCGCTGAAGTTCAGTAATTATTTTTGTCCTGATAACATGGCTTGGGTGAAACGACCGCATTAGGGCCCTAACATAAAAATCCCACATTATTGTACTTTCTCCACAACGAAAGTCACACCGGGACGTTTGCTGTCCAGCTCGCTACAACAGATAACTTCCGCTGCTCCAGGTGAGTAATAATAGGAGGGTACTCCGCATTAATTCAAAGAGGAAACCGCTTTTTCCAACTGACGTAGCATACACTAAATAAAGAGAAAACGTCACTGTTGTGTAAGTAATTGAAAATAAATCACCTCAGTGACATTCAAGTCGTCTCATCATGTAAAAGAAAAAAAAATTAATTGCTTGACACCACCATTCTGGGTATATTCTGTAAAATCATTTGTAGTAATTGCTGCTTGTAATGTCTGACTACCCTTTAAGGAAATTCATTCGGTACCTCCGTCTATTGTCCTGGCCTGAAGCAATAGAAAGAACTACGTCAGTCACCAACAAACACACAACGATTGGCGTGTACAAACTTTTAATAAAAGCTTCTTTCGGCACAGCAACAGAATCTGTAGAGTACGTGCTGTCAGGCTCACCCTTTTCTGGTCTCTACGCTCTCGTATCCTCCGTCCAGGTTCTCTGTCCCCGGGTTGTCATGCTGGGTGCCGGCTAGCTAGCTCAACATCTAACAAATTTTTCAAAAACTGTTACTAACAGGATTTTCCTCACTTGTAGCCTTCAGCCAAACACTCAGCAAACATTTTGATTGAATTACACTGAAGCGCCAAAGAAACTGGTATAGGCATGCATATGCAAATACAGATATACGTAAACAGGCAGAATACGGCGCTGCGCTCGGCACCGCCTTTATAAAGCAAGTGTCTGGTGCAGTTATTAGATCAGTTACTGCTGCTACAATGTCAGGGTATCAAGATTTAAGTGAACTTGAAAGTGGTGTTATAGTCGGCACATGACCGATGGAAAACAGCATCTTCGAGATAGCGATGAATTCGGTATTTTCCCTTACGACCATTTCACGTGTGTACTGTGAATATCAGGAATCCGGTAGAGCATCAAATCTCCGAAATCGCTGCGGCCGGAAAAGCTCCTGCTACAACGGGAACAACGACGACTGAAGAGAATCGTTCAACGTGACAGAAGTGCAATCTTTTCGCAAACTGCTGTAGATTTCATGCTGGGCCATCCACAAGTGTCAACGTGAGAGCCATGCAACGAAACATCATCGATATGGGCTTTCGGAGCCGAAGGCCCACTCGTGTACCCTTGATGAGCTTTGCGCCTCGCCTGGGCTCGCCGACATTGACATTGGACTGTTGATGACTGGAAGCATGTTGCCTGGTCGGACGAGTCTCGTTCCAAATTGTATGGAACGGATGGAGACAACCTCATAAATCTATGGACCCTGCATGTCTTCAGGGGACTGTTCAAGCTAGTGAAGGCTCTGTAATGTTGTGGGGTGCGTGCAGTTGGATTGGTATGGGATCCCTGATACGTCTAGATACGTGTCTGGCAGGTGACACGTACGTCAGTATCCTGTCTGATCAGCTGCATCCATTCATGTCCACTGGGGTTTCTGACAGACTTGGGCAATTCCAGAAGGACAATGCAACACGCCACACGTCCAGAATTGCTATATAGTGGCTCCAGGAACACTCTTCTGAGTTTAAACACTTCTGCTGGCCACCAAACTCTCCAGAAATGAACATTATTGATCATATTTGGGATGCCATGAAACGTGCTGTTGGGAAAAGATATCCACACCATAGTACTCTTAAGGATTTTTGTCAATTCCCTCCAGCACTACCTCAGATATTAGTCGAGTCCAGGCCACGTCGTGTTGCGACACTTCAGCGTGGTCTCGGAGCCCCTACACGATATTAGGTACGTGTACCAGTTTCTTTGGCTCCTCAGTGTATTCCCG
Source organism: Schistocerca serialis cubense (assembly GCF_023864345.2). Taxonomy (NCBI): domain Eukaryota; kingdom Metazoa; phylum Arthropoda; class Insecta; order Orthoptera; family Acrididae; genus Schistocerca; species Schistocerca serialis. The sequence goes on from NC_064643.1 coordinate 269,272,600, forward strand.
TGCCACGTTTTCAGTTAACTCTTTTCCGGGCGATAAAGAAGCGAATGTACAGCGAACATAACCCGACCGCTTCAAAAGTTAAACAAGCCGAACAGTTTATACGTAACCGCGCATGCCAATAAAGGTGTGCTAATATTTGAAGTCTGGATAGGACCTGCGGCCACCGTTTGTCACAGTAGGAGTGTACAAAATCCACAGCTTGGGCAGTCAGGTGTGTACATAAACTGCGAAAAGAAATGGCAGTGTCCAATTGAAGAACAAACGAGCAATTGTCGTTGGGGAAACAGCAGCAGATCATGCCGTGGGACCAAGGGACTACCAAATTCGTCAAACCGATGCTATAGTTTTGACAAGGCGAATCGATTCTGTGGTAGCGTATTCAGGCGCCAGTTCTCGTGCACTACAAGCTCCATAGCAAACGTTGACACGACTCCGCGATCTGAGTGGAGAGAAGAAGTCTTCTGACTTAATAGTAAAAGATACACAGGATGTTACAAAACAATGCCGATAAACTTCGGTGGATTGTAGAGGGTGTCATGAGGAACAAACTGAGGACAGGATCCTGTGATCGGAAACGTCGTCGAACGACGTTACAGAGCGTCGTAGCTATAGGCGGCGGGGGCTACCGCTGCATCACTCCTCTCGCGACGTTGTTTGTTCTTCGGTATGCAGTTTCCATGATCAGAGGTGCAGAAGACGGAGCTAGCTGCTGTGATAACATGTAAGTCTTCTATGAAAGTGATGCTTTGTTATCACCGAGGATGATAATTTCGAACACTGGGTTGCACCCATAGTTTATTTTTCTCTTGGAACCGTCTAGAATTTCCAGCGTTGCGGTCTACAGAAGAAAAGTAAACTGCAGATGGAAACCTGTGTCCGAAATCGTCAACCACCGAGGCAACAGATCATAGCATTCACAGAAGAAAAGCCTTTATAAGTAGCAGCTAGCTCCATCTTCTCCACTGGCAGTCGTGGCAATCAGTCGCGATCACTGAATAACAGACGACCCCGTGAGGCGTTTCGTTTACAGTCTGTCAGCGTACAGAGTCACCTTTGGTGCCGAAGGGATAGCCTAATGGCAGGTGCCGGCGCCAATAACTTAGACGCTCTATGTCATCATAACGGGTGTTCAGCTGGGGTAACAAGTTTCTAACATGTCTCAAAATAAATAATCCTTCACCGTTCGTCGTCTGAAGAAAATTTTCCATGCACACCACACGCGACGCGCACAGACTTTAATTTTTGCAGAGTCACGCTGTTGGTCTATCAACGAATATGGTTCCTCGCTTGCCAACGTACGGGCACTGTGTTTTTACACTTTGCCACTTACATGGAAACTGGCATCATTGCAAAAGATGACCCTTTAAAAAAAAATCCTACGTTTTTAATTGCAGTTCTTGACAAAAGCCACGCCTTTTCACTTAACCCAACTGGTGTAAGGGTCTGCACTAATCCCATTTTGTACAGTTTAAAACATAGCTGCTTACGCAACATCTTCCAGACCGTAGCTTTTGGTATGGACAATTCCCTTCTTGATTTACTAAGTGACTTGCAAAGACTTCGGTGAAATGCCTCGTGCACTCTTGCACCGTTTGCATCAGGTACTCTAGATCGACCATGGCTCTTCCCCTTACAAAGGCATTCGGTTTCCACAAACTGTCGGTACCACATCCTTTCGTTATTCTTGTATGGTGGGTCTTTCGTAAACCATGCACGAAACTCACGCTGCTCTGTAATCAGAGATCTGGATCCTAAAAAACGGAGCATCTTGCCGTTGGGATACTCTCTTGAAAACAGACGATACATCAGCGTAGTGCCGCGTGGAGTAACGGCGCGGTCTAAGGCGTCTTCTCACGGTCCGCTCGGCTCCCCCCAAAGGAGGTTCGAGACCTCCCTCGGGCATGTGTGTGTGTGTGTGTGTGTGTGGGTGTGTGTGTGTCGTCCTTAGCGTAAGTTAGTTTAATTTAGGTTAAGTAGTGTGTAAGCTTAGCGACCGATGACCTCAGCAGTTTGGTCCCTTTAGACCTTGCCACAAATTTCCTAAAAATTTACCTGCGTAGTAAACATGACAAGCGAACAGCGGGTAGCGCATCAAATACTTCGACAGCTGTCACTGCTTATGCTGTAAGGCTTGCCTATATAAAGTAATAAATCGATTTATTATTAACTGTTAAACCGCACCATTCCTTTGTAAACATCCCGTATATGACCTAATAAATAACATCAGCAGTTCCAAGAGGCTTTTCGCGGACGATGCTGCTGCATACACAGAAGTCGCAACACTAGAAAACTATAACGAAATAAAGGAGGACCTGCAGAGGATCGACGCTTGGTGCAGAGAGTTGCAATTCATTCTCAACGTAAACAAATGTATCGTATTGAGAATACATAGACAGAAAGACCCTTCACTGTATGATTACGCGATGGCAGAACCATCACCGGAGGCAGTTATTTCCTATAATATGTAAGAAAGTCCGAAGCGGAACGACCACACAAAATTTGTCGCGGGTAAGGCAGCTGACAGACTGAGAATCCTCAGGAACGGTAGTCCATCAATAAACGAAATAGCGTACAAAATACTCGTTCAAAAAATACTTGAATGCTTCTCGTCAGTCTGGGAACTGTAAAGGAAATACAGACTTACCAAATAAGATCTGCTCGTTTCGTTAGGAATTCATTTCGCAATCGCTAAAGCTCACGGAGACGCTCAGCAAAGTCCAGTGGCCAACGTTGGTTCACGCACACGTAGACCACATCGTGTGGAGGTGACATACTTTCTCCAGTCCGACCTTCGCAGTTCGTAAATGTTGCCACGGTAATGGTGATGGGTTGCTACCCGTACCACCCATCGTGCCGCGTGGTTCCGCGCTTTTTTAGTGGTGGGTGCAAAGCATGTGTCCTGTGTTCATCGTTTGTCGCTGATAGTGAGTCTCCGATTCAGTCCATATTGACGGTGCGGCGTAAAGTGTCGCTAATTTCAAACGTAAGAGATATGGCCCCTTCCTCTAGCCGTAGAAATGTAGGTACGGGAGCTACCTTTAAGAGCCAATGTCGTGAGTTCATATATAACGTACGACATTGCTTTTACTAAGAAAGAGATAACGGCAGGTCTCCTTACCGCTGCTGAAAGTCGTTTGCAGCTGCCGCTCTGAAAATTCGAACAGGTTCTACAAAGAAAATAGCGTAGGAGAAATGTGCTGGAGATACACTGGAGACAACTGTTGCTCTTTCATTTCCAGGGAAAACCAGAGAACTTGCTGCTAAAACTACAGAAATGGGTAATATTCGAGAGGACGCAATTCAGCGACATATACGGTATACAACTACGATGTTCGGAAAGAATTTGCAACCCTGAAGAAGCTGGTTGTCTTACTAAAAGGTAGTGAGTTGTTTTCCGGAGCGAGAACCAGTCTCACATGTACTGAAGAAGATAATGTTTAGATGGAAAAAATTTCCTGGGAGAAGACTTCTGCTTCAAACAGAGGGTATCGTCGCCTGGAGATGCCTTTGTTGAGGGAATTTTCCAAACGAAATCGTTGTTTGGACGAAACGAGGTTAATGCTGGTAATCTCAAATCGACTGCGTGGTGTGATGAATGAGCACGATGAATAATGAAAGCTCCGGTCGGAAAAGACAGTCGGCTCATTCTTTTCATGCTGGAACAATCTGTGGGTTTTTACCAAGTGTTTTGCTGATTTTTAGATCGAAATGAATTAGAGACATCGAAGAGGAAATGATAGCAATGAAACTTGAATCAGTGGTTCGTACATTGCTTCCAAACTTAGAAAAGAACTCCAGTAAAATATTCGATAATGCATTATGCCACTCTGTTCGGATAAAGAAAGCCCCTGCATGGATCAGCAGGAAGAGTGTCACAGAAGACTGACTAGATAACAATGGCTCGTATTAATTTGATAGGAAAATAAAAAGTCATAAATGCTGGAAATTGTGTAACTGCACGAATCACATATCGTTTCCGAGACCGACGAAATTGCACAAGAAAATGGTCTTTGGTTGTGGCGCCTTCCACCAGTATCACTGTCATTTTGATACTGGGTGGGGCGGGGCAAATAAAAGAGGTTGTACGAGTGGATACGATTTGACGTGAATGCATGCACATAACCACACCTTACAGATACATCCAACACGATGGAGCAATTGCCCACACAGCCGGATGAACCTTGGAGCACATTTACGCAGTCTTCAGGCCTGACAAAGGTGTTAGCAGAGGCCAGTAAGGTCGCAGCTCTAGGTGGTCACCCAGGTCACCTGATCTGTCAGTGTGAGATTTCTTTATGTGTGGAGCCCTCAAGTCTAAAGTGTGTCCAAACAACCCTTATAGTCTTCAAGAAAAGCTGCAGCACATTTCGGCTGAGAGAGTGCAGCAATTCCAGCAGTCTAGCTTCGATCCGCTTCAGTAACTTCGTGATCAGGGTCCAAAAGTGCCAAGAGATGAACGGCAGTCATTTTTAACATCTGCCACAGTCAGCTTAGTACTCTATTACCTTTCTTCTATAGTGTTTCTTTGTACACTGGAACTCTGTTCTCCGAGTCACTTTTATTTGCTCCACCTGTAGATTGTAACTCATAAGGGCTCAGGTGAAAATATGGAGGGTGAACATTCATAAAACCGACAAACTGCAGGGACAAGTACATGACCGGAAATGGAGTAAAGAAGGTCCTATGAATATGTGTCCAGTAATGCATCGTTGCCACAGTAGATGGCACTAACGAATGACGGTTGCTATGACCACGTGACGTGTGTTCCTTGTTTGTTGCAGGATGCTTGATTGACGCAGCGTACTGTAAAGAGCAGAATGGTCCGGTATTCATATCAGCAACAAGCAGAGATGGTGTTTGTGCTCGGCCAAACACATAGAAAATGTCGAGAGGCAGCACAGGTATAATGAAACAAGCGCCCTCACAGAAACCAAGCACATCACACCACATCTCAAGACCTTTTTCGGCATTGGTGTGATCATGAAAGATATCAGACAGACAGGGTTCTGCAGGATATTGAGACGAACCCTTGTACAGACTCCAGGCAAGTGGCCCACCAACATGGTGTAAGCCAAAGTACGATTATGTGTATCGTGGATGAAATCTGCTTTTGCAGCAGGGATATGTCTTAATAATTGGCGTCTAAACACTGTCAAGGCACAATAAACACTCAAAGAAAAAGGGAGAACAACATCAAGGTGTCGAACTACACGCCATGCCGGACAGCAGCATCAACACGGTGAGGGAAACACACTGCCGGAAAACTACGCTAACGACCAGGGCAGGTAATCGGAACATTACCGGCCACAAGGCAGAAGATACCGCTGATGCACTTCACTAATAAATTATGATCATTTCAAAAGTTAAACACCATACAGGAAGACGGCTGCCAAATTTTGACGACTCCAGCACACCATCACGTTGATGCTTGCAGGAACAGTCCAGGAAGCAACAACCAGCAATCAACGAAGAGATATCACAGCAGTTGAGGTTTTGTAACAGGTTCACTGATTATCAACTCCTGTATTCAGGTTCGGTGGGCGACGAATTATGCAGCTCCCGCAGCTGTGCCATCCACCTCCGACCGCGCGTGCACGCTGCCAGGAGCCCCAGCCTGACGACACGCCGCTGCTCTGTCGCAACCGACCAACTACCTCACACACACCACGACACGGAAATATAGCGGCCACACCAAAGAAGGTACAGCAGTACTAATATCGATAGACGCTGCTGGTGCCACTGATGGAGGCAAGAGAGCAATTTGTTCAGGCAGTAACTGAGGGAGCAATAAGAAGCCACTCGATGGTGACTAAATGCCAAAATAGGAAAACGGCATCAGCGAGAGCCGACCACAGCTCAGTGCATGACAACCGTTACTGTCTGCATTACCTGAAATCCCATGGAGGCCACTATGAACATCTGTTGTGACGTGTACGCGATGCAGCTCTGCACTGAGTTCCGGGACGATTTGTTGTCGTTGCATGCACACCGTCCATTTCCGGACACATACTCACAGGACCTTTTATCCTCCATTTTCCGTCAGGAATTCTTATCTATGTTTTGTTGGTTTTATAAATGTTCGTCCTGTATGTTGTAAGCAGAAATAAAAGTTTAAAAGCCGGCCGCGGTGACCGTGCGGTTCTGGCGCTGCAGTCCGGAACCGCGAGGCTGCTACGGTCGCAGGTTCGAATCCTGCCTCGGGCGTGGGTGTGTGTGATGTCCTTAGGTTAGTTAGGTTTAAGTAGTTCTGAGTCCCATAGTGCTCAGAGCCATTTTTAAGAGTTTAAAAATAAAAGACGTAGAATGTTAGTGCCCGAATAATTGGGCGGTATTAATCCCACGATATGGAACAATATTCTCAAACATATATTTCACATCTTCGAAGGAGCATGGCAACGAGAAGATGCACTGGAAGAAGGGATGAAATAGTTAATGATAAGATTAGGGGATAAGAGTAGCACGAGAGAAGGTAGTGACAGTTAGGATAATGACGATACTCTCTCTTCTATAAACTGGAGGTAAGTAGTGCAGGTATCATCAGAACAAAACTCTTTATCCTCATATACACTTCTCAACCTTTTCTTTGTAATTAAGAAGAGAGTTTGTTAAGATCTCCCAGTGCTATTAGCGTCTTTTTAAGCTTCAGTAGTACAGCAGTGGAATGGCTCCAGGATTTTCGGGTGGCCCATTCGCAGAGGGGCAATCGACATAGGGTGACAACAGCTGCTTAGTAGCATTGACGACACAGCGGCCGTACGGCCTCTCAGCATCTCGACTATAGGAGAGTCAGCCAGTATATTGCTTCCTCCATGAAGATAAAATCCTAGAGACTGGTGCCAACGAAGGGCTTACAGCAGTTGTTCTTCCCGTGAACCATTCGTGACCGGAACTCGAAAAGTGGGAACTGACGCTAGAATACAACGTATTCTCTGCCACACACCGTAAGGCAGATTGCGGATTGTGGATGCGGGTGTAGTGTCATTAACGCGAGGCGTCTGTGCTTTTGGACATCTTTGAAAGACCAGACGCCACTCATTCAAACATAGATGATTCGCCTCGGTTGTCTATGAATCCAGAACCTTTGCTTACGAGCAAGAGAGACTTGGACGGGGGCAGACCCGCGCTAGGTGGGAATGTGCCTCGGCCGAGAGGCGTATCGCGATAATCTTCGCAATTACGAGAAACACTGTGTGTAGGTGGCGCAGTGATTAACGCAACTGCCTAGTAAGCAGGAGATCCCGGGTTCAAAATCCGGTGCGGTGCTGCATGAAGTCCCGGTGCAGCTGACATGATTCCTTTCTTTGATTTCCATTCGCCCCCCCCCCCCCCCCCCCACCCAGCATCTGCAATTCACACCACTGGCCATTAAAATTGCTGCACCAAGAAGAAATGCAGATGATAAACGGGTATTCATTGGACAAATATATTATACTAGATCTGATATGTGATTACATTTTTACGCAGTTTCGGTGCATAGATCCTGAGAAATCAATACCCAGAACAACCATCTCTGGCCGTAATAACAGCCTTGATACGCCTGGACATTGAGTCAAACAGAACTTGGATGGCGTGTACAGATACAGCTGCCCATGCAGCTCCAACACGATACCACAGTTCATCAAGAGTAGTGACTGGCGTATTGTGAGGAGCCAGTTGCTCGGCCACCATTGACCAGACGTTTTCAATTGGTGAGAGGTCTGGAGAATGTGCTGGCCAGGGCAGCAGTCGAACATTTTCTGTATCCAGAAAGGCCCGTACAGGACCTGCAACATGCAGGTCGAACTGTTCTTGCAGATGGTTGTTGTCTTGCAAACGTTCCCATCTGTTGTCTCAGGGATCGAGACGTGACTGCACGATCCGTTACAGCCATGCGTATAAGATGCCTGTCATCTCGACTACTAGTGATACGAGGCCTTTGGGATCCAGCACGGCGTTCCGTATCACCCTCCTGAACCCACCGATTCCATATTGTGCTTACAGTCATTGGATCTCGACCAACGCGAGCAGCCATGTCGCGATACGATAAACCGCAATCGCGATAGGTTACAATCCGAACTTTATCAAAATTGGAAACGTGATGGTACGCATTTCTCCTCCTTACACGAGGCATCACAACAACGTTTCACCAGGCAACGCCGGTCAACTGCTGTTTGCGTATGAGATATCGATAGGAAACTTTCCTCATGTCAGCACTTTGTGGGTGTCGCCACCGGCGCCAACCTGATCATTTGCTTATCACAGCATCTTCTTCCTGTCGGTTAAATTTCGCGTCTGTAGCACGTCATTTTCGTGGTGTAGCAATTTTAATGCCAGTAGTGTACTTTCAGCGGCGATCGGACGGAGTCACGATTTGATCTTTGCGAGGAAACGTATAAACAGTTCTGCTTGCTGAACTTGTTTAAGATTGAAAATAGTAAATCAGTCTTTATATCCACTGAAGATCTTTCCAGCTAAGACGAAACGTTAGGAACGGATCGTGTCTTAGACGACGACGTAATGACCGTGAAATAAAAATCGCGAAGGACGTAACAATTGGGGCCACTCTGTTCAAGAGTGGAAAGTTCGCTGTCCGAGTCGCACACTTGGCTGGAGATCGGTCGTCATAGAGAGCCGCCTGCCTTCCACGCGTGGGGTCGACTACGACGGGGTGTGAGACCGCAGCTGCGGCCGTCACTTCTCATCGGTGTGAAGGCGCGTCTCCCAGGCGCTGCTCCCGTTCCTTATACGTAACGCGGAAACTATCGGCCGCGGCGCGCCGGCTCGTAATTCGCGTGACTGTCAGCGGAGAGCCTTTCGCAGGAGCCAGGCCACCGCTTTGCGGACTTCTTGCCGCCAGCGCCGCGGGCGTACCTTTCGTTATACGGTATGCGACAGTTATACACTCGCCGCATCCGTCGTTTCCTTTCCAGCAGCTCTCGTTAAGCTCTGCCAGCTTTCGATCGCGGAGACGACGCGCTTCTAGACCCGTTTAAAATGTCTGCCCCGCAAAGTGACGCTGGCCAGCATAGAGATTTATGGTAACAACATGAGACAGCTAGAACTGGCGGAAGAATCCGCGTTGTTCCCGCAGCTGCAGACACTTAGCTTGCACTGCAGTGACTCCTGCGGCAGAAATAAGAGGACAGTTACAAGACTGCTGCACACGTTAGCAGTTCTTACTTTCTTTGCTCCACGTCTTCATCTCGACCACGAGTAATCCATTTTTTTCTCTCTCTTTGACCACTCAGCCCATTTCTCAGTGATGCAATTATGATCATGATCTTCGAGGACACTTACAACGTCCCTATAGTTTCTGCCAGAAGATCCTCTGTGCTAGATTGTTAGCTGCTGTTTGCTGTCAAAAATAATCTTTCCAATAGTGGTCCATTTCAGTGAGATTTCAATTTTCATTGGCTTAGTTGTTCCATGTCGATGATGGTATTACATGTAGTTTCACCATTAAATAACCAACAGCTGGCCGTTGTGGCCGAGCGGTTCTAGGCGCTCCAGTCCGGAACCGCGCTGCTGCTACGGTCGCAGGTTCGAATCCTGCCTCGGGAATGGATGTGTGTGAGGTCCTTAGGTTACTTAGGTTTAAGTAGTTCTAAGTCTAGTGGACTAATGTCCTCAGACGTTAAGTCCCATAGAGGTTAGCGCCATTTGAACCGTTTGAAATAACCAACATCAAACTACACTGAGATGATAAAGTCGTGGCATAGCGATATGCACATAGACAGATGGCAGTAGTACTGCATTGGCGTTGACGTCATTTGTACTCAGATGATTCATGTGAAACACTTCCCGACGTCATTATGGCATCACGATGGGAATTAACAGACTTTGAACGAGGAATGGTTGTCGGAGCTAGACGCATGGGATATTCCTTTTGGGAAATTGTTAGAGACTTCAATATTCCAATATCCACAGTGTCAAGAGTGTGCCGAGAATACCAAATTTCAGGAATTACCTCTAACCACGAACAACGCCGTGGCGGACAGCCATCTCTTAACGATCGATACCAGCTGTTTTTACGTGGAGTTGTCAGTGCTAACAGATAAGCAACACTGCGTGAAATAATCACAGAAATCAATGTGGGACGTACGTCGAACGTATCCATTAGGATAGTGCAGCGAAATTTGGTGCTAATGGGATATGGCAGCAGATGACCGACGTGAGTGCCTTTGCTAACGGCACGACATCGCCTGCAGCGCCTATCCAGCGCTCGTGGTCATATCGGTTGGATCCTAGACGACTGTAAAACCGTGGGCTGGTCATATGAGTCTCTGTTTCAGTTGGTAACGGCTGATGGTAATGTTCGAGTGTGGCGCAGCCCCACAAAGCGATGACGCAAGTGGTCGACAACGCACTGTGTGAACTGGTGGTAACGTTGTGCACTGTGTTTACATGGTATGGACCAATCATTGACTGGAAATGGTTATATTCGACTACTTGGGGGACCATTTTCAGCCATTCATGTACTCCGCACATATACAGAATGTCCACATGAAGCCTCCCTCATTTCCAAAGAAAGTTACATAACCATGAGATATAGGAACATGCTTTTTGTAGCTAAAACGTTTCGTAAAAAAATGTTCCCACACATCTACATGGGCTTCTTTCGTAACCCGTAGACTGTGTTGACGATTCTCTTATCTCAACCCCTGTGCGCACAAGCATGTCTGGAGTGATGGAGGCTGCTGCATCCATAATTCTTCTGTGGAGATCGCTAAAGTCACGTTTTTGGCGAGACATGCCAGATTCCTTTCACGTAACCACACAGGAAGAAATCTAGTGCGGTTAATGCCAGAAGAGCGCGGTGCCACTTGGTTGGTCCATCACCTCATATCCATCGCTGTGAAATGTTGCACAGTGTATGCAGAATTCCAACTTCGTAATCGCGCAAGTTGTTTGTGCAGCACCTTCTGAACTGTTGGGCGAGAGATGTTTAACTCTTGCGATACTCGGCGAACTGACTGACCAGTTTTGGTAGATACTTCCGATCTCCTCTACCATTTCATCAGATGTGCGTCTTCTGCCAGAAAGTGACTCTATACAGTCCCAGTTGTTTAGAACTTTTAATATCAATCCTTAACCGTCTTAATGTGCGCTTGTTGCGTAACACTTGTACTTGTTAACCTGTACCAGAATTATACTCTATCGCCCTGACACAGATGACTACCTATCCTGCTTTACATAGCGGACAAGCCGCCAAACTCTACTTCCTACTTCTTACCGGCCGCGGTGGTCTCGCGGTTCTAGGCGCGCAATCCGGAACCGCGCGACTGCTACGGTCGCAGGTTCGAATCCTGCCTCGGGCATGGATGTGTGTGATGTCCTTAGGTTAGTTAGGTTCAAGTAGTTCTAAGTTCTAGGGGACTGATGACCACAGCTGTTAAGTCCCATAGTGCTCAGAGCCATTTGAACCATTTCTACTTCCTATTGTCAGGCGTGGACGTCCGACAACTTGCCGCCTAGTTGTGGTTTCATTGCCCTTCAATCACTTTCCATAGATGCCCACAACAGTACCGCGCGAATAGCCGATTAACTTCGATGCTTGCGAGGCAATCCCTCACAGGCGCCGGGTCATAACGAGCTGCCTTTTGCCAAAGTCGCTGACAGTGGATTTCCTTATTTGCAGCCCGCATCGTCTGTTCAGTTTATATAATTTCGTTACTGCGTCACTTACCTCCAATACAACGAGGCAACATGCATTCTCGCAGTAATAAGAGCTGATAATCATTTGGCTTGTCAGCGTATGTCATTCTTAACACTACACTCTTATGATACACTCTCGGTACGTGTAGTATCACTGTACTAATACACTGAATACCTACTTTAACGAAAAATACAGAACATTCGAAAGACAATGTAGTACAGGGGGAGACTATAAAAAACCGTAAAAAATGTGTGCATGTTGTTGGACGATCACAGCGCTCAAGCAAAAAAATGGTTCAAATGTATCTGAGCACTATGAGACTTAACATCTGAGGTCATCAGTCCCCTAGAACTTAGAACTACTTAAACCTAACTAACCTAAGGACATCACACACATCCATGACCGAAGCAGGATTCGAACCTGCGACTGTAGCGGTCGCGCGGTTCCAGACTGAAGCGCCTAGAACCGCTCGTCCACACCGGCCGGCAGCGTTCATGCAGGATAAAACAAAATCAGCATGGTTTTATAGGGAGACACAAAAAAAAGAGCCTTGAGCATCGTTAGGACCTCAGCAGACTAGTATGTCATAGCGAATTTGATGGACAGTTTAGGAGATTTTGATAACCTATGGCAGCCCGCGTTAATCATACGGCTGCTTCAGAGTACTCTATGATACTCATTTGGATTACGCTAACTGACTCTCTCCGGAAACCGTTTACGGAATTGATAATACGAGGGGCGTTCAGAAAGTAAGCTCCGATCGGTCGCGAAATGGAAGCGACTATGAAAATCCGATAAAGCTTTGCACAGATGTGTTGGGTAGTGTCTCTAGTATAACCCCAGTTAGCATCACGTCGCTCTTCTCATTTCTGAACTCGCAGTGAGTGCGTAAAGATGTCTAGAAAATAGTGTCTGCCGCCAAGTACGAGGGCCTGGTGAGAAATTTCGCCTGAAGCTATGCAGCTAACATTACATAACTGTCGTGCTATTTCGTTTTCACGACAATTCTCAGCCGCATTCTGCAGGGGCAATGAAGATGCTCCTGCATCGTTTTCAAATGGAAATGTTAGATTACCCACAATACAGTCCGCAATTGTCTCCCCCTGAGTTTCATCTCTGGTCACATGAACCGCTGTCTTTGAAGACAACATTTTGACACAGACAACGAGGTGTAGGCCAGCGTGGAGAATTGGCAGAAAGCACTGGCGGCTGCCTTCTATGATGAGGCTATTGAAAAGTTGGTACAACGCTATGACAAAAGTCTAAGTCAGAACGGCGACTACGTAGAGAAGTAGCTGAAAGGTGTAGCTAATTGTTACAAGTAAAACATTTCTGATGTTCACTGTGGTTTCAATTTGGCAATCAATCGGAGCTTACTTTCTGAACAGGCCTCGTATAATAAGTATGAGAGAAATTAAAGGCAGCATCGCGATCTCTGAAACTGCAGGCTGGATGCATTACATACAGCGAAAGTCAGATTATGCGAACTACCTTAATTTTGATTATTTTCTTTTCCAGCTTGTTAGTACTCATGGCTGATAGACTCACACTGTAGCAGAAGAGAGTGGTTGCTAGGTTAATGGAAGTTGTGCAGAAGCCGACATAAATGCGTCGAAGGTTTGCAGAACGATTTCCGATAAACGGCCACCTCGTTTACTAATTTGTCGCATATACCTCGAGTTTTTAGCAACTGGATCAGTCTCAGACTTTTATAAAGGACATTCGGCGCGACCTAGAACCGGCAGAAGTGAAGTAAACGTTGCTATAGTGCAGGAAGCCATACTACGGAGTCCAATAAAATCGACGAGACGTTGCATCTGGAAACAGGGATTCCACAGAGGACAGGGAACCGAATACCATCCAAGGACCTTGGCATGCGATCATATCACGTACAAATCGTTCAAGGTTTTACTGCTTGGCAGAAACAGGTATTAGTAGAGAATCTGGCAGAAATGTCTCGGATGCAGCCGGGCATTGTTAGGCAAATGATTTTCAGTGACGAAGCTACCAGTGACCATGTTAATCGTCACAACAAAATTTTCTGGTGTACTGGAAATCACGTATAGTTCGAGAGCATGAACATGCATTCCCGAAGGTAAATGTCTGGTGTGCCGTGACTGCTTCTGGTGTACTTGGACATGTTTCTTTGCAAACCCAACGGTGAATACATATAACTACTTGCAAATGCTGGAAGAGTTTGCCATTGATAACATGACCCTCTAACTTAGAAGAGAAAGGTGTTTCCAACATGATGGTACACTGCCCCAGTTTACTCCATCAGTTCGCGCTTATCCTAATCGAAAGTTCCCAAACCGATGGACAGGTCGCGACGGACCATTTTTATGACCTCCACAATCTCCGGATCTCACACACTGTGATTTCTGGATATGGGTTATGATAAGGGAGCGCGCGTATTGTAAAAAAGACAGAATTCAAAGACAGAATAAAAAGTGTGATGTCCAACATTTCCCCAGAAATGTGTGTTCTGGCTCGAAATGTAGTGTTGAACGTTGGTTTCAGTGCAATAATCACGCTAGCGGTAGGGTTGAGACTGTACCACGAAAACTCCGACTAAAAACTTTCTCTCAAACAGTGTTGTCATAATTTTTACTCACCCGGTACGATGCAGACGACCAGCTGTTGTTTGTAGCAGAAGATTCTCAAATAAAGGTGAAAGACAACTGTAATCGTATGCTAAGAACGCACTGAGAATGGTGTACACAGAACAAATTGTAGATGGCTGCATTCAAGCCAGTTTTCTGAATGTGTAAAAGGAAGCTCTCCAGAATTAAGAATCTTGGAATAAAATTAATAATTAACAATTTCAAAGGTAAGGGTCGAATTAATATCTGGGATTGCTGACAGATTAGAGAGAAAACGTTTCCTATAATACAGGTATCTGTAAGAAGTGTCTTTACATAATGAATAAATCAGTGCATGCAGGATACAAAATTATCGCTATAAACCATAAAGATATTTAAACAACTATAGTAGTAATGGAACAAGCGGTCGAGCGAACAGACCGCAACTGCTGCAATGTGCAAAATCTCTGTTATTTTAGAAATATGGCCAGTATACCCACAAGTTCATGAAAGTGGCGCGGATCATTGGCTGAAAAAGTGAGGGCTGCAGAATATGAAGGAAAACCTGTCTCGACCAACATGGAAAAAAAATGAAACATCACTTTTACAGGAGTGTCAATGTTTACTAGAGACACAGAAGGGACAGGACATAGGTGTGTAGGTGAAAGTTTACGTAGTATGATACTGCAGTAACATCTTCTCCATATAAAAATTGCTTCAAACCGGCTTCTGCCGAAGACGAAACGACTGAAAAGTTTATGTCTCTCGAAACGTCGCTAAAACCCCGTTGCTCAAAGGAGTTAATATCTGGAGGCATTTTTGTGGCAACAAGAAAGAGAGTTTACAGTTTAGTCCCAAACGTGACAGAACAGCTTATTTCGCAAACGTGCAGTCTACAAAGGGTATTAACACATTATCTGACAGAGCACTGACCGTACTATTGGTATCTGAGAAGGAAAAACTCAATAAAAAGATCGTACGTGTGAGTAGAAACTATGCAGGAACTCCACATCATTTGTTACGGGAGTGCTATAGACTGACAGTAATAACAAAGGAAGACCGGAATTTCTACTGGCATTGAGTGAACGGAATGATGCGTTAGAATTCTTTGAGGGAATTAGAAAGAAACTGGAATGGAGGAGCAGAGACATGGGCTACCTTCGAAGAAGCTTGGCTCAGCTCTGTACTGAGTATGGTAAAATGAAGTACAAGCTCTGTCACAACACGAAGAGAACGCTACGTGAGAATCGACTTCTGACTGGTTGTAGGAAAGGTCTTTCGTGGAATGATTTATATCAGCGGTTCCATGTATCTGCAGTTCTAGGGAAACAGAGCGCATTGGGTAACTACAATCGCGGGGTAAATCCTTGGGCGGTACAAGCGGAAACGTAATAAGCCAGAGTTCCCATTAAGTACTTTATTCAATGACGCAAAGTTAGGTCATCAGTAGGTGATTAACTACATACTCCATTTTTCTTCAAGGTTTCCAGGTACCACAGATGAACACAACCCGGACATGTATGTGGGAGTACTGAACAAGAAAAAAACTGATTGGCCGGGTCTTTTCTAATAACAGTAACACTAACAGTGCTGCAGAATACCAGATATTTTCGTATTATAAAAGGTACAGGAACTGCAGTATAACTGTAGCTTTGTGTGCAAAACGCAACTGGATGTTAGTATCAGCTTCTTTAAAATTCTTTCACCGGCCGGTGTGGCCGAGCGGTTCTAGGCGCTACAGTGTGGACCCGCGCGACCGCTACGGTCGCAGGTTCGAATCCTGCCTCGGGCATGGATGTGTGTGGTGTCCTTAGGTAAGTTAGGTTTGAGTAGTTCTAAGTTCTAGGGGATTGATGACCTCAGAAGTTAAGTCCCATAGTGCTCAGCGCCATTTGAACCATTTTTTAAAACTCTTTCTGATAACCCGAGGGAAAGTTTTCTGGCTGAAGCATAACCAGCTCCACAAATGTTTGTTTGTTAGTAGTTCAGTAGAGTACATATGTGTGTCTTGCCACATTGGACCGTGTTTGTAAACATAAACGGTGAAGTGCCAAATCTGAGAACCAGTGATACTGTACAGACTGGAAATTTACCCTAGGATGACGGACTCATATTAGAAGTGTCGAATATCAAGGTGTCTTTTCTTGTTTGGTGTGGTGCCATGCCTTATTACAAATACGCCTGCAGTAATGAGTTCTTGGGAAGTAATGTTCTCTGAAGAGTAATGTTTCATATGATTGTATAAGTTAGTAACGTATCAGCATTGTTTTTGCAAACATATCTTAAAAATGCATCCTAGGGTTTTTTTTATTTTTACACGTGGTATTGTACTCTCTGTTTTTCTAATCGTTTCCTAATTAGAGGCTGAAGTGAAGCCAGCGAACAAAACACCTTTCGAATTTTTTTCATTCATTGCTGGAGTATCAGGAAAGGTTGTTCACTGTCTGCACATAACGGGCTATGTTGTTCTACGTGAAAGGCCTGTAAAAGCGGTCGCTAGGGGCTGAATCAAACATTCCTGTTGCAGTTTCAGCAAAATTATGTCCCACACCTCGTGGACGTGTTGCAATAAAACCCAAGACAGCACAGAAACGAAGAGACAAGCCCACTACAATTTATAATTTTATGATAATTGTCTAAGTAGTTACTACTGTCTTTAATGATGATGAGCCCAATATGTAATAAATTATTAAAAAATTGTTAAACCATCACAGCAAATGGGGTATCAAATAAAAGCTGAGGTCAGCAATCACGACAAAGAGACATATTTCAAACACCAAAAGTTACAGCCGATTTTATGTTAGTGTAATTATGCAAATGTGCTACTATTCTTAGGTCTCCACAGTTACATCTTGTATGAACCCAGTTCATTTCCTCGTAACACCAGATGATGAATATCTAAAGTTTACGTTTATTTATTATGAAAATGGCTACTAATAAAATACGAATAAATGACTGTTGTGTACAACTTCGTACACAGCGGTAAGAAGTGGGGAGCTGCAGAGTAGTGTGGCAGCTGTCGTCAAAGGAAAACTGGACATGACTAGAAATTATTAGCGGACAAGTTGAAACAGCAAACAGAAGATTTGCGTAACTCGTATCTCTCCAAACGAACGAAGACTCATTAAAAATATTACAACGAGAAATAGAGATCAGCTCTCAGTGTCGTAGTAAAGCAGCTCCAAGTGCAAATAGGTTGAGTGACCGGGTTGAGTGACTGCCACCATCCATCCTATCTACATCTATACTCCGCAAGCCACCCAACGGTGTGTGGCGGAGGGCACTTTACGTGCCACTGCCATTACCTCCCTTTCCTGTTCCAGTCGCGTATGGTTCGCGGGAAGAACGACTGTCTGAAAGCCTCCGTGCGCGCTCTAATCCCTCTAATTTTACATTCGTGATCTCCTCGGGAGGTATAAGTAGGGGGAAGCAATATATTCGATACCTCATCCAGAAACGCACCCTCTCGAAACCTGGCGAGCGAGCTACACCGTGATGCAGAGCGCCTCTCTTGCAGAGTCTGCCACTTGAGTTTGTTAAACATCTCCGTAACGCTATCACGGTTACCAAATAACCCTGTGACGGAACGCGCCGCTCTTCTTTGGAGCTTCTCTATCTCTTCCGTCAACCCGATCTGGTACGGATCCCACACTGATGAGCAATACTCGAGTATAGGTCGAACGAGTGTTTTGAAAGCCACCTCCTTTGTTGATGGACTACATTTTCTAAGGACTCTCCCAATGAATCTCAACCTGGTACTCGCCTTACCAACAATTAATTTTATATGATCATTCCACTTCAAATCGTTGCGCACGCATACTCCCAGATATTTTACAGAAGTAACTGCTACCAGTGTTTGTTCCGCTTTCATATAATCATACAATAAAGGATCCTTCTTTCTATGTATTCGCAATACATTACATTTGTCTATGTTAAGGGTCAGTTGCCACTCCCTGCACCAAGTGCCTATCCGCTGCAGATCTTCCTGCATTTCGTTACAATTTTCTAATGCTGCAACTTCTCTGTATACTACGGCATCATCCGCGAAAAGCCGCATGGAACTTCCGACACTATCTACTAGGTCATTTATATATATTGTGAAAAGCAGTGGTCCCATAACACTCCCCTGTGGCACACCAGAGGTTACTTTAACGTCTGTAGACGTCTCTCCATTGATAACAACATGCTGTGTTCTGTTTGCTAAAAACTCTTCAATCCAGCCACACAGCTGGTCTGATATTCCGCTGGTCTGATATCCTGCAGCAGCAGAGGGTGATCGTAGTCCAGGGGCCACAGGGGTCAGATCCTGCGTGTCCTTACCAGCATCAGAGGGGAACTTGCAATTCCATTACCAACATGATGCCCGCAGGGTACTATCAATACATGTCGCCAAATCTGTTCTTACAAATTTATTTAACATACTTATGGTATCTTATGGTATGAAATCGTGTTTGAGTCTGACTTACAATTTTGTTAATAGTTAAGGTAGTTTTCGCATTGTCATGTCTTGAGCAATCTCAAAGTGACCATGGTAAAAGGTGATTACTTTAATATGAGTAGTATGAGGGTTGTTCAATAAGTAATGTCCCACTTTTTTTTCTCAGAACATATTTATTGTTAAGAGTCAGGCTTTAGTGATGATATACATCAACATATGTTGTCCATATCCTATTTTTCTACTTAGTCTCCATCACCTTTTTTGGCTGTACGCCAACGTTGTGGATGAGCATGTATTCCCTGCCGGTAAAAGCTCAAGTCCTGTATGCGTAGCCATGTTTTCACTGCATGACTGACCCTCTCGTCATCGTCAAAGTGTGTTCCCCATAGAGAGCCTTTAAGCAGCTGAAAGACATGAAAGTCCGAGAGTCCCAGGTCTGGACTGTAGGATGTATGAGGCATCGATGTCCTACCCAATTTGGCGACGTGTTCCTGGCTTCTCAGACTTGTGGGTCGGCGTGCATTATAATGTTGGATCAAGATTTCTGCTGTCCGGTCGAACACGTCGAAAACGCTTCTTGAGTTGATTCAGAGTCTTCGCAAATGCCTCTGAATTGATGGCTGATTCTCTTGGCATCGCATCCACGAGAATGACGCCATCACAATCCCAGAATACCATCGCCATGCCTTTTCCGGCAGAGGGGGTCGTCTTGAATTTCTTCTTTTGTGGTGAATGAAGATGATGCCACTCCATGGACTGGCTTTTTGTTTCCGGCGCAAAGTGGTGTACCCAGCTTTCGTCCCTCGTAACGATTCGTGACAGAAAGGCCTCTCCGTCGGTCTCAAAACGCTCTGACAATTAAGACAAAACGGCCTTTCTTTGAACCTTGTGGTCGGGTGTGAGCATTCGTGTAGCCCATCGTGAGCACCTCGTTGAATATCTGAGAGTCTCGATCATTGCAGGCGCACTTCCAATGCTGATCAACCGCTGTAGACCCTACTGTCGAGCCGAGATGCGCCGGTCGGAACGAATAATAGCATCCGCACCATTCAGCGTATCTGGAGTAGTGGCTGTGACAGGACGTCCCGAGCGTGACTGATTATGGAGCTCTGTCCCTGGATTTCCTGAGGCTGTAACTTTCTTTATCCATTGCCCAACTGTACTCCTATCACCTGCAGCATCGCCATACACTGCACACAAACGTTTATGGATGTTCACCACGGTTTCTTTTTATACACTCAAGAATTCAATAGCAGCATGGTGCTTGTTACGTGAGTCGTACGAAGACATCATTTTGACGCTGTACTATGGCTCTGCCATCTGCCAGGACGGTTCGAAACTTCACCGGTGCGCAGAACAAACATCAAATGTGAAGCACCAACAAGGACGTTTGTCTGCGTATGTTAATACCTTTTTTTTAAAAATGTGGGGCATTCCTTATTGAACAACCCTCGTAAGTAACTAGCCTTAATTTTGAATGCTCATCAGATTCAGAAGTAATTCACTTCATGGAGACTGTTTAAGGTAGCAGGTCTGCACACACAGTACTATTAGTTTTTTTGTCGCTGGTGAATTCGAGACAGTTATTCTGTTGAGTTGACAGAAAGAAGAGGTAACATTTCGGGTAGGTGTGTAGAGTGTTGGACTTGTGTGATTTTCTCTGCGTTCGGTACTTTAACTTTGTGTGCGGCTTAGAATATTCTGAACGCAGTTCCAGGGATTGATTTTTGGAAAGCATCTATGAGTTAAAACTTAGCGCTTGTTAGTGGAAGGCTGCAGCGAACTTAGAGCATTTTGGTGCATTTAACCTAGTTCGATAGACTTGATTGCTTGTTTCACTGAATTTACCTAGAACAATGGACAATATATCATGTTCTGGATCGTAGAGCGATGGTGATTGCACACTCTGAACTTTTCCACATGGTTTCGGTAGGTTAATGCTTCGAAAACGAACTCAGTATGCACTTGTCTGGCGTTTACACAGTACTACTGCACTTCATTGATTAATTACTGCCACGCGGGATTAGCCGAGCGGTCTAGGGCGCTGCAGTCATGGGCTGTGCGGCTAGTCCCGGCGGAGGTTCGAGTCCTCCCTCGGGCATGGGTGTATGTGTTTGTCTTTACGATAATTTAGGTTATCTAGGGTGTAAGCTTAGGGACTGATGACCTTAGCAGTTAAGTCCCATAAGATTTCATACACATTTTAATTTGATTAATTACTTGAGTACTGAATTTATTTGATTCCGAGCGTATGTGAGGCCACAAGTCACGATCTTAGGTTAGTTACAATGAATGATTTATTTGATTTAAATTATAATTTTGTTTTGCTGTTCATCATTAATGTTATGCGATCTATCCACTTATTTTATTATTAACTATTCTGTAACCTGCGCGTACATTCTTAGACTGAGTAATCATTTCACATGTAAATATAAAGTCTGCTGAACACATTAGATCTTGGTCAAGTAAATAAAGCATGTGGTTCCACTGATTTATTACCATATGGTTGCCCAACTTAGTCGCACACGTCGATTAATTATTAAGTATGTGTCTCTGTCATTGTTAGAAAGCCTGTGTGGGCTAACACAACGCACCCCATACCCGTCGAGTCTGAGGATGTCCTTGTTTTATGTTAATAACGCACCACAGGGACAGTAAATTATGTGCTTAATTGCAAAAATTGTTCTCTTGTGCCTCGATAGCTCGATAGAGATTAAATAGAATTCACACTGGTTTTACAAGTACGTCTGACGTAATATTCCTCAATAAGTGCCGGCCGGAGTGGCCGAGCGGTTCTAGGCGCTACAGTCTGGAGCCGCGCGACCGCTACGGTCGCAGGTTCGAATCCTGCCTCGGGCATGGATGTGTGTGATGTCCTTAGGTTAGTTAGGTTTAAGTAGTTGTAAGTTCTAGGGGACTGATGACCTCAGAAGTTAAGTCCCATAGTGCTCAGAGCCATTTGAACCATTTCCCTCAATAAGTGTATTATGAACATATCCGTAAAGTAATATTATAATTAGTATTACCTTGGTACTAATCACGTTTATGGACTCTGCACCTCATGGAAAGTCACTCATCCACGAATTTCATAATTCATTTTTATGACCAAAAGTCATTTCTATCGTCACATCATTATTTGTCTTAAGATCAGCTCGAATATCGTGGACTTTGTTTACTTATCTGCCTAGTACAGTGGCGGACAAAGCGGTAAACTAAATTTCAAGAACCTAGTTATCATGGAGAAATCATTCGAGAGAACTGCACCTTAACCGTGGTGACGCAGACATGCGTGTCAGGCATTTCTGATAATAGTGTGATGGAAATAAGCAGCAATTGGAGAGTACGCAACATTAGCGAAAAAGTCATGCGATCACCAAGTACGCTGTACCGTGGCCGAATCGTGACCGAATATCTCGGTCGTTGTTCTTCCTCTAATGACCGCACTGTCGACGTACTGCAAAACGCGACGGTAAATAGTATGATAGGGGAAGGATCAGCTCATCGGTTGGCATGCTGAGAGACGAGGCAATAACGGCTGGCCGAAAGACAATCTGCTGCGAGATGTGGGCGCCGCGGTGGCGTTATGGTCGTGACCTGGGAGCAGGCAGGGTGTCCTCGATCTGCAGTCTGCAGTCTGCAGTGTGCGAGGCGCGACGGTAATGAGGCGGCGCCGGGCGCAGCGTGCGCCACACGCCGATGGCTATCTGCGAGCACACGACCAGCCAAGGCCTCACCATCTCCGGCCGCGGCCCACACGTCACGCAGATCTAGTCAGCGCCACCTCCAGGCACGCCCCTTAATTAAACATTACATAAAATAAAATTAGCAACAAATACACCAGTTTCCAAATAAAAATCGGGTCGCTCGTGGAAACACAAAGCAATCGGCACGAGTGTTGTGCTGTTACTTCCTGTAGAGTCGCACAAAACTATAGTCCCCGTCACGATAACAGGCGGCTCAAGGTCCTTCACCCCTGGCCCTACAATGTTTATGTGGTGTCACCGCCAGACACCACACTTGCTAGGTGGTAGCCTTTAAATCGGCCGCGGTCCTTTAGTATACGCCGGACCCGCGTGTCACCACTATCAGTGATTGCAGACCGAGCGCCGCCACACGGCAGGTCTAGTCTAGAGAGACTCCCTAGCACTCGCCCCGGTTGTACAGCCGACTTTGCTAGCGACGGTTCACTGTCTACATACGCTCTCATTTACAGAGACGACAGTTTAGCATAGCCTTCAGCTACGTCATTTGCTACGACCTAGCAAGGCGCCATATTCGGTTACTATAAGTAATATCTTCAAGAATGTATTCTGAACAGATAATATTGTGAATCATGTACCGTCAAGAGCGACGTTCATCATTAATGGATTGAAGTTAAGTATCAAACTAATTACGTCCGCTTTCTGAATTCTCATTCCTTGTCATGTTCCAGACCTCATGTCAGTATAGTTCTTCCCTCCTCACGCTAGCCTGCTTGAGCTAAAACGTGTGCATTTCGGCCTCCACTCGTAACACGGTGTTGGATCTTCTGCTAACACAAAAGTTTGCGAGTAAGGAAATGCGTTGCCGGTCGTCACAATTCGCTACTTCAACATGGTAGCTTCCGCTCTGTTCTGTAAACTATTTCTGCTTTATAGATACACTGACGAAAAAAAAAATACAACACCAAGAGCAAGTTCTGCGGCATAAACGAACGCTGACGGCGTGTTTCTACATCTGAAAGGTGCTGTCTATTCAAATCTGGCGCTAGTTTCATTAGATTGGCCAAAGTAGTACCACTATCAGAATGCAAATCAAGTTTGCTTTACATAGATGCTGTTGTCAGCGTTCGTTACCTTTAAGATTGGACGTGGTGAGGTTATGTCAGACAAGAAGCGTTTAAAACGACAAAGATGCCATTAACAAAACATCACTGAGCTTCAATGAGGTCGTGCAATAGGGCTTCGAGAAGCTGGATGTTATTTCAAATGGTTCAAACGGCTTTGAGCACTATGGGACTTAACATCTGAGGTCATCAGTCCCCTAGAACTTAGAACTAGTTAAACCTAACTAACCTAAGGACATCATAAACATCCATGCCCGAGGCACGATCCGAACCTGCGACCGTAGCGGTCACGCGGTTCCAGACTGAAGCCCCTAGAAACGCTCGGCCACTACGGCCGGCTGGATGTTATTTCTGTGATGTTTCAGAAACACTTGACAGGAGTGGAGCCACCGTAAATGGTTGCTGGCAGTGGTGATCACAGGAATGTACGGTCACAAGAACACCGGGCTCTGGACAGCCACATGGCACTACCGAGAGGGAAGACCGTCGTGTTCAGCTTTGGCCCTGGCGTATCGTACTGCATCTGCAGCAGCAGTCTGAGAAGCAGTTGGCACCACAGGGACACAATGAACTGTTGCAAACCAGTTACTTCAAGGGCAGCTCCGAAATCGGACGCCCTGTAGCGTGCATTGCACTGACCCTAAACGACAGCCATTTGCGATTTCAGTGGTGTCAAGCGAGAGCTCATTCGAGGACGGTGGAAGACTGTTGTGTTTTATCGTGAAAGCTGCCTCTGCTTCTACTTCGGTGCCAGTGATGGCCGCATGTTAGTTAGGAGGGCAGTTGAGGGCCTACAACCACCACGTCTGCGTGCTAGACACATTGGAACTACACCTGAGTTTATGGCCTGGTATGCGATTTCGTATGAGAGAAGGAGCACTCTCGTGGTTATCCCAATCACTTTCATTCCAAATCTGTGCCTCAGTCTGGTGATTCGACTTATTACACTGTCATTAATGAACAGCATTTCAGGGGGTGTTTTCCAACAGGATAACGCTCGCCCACATATCGCTGTTGTAACCCAACATGCTCTACAGAGTGAGGACATGTCGGCTTGACCTGCTCAATCACCACATCTGTCTCCAATAAGATACATAAAGGACATCATCGAATGACAACTCCAGAGTCACCGACAACCAGCATTAACCGTTCCTGTACCGATCGACCAAGTGCAACAGGCATGGCTCTCCATCCCACAATCTAAAATCCGGAGCTTGCATAACACAATGCATGCACGTTTGCATGCTTGCATTCAAAATTCTGGCAGCTAAACCAGTTTTAATGTACTAGCATTTCAGCTTGTCTCACGCGTTCATTAACCTGTGAACTTGCAATGTTAATCGCTTAAATATGTGATCTTGACAAATATATTCCCAAAATTTTATTATTCCGCATTAATAATTTGTTGGTGTTAAGATTTTTTTGCCGTTAGTGAAGCTATGAGTAAGTCAGTTTAATAATTCGAGACTGCAAGATACTGTCTCGAATTATTTACAGAAGAATGGTAAAACACGTACCCCCGACCTCGGGGAAGATGAGTTTGGCTTCCGGAGAAATGTAGCAACTTGCGAGGCCATACTGATCCTACGACATTTCTTCGAAGATATGCTGAAAAAAGGCGAGTCTTAAGCTTGTACAGAAACCAGACTGCAGTTACAATAATAGAAGGACATGAAGGAGAAAGCAATAGTTGAGACGGATATTAGACAGGGTAACAGTCTCTCCTCGAAAATCAGTCTGTACATTGAGCAAGCAACAAAGGAAACAAAGGAGAAAGTGGAAAAGCATATTAAGGTTCAGAGAGAAGAAATAAATTGCCTATGACATTTTAATTCTGTCAGGCACGACAAAGAACTTGTAAGACCATTAAACGGAATGAACAGTATCTTAAAAACAAGACTTCAGATTAATGACAACAACTGTAACGAAATCTAGTCAAATTAAATAAAATGATGCTGATAGAATTACGTTAGAAAACAAGACACTGAAAGTAGTCGACGAGTTTTGCTATTTGGGCAGCAAAATAATTGACGATGGCTGAAGCAGAGACTGGTAATTTCACCATCGAGTAATATAAGTGATAGGAAGTGTTTTGTCAAGGTATTTCTGCAGAAGAGATTATTGAACGTCGACGATAAGAAGTCCAGACATGCGAAGAACAGACGCTTTCGAAATGTGGTGCCACGGATGAATATTGAGATTTAGATGGGTGGATCGCAGAACTGATGAGGAGATAATAAATCAAATTGCGGGAAAAAGAAATTGTTGGAACATTTTTTGGTCCGCCTCCACAACTGAGTGGTGAATACGACAAAATATCATGCTGGGGTACCGGGATCGATTTTCGGTACTGCCAGCTATTTTTGTTTGGTGGGAGTGCTGGAACTCAGCCCCGTGAGGCCAGTTCAGCAGCTTCCTTATTGAAGGGCAGCGGCTCCAATGTCGAAACGTCTACAACGGTCGGGAGTCTGGTGTCCTGTTGCCACGCCACTCCTTACAGCTTCCTATGATGAATGACCGAGCATGACACTTCGGTCGGTCGACTATCGAGCGATCTTCAGGGCGTAATCGCGGGGTTCCTTTTTTTCAGTAAAATAAGAAATCGCTTCTTAGGAAAATTCCTGAGGCGTCAAGGAATCGTCAGTCTGGTAACGGAAGAATGAGGGTAAAGGTTGTAGAGAGAGACCAAAACTTCAATATAATAAGGAGGCTCACATGGATGTAGATTGCAGTAATTATGCAGACGTGTAGAGGTTTGCCTAGGGTAGTATAGCATGAAGAGCGGCATCAAACCAATTCTTCGACTGAACAATGACAACCACATGAGTGAGAGTTGGTGAATGACGCGACTAGCAACAAATACTTCTTAAATGTTTTACTTCAGTACCTAAACCGGTTTCGGGCTACCATGCCTATCTTCATACGGCTAATATCGTTAAATAGAAAATGAAATTTAATATATAATTTTGAGAATATATTTAATAAAAAACAAACAGCTTGGCAACGCAGAGATATACGAATTCATAGAGGTGTTAGAATTAATTCTAGCACATAACTACTTCAGATTAAACAAAAAAAAAAAATATATATATATATATATATATATATATATATATATATGCTATTTACATTAACCATCTGAAAAATAAAATTTTTAGGGTCTATATCCAGTTAAAAGGTAAACTGATTTGTTACAAAAGGTATATGAATGGCCGAGTGGTTCTAGGCGCCACAGTCTGGAACCGCGCGACCGCTACGGTCGCTGGTTCGAATCCTGCCTCGGGCATGGATGTGTGTGATGTCCTTAGGTTAGTTAGGTTTAAGTAGTTCTATGTTCTAGGGGACCTCAGAAGTTAAGTCACATTGTGCTCAGAGCCATTTGAACCATTTGATATGTAAATGACACTATCATCTTGTTCAGTGAAACAGTAGATAAATAGAATCATTTGCATATGCCATGATTAAATGTAGTATGAGGAGGGCTATGCGAGAGGCGTTCAATGAATTCGAAAGTTAAGTTCTATGTACTGACTTGGCAGCAAATCCTAAGAAATTTTGGTCTTATGTCAAAGCGGTAGGTGGATCAAAGCAAAATGTCCAGACACTCTGTCACCAAAATGGTACTGAAAGAGAGGATGACAGACTAAAGGCCGAAAAACTAAATGTCTTTTTCCAAAGCTGTTTCACAGAGAAAGACTGCACTGTAGTTCCCTTCCCAGATTGTCGAACAGATGACAAAATGGTAGATATCTAAATAGATGACAGAGGGATAGAGAAACAATTAAAATCGCTCAAAAGAGGAAAGGCCGCTGGACCTTATGGGATACCAGTTCGATTTTACACAGAGTACGTGAAGGAACTTGCCCCCCTTCTTGCAGTGGTCTACCGTAGGTCTCTAGAAGAGCGTAGCGTTCCAAAGGATTGGAAAAGGGCACAGGTCATCCCCGTTTTCAAGAAGGGACGTCGAACAGATGTGCAGAACTATAGACCTATATCTCTAACGTCGATCAGTTGTAGAATTTTGGAACACGTATTATGTTCGAGTATAATGACTTTTCTGGAGACTAGAGATCTACTCTGTAGGAATCAGCATGGGTTTCGAAAAAGACGGTCATGTGAAACCCAGTACGCTTGTTCGCCCACTGCTTGAATACTGCTCAGCAGTGTGGGATCCGTACCAGATAGGGTTGATAGTAGAGATAGAGAAGATCCAACGGAGAGCAGCGCGCTTCGTTACAGGATCATTTAGTAATCGCGAAAGCATTACGGAGATGATAGATAAACTTCAGTGGAAGACTTTGCAGGAGAGACGCTAAGTTGCTCGGTACGGGCTTTTGTTGGAGTTTAGAGAACATAACTTCACCGAGGAGTCAAGCAGTATATTGCTCCCTTCTACGTATATCTCGCGAAGAGACCATGAGGATAAAATCAGTGAGATTAGAGCCCACACGGAATCATACCGACAATCTTTCTTTCCACGAACAATACGAGACTGGAATAGAAGGGAGGACCGATAGAGGTACTAAAAGTACCCTCCGCCACACACCGTCAGGTGGCTTGTGGAGTATGGATTAAGGTTGAGCATCACACAGAAGAGGGTATCAATTTTCTTTATCTTATAATAAAAATGTTGAATCAAAAGCATTCCTTCGAAATTCATATAAAACGAACCACCACAGATGGAATTACAAATAATTAATTCTTCATGCCACCCTACACAGCACAAAATGTCCTATTTCAGATTCATGTTAAGACGTATAAATAAAATTCCCGTCAGTTCATCTGCTGCCAAAGAGAAAGAAATCAGTACTATCAAAACTGTAGCTAAAAATAATGTCTATAAGCCACAAATAACTGACTACCTATGTAATACAGTTAAAGACAGTAAATTACCTGCAGTAAATTCCCAACTAGCGGGAGAAAAGGAACGATTTGCATGAATTCCTTTCTCAGGCAATAATATGCAGTAGACTGGCTTTGAAGTATTTCGTCAATACTTTCCACTAATCATAAAAAACTATACTACTGTCTTTTAATAATAAATTTATGTTTAAGGTGGAAACATTTTTCTGTTATTAACATGTTACAAGTTGCACGTCCCACATATCATATTTGCTCTGTTTACATCCTTGGTCAATATTTAATGAATGATATATTTGTACCTTTACTAGTGATAATCTTTGCTTTGTAAAGAAAACCAAGTGTATAAGGCACGTGCTACGCTCAGCAGGCATTTAAACAATATTATGAAGTGCGCCGCAGTGATTTATTTACAATGTGTGTGCTATGGTGGAATTCAAGGACATATGCATCGAGCCGGAAAACCATATGGACCACAATGAAACAGACGGCCATTTGCTGAAAAATATGGAAGTGAACACAACTATTTTGCCTCATATATGTAAAATACAAGCAGTTTAGCTCATTTTATTAAAGAAACAAGTGATACAGTAGCAGTAGATACTCCAATATTCTTGTGCAGTGTGTAGCAGACGACCAAAACACCTATGCAACGAAAAATATTATCCATCTGAAGATGGGCATGGTAGCCCGAAACCGGTTATGACACTAAAATAAAACATTTAAAAAGTATTGTGGCTGGTTGTGTCATTCACCAACTATCATTAACGGCCGCGAAGTTCACAATATCCAACATAGATAAAATAACATGAGTAATACTGAGGGCCCGAATGGGCATTATAAAACAAACTAACAGTTAGATATTATAACCGGTCTTTTTGTGAACGTTAATTTTTTAAATGTTGGTTGTAATGAATAAGGTAAGAAAAGAGAGAAAAGAAATTTTAAATATGGGTGGCGGCATTAGAATTAACGCAACCTGTGTTGTCGACTCACCTTTACTCGACTTGGCGCCTATAGCCCCGCGGCCACTCCGCTCGGCGGAGAGGGAGCACTTAAGGCTACGATAATTGCATCATCGTATTAAGACGACCGGCAACGAATATTGTCTGAAAGACATTAAAAAATCACATGAAGAAAAGAAGGATTAAATTCAATACTAAGAGATGATTGAAGTATTTATTAATACACGACACCGCCTTCCGTTCAGGAGGAATGCTAGGAAACAAAAGAGTAAGAGACGGTGCTAAGACACCAGAATTTGTCCATTTTAAAACAAACCAAGAACTAAATACAGAGGATGGACTCCTTTACAGTACAATATGTCGCTGAGATCACGAAGCTGTAATGATAAAATTGATTATTGTATTACATCCGCCTGGGAGGCGGACTGCGCCTTCTAAAATACGCCTAAGGAGGCTAATATCGCATTTTTCTGTCAGATATAAAGACATTGTTTAATATTGGGATTTATCTGAAACTTTGGAATGAATGAAATGTTGAAATCCAAATATTTTAATTTTTTATTTAATTTCGGAAAGTAAATCCATCAATGTCAAGTAAAGTTTTACCCTATTGTACAATATTTTAGCTACACAGAAATAACGAATAGTCACTTCGGTAGTCTTGAGATAAAGTGAAAGAGGAATTTGGAGGCTCACATGCAGCGTTTATCGTATCTGGTATATTATCATCAGAATTGAGATTGCTCATTTTTTCAGTTCGATGTTGCTAGTCGACTTTAGTAGTTAAAGTTGCATTCTTTTACCACAAAATACTGTGATCTAGTTCGTATTCGGATGTTTCTGATCCTGTGTGGTGTTCTACTGTTGGCAGAGCGCTTTCGTCAGGAACGTATGAATCACCACAATCAACTTCAGAGTGAGAGTCTGTAAGAAGAACCTCGTTTGTCATCTGCATAATTCGTCTGCTTCCGTTTGATACATTTCGAGCTATTTTTCCAACCATTGCACTATAAAAATCAGAATGAATTAGGAACCACTATACGCTAGAACTTCCTTGCTGAATGTAATTAATGGAAAGAGTTGTAAAAGGAGCTATCTTCACAAGGCAGCTAACAACAAAGAAATAATGCTAAAATGAATGAGCCACAACAAATTACATCAAAATAGATACTGTGTAAAGCACACAACTACGTACAGAAAATGTTTCGAACGTGTAAAACTGCAGTTTATAAATAAAGAGAACCACGCTAACACGAACCGGAACCGCACTTTAAGAAATATAATTTGGTAGTTGTGATTTTATGGGCAAAAATATTTATTCTAGATTCCTTCAAGCAAACTCACTAAGACATAAATTAAGCTGTAGCGTTGTCACGTAACTAAAAAAGTCGTGTAAGAGAACTGAAAAAATAAGTTGGACTATCCGCTTGTGAGGCACAATCGTGCGAGTTCAGGACCTCCAGCCTGTGAGGCGGGTGAGTGATTGCTCTTATCTGAAACACCCGCAGGTGAGGTGATGTTAGTCTGGAAGGGAAGCAAGTTTTCTTGGGTAAATCGGCTCGATGAGGCACGTGTCCTTCACAGCACTACAACTAAATATCAAATGACACTCCCGCATTCAGCTAGCATCTTAGGGCGATTTTCCGCGCCTCTAGCGGAAGAAACATAATCCATATCAGCATGTCATACTGATGTTTTAAGTGCTAACTACGCAATATCTGATGTCTTAAATTTTTTCAACGAACCTTGCTCATGACGAAGAAGCCAGAAGCCAAAGCACAAGAACTGACTGGTACAGCATGTGGAGTCTCACATTTAAGTGGGGGAGAACATTTACTCAAACAGACGATCTTAATTAAGAAGTGGTTCGCAGGACTGCGATAGAATACTAAAATATAGGAGAGTACCCTACGGCCTGTTAAAAATATAGGAGATTATCCTACGGCCTGTAAAGTCTGTTCTCAACTACAACAGAAAATTGCGCATGAGAGCTCTGAAATATCCGCTCTTTTCTTATTCTAAAAGTCATTGGTTTTAAGTTCAGAAAATGTAACTACGGCGCAAATATCTTGTGGAACCAAACGATATTGCCACCACAGCTACGTTTAAGTGGTCTATTCATTTAATGCATACGATGAACAATAGGTCTCCAGTTCATCTGGAAGAAAATAAGGTTTCTCATAACCACAAAAACCAATATATCTGGCTAGACTGCAAGGAAAACTGGTGCCTGAAAGTACCTGCAGGTACTGCAGTTTCCTATAAACTCTTGTATAGTATGTAGCGATGTTTTGAGTTATGGGTGCAGTGATGAAGACAGTAGTGGCGAAGACTGTCGAACAGCTGCAACTACAACCTATACAGGTGGTTAGGAATATTAAAGGCCCAATTAAGACGAGTCGTTGGAAGAAGAATCGCGACAGCGGCTTGAAAGGCCTTATACGCTGCGGCCAGTGAGTCTCTGGCAAACAAATAGTTTTCACTGATGACACGAGACAATAAAGGTATCCCAGTGGTAACGAAAATTAATTTTATACTTTTCTTAACATCTTCCTAGCTGTAAGTTTCTGCGAGATCAAAAAAAACTCGAATTCAACACCGATGACGTTTTTCGTTACACACTTTCCAACTTCATGCCTCTTACTGTGGTATATTTTAAAACTCACAAAACTTTTAGGGTTTCTCGATAAAATATGTATTGCATTCATGTGTAAGATATGAGAATGTCCACACTTTCTTTCCACTGAGATATGAATGATTCAGTGTTTTACCACAGGCTGAAGTATAAAAAAATTTTTACTGATAATTTCTTGTTACATTAATTTCACTTTTTGCATAACGACTGACAAGGATTTTCTTTTGGAAAGTACTCCTTATGATCTGGACTAAGAACAGCGATGTCTAACATACGACTATTTTCAGAGGTTGATATTATCATTGAAGCCGCCTCGTGCAATCCAATGGCATTATAAATCACCTACGTCGACTACAGTTACGAAGCAAACGCAAGTTTCAGAGTAAGAATTATGAATCTTCTCGAAGAAAACATTTTATTGACAAATAGCCATCACGGATTCAGAAAATATCATTCTTGAGAAACACAGCTAGCTCTTGATTCTCGCAAAGGAATGAGTGCTATCGACTGCGATCGTCAAATTGATCCCATATTTTAAGATGTCCAGAAGGCTTTTGACATCGTTCCTCACAACTGACTTATAATTAAATTGCATGTCTGTAGAGTATTGTCTCAGTTGTGTGACTGGATACGTGAGGTCTTGTCAGATACATCACGGTTCATAATAACTGATGAAAGTCATCGGGTAAAACAGAAGTAATATTTGGTGTTCCCCAAGGAAGTGTTGTATGCCCCCTGCTGTTCCTGGGCATCATAAGCGATTTAAAAAATAGTCTGAGCAGTCCTCTCAGGTTGCTTGCAGATGAAGCGGTCATTTACTGTCGTGTGAAGTGATCAGATGATCAGAACGAATTGCAAAACTATTTAGGCACGATATCTGTATGGCGCAAAAAGTGACAATTGACTCTAAATCGTGAAAAGTGTGAAGTCATCCAAACTGAAAAGAATCCGCTAAATTTCAGTCACATGATAAATCACACAAACCTAAAGGCTGTAAACCGAAAGACATAGGGATTAAAATCACGAATAACTTAAACTGGAACGATCACATAGATAACCTTAGGGAAGGCAAACCATAAAGGGACTGCTTACACTATGCTTGTCCGCCCTCTGCTGGAGTACTTCTGTGTGGAGAATCAGATAGGATTGACGGAGGACATCGAAAAAGTTTAAAGAAAGGCAGCTTGTTTTGTATGATTACGAAATAGTGGAGAGAGTGTCAGAGATATGAGACACGAATTGGGGTGGCATTCATTAAAACAAAGGCGTTTTTTGCTGTGGCAGAACCTTGTCATCAAATTTGAAACCTTCTCCTCAGAGCATGAAAATATTTTGTTGGCACCTACCTACATAGGGAGCAGTGCCCCTCATAATAAAATTAGAGAAATCAGACCTCGCGTGGAAATATTAAAGTGTTCAATTTTACCGCTCTCTGTTCGAGAGAGCAACGGTAGAGAAGTAGGTTAGAGGTGGTTCGATGAATCCTCTGCTAGGCACTAAATTGTGAACTTTAGAGTAATTATGTAGATGCAGATGTGGATCTAAATGTATGGTGATAACAGGTTGATCTTCGATACATATGGAAAAATCGTTTGCAGGATCTACGCTAGCTGACCAAAAGTATCCGGACACCTATCGGCAAAAGTTAATAAGGGGTTTGTCCATCATTTGTCTTATTATAGCTTGAACTCTTGTGGGGATACTTTCAATGGGGTGTCTGAATTTGGATGAAGGGATGGCAGCCCATTCTTCCTCGAGAGCTGAACCAACAGAAGACTGCGATGTTGGACACTGAGGTATGCAACGAGGTCGACCTTCTAACGCATCCCAGAGGTGTTCCATTTGGTTCAGGTTGGGACTCAGGACAGGGCACTCCATTTCTGGAATGCTACCGTCCACAAACGACTGCCTTACTGATTCTTCTTGATGATAGCTGCATTGTAATGCTGATACAACCATCGTCTCCCAACTGTTTGTCTACCGCAGTACACATGCTGTAAAAAGTGTTCATATCGTTTCGCAGTTAGCATTTTCTTAAGCGCAATGAGGGGACCAATCCTGACTACGAAAAACACCTCCATACCATATAACACCACCTCCTCTGTACTTTACTGAAGGTACTACACATGATGGCAGGTAACTTTCCCCATGTATTAACGAAGCCAGACATTTTCTTCGGATTGCCATACGGTATAGCACGACTCAGCATTCGAAACACTCACTAGCAGTCATCCACCGTCCAGTTGCGTCCCTCTTTGCACCATTTCAAGCGTTACTCAACACTGTCTAGAGAAATGTGTATCTTGACTTGCTCGAACTTTCTACTTTAGTTTTAACCCCCTACTCACAGTGATTGCGTTAGCTGGACTGTTGTCAGAACTTTGTAACTCATTAATGACTCCTTCCCATAATGTCACGCGATTTTTTAAAACTAAACCCCGGAATTCTTGACGGTCCCTATCCATTGGTCTCGATTTAGTTGTGAACGTTCCTTCGCATTGCTTTAGAAGTATTGAAATGTCCCTGATACGCCACTGTTTGCAGAAAGTGAAACACTAAGACCGGCAGATGTGATCACAATGATATTTACTCCACCAATTTGGGACATGACACTACACAAATGATTTGATTTACAGACGTGTATACGCGCAGTGACTGTGTAAATACTGTGCGGGGTAGCCACACCACATGCTGCAGCCGCATGGCATGGGATCAAAGAGCTCTTGAATATGCTATTGGGAAATACTCTGTCACCCGGTTTATAGGCGCATGAACTGTGGCAGGAATAGGACCTGAACGAACAATATGCCGACCGACCATATAACCGACGTCTTCGATGGGCGACATGTCAGACAAACGGGCAGGCCAGGGTAGCAATGGTATCGGTACTTCTTCGAAGAAGGGTTTCATATTCCTCGCTGCATGCGGCCAGCCATTGCTTCAATATAGCATGTAGAGGCCCGCAGACGACGCAGTACCTCGGGCTGCGTAAGCTCTCTGATTCAGTGGCAGCTGTACAGATTGGTCTCAAGACGTAAGATGCGAGATCGCGTGTTATTGGCATTGGCGCCCCGAACCATCACATCACACTTGGCGTTTGTCCACTGTGTCGCTCAATTCAATTTCTCCGATAGCGTTCACCACAGAAGCGTCGGACGCGTATCCGGCCATCACTGTAGGGTAAGCTGGAGCGAAACTCGTCGAAAAATACTACATTTTACCACTCAGAGCGCACGTGCCCTTTACAATAGGCGGCGTTAGTGGGTTCTCGTCAGTGGAAGTCGATGCAATGGTGCGCGTGCCAATAGCCCAGCCCACAGAAGACGGCGTCGAATCTCCGTCGCCGACATGTCCACATCCAATGCAGTGTTCCAACTTCGCGCCGACAATGTGGACGAAGCTGTTCTGTCCGTTATGGCCAAGAGGATAAGATGGCGGTCATCTCGCGCTGTGATCGCATTGTGCCGTCCAGTATCCTGTCGGCGCTATGTATGGTCCTCTTCTCTCCACTGGTTCCACATACGTTCCAATGTTGTAGCTGCGTGCCCTGTACGAGCCGCAGTGTCACAGAGTGACACTTATCGTGCCGTGTTGCAGGTGAAATCAAATGACTGGTTTACGTTCGAGGTCACTTAACTCTCCTGACCAACCCATTCCGGTGTTTCTGTTTCTCTGCTGACAACACAATACTCCCCGCCTGCCTTTATACTGGAGAGTCCATTCCTTGTGACATTTAGTTGTGAGTTCACTGTTATAGACTGATGTCCGGAGACTTTCGGCGAGATGGTCTAAAGATGGTTAACAGACGAAAATTTCTTCTCCATTATTTGTTTGGCCAACTGTTTAGTCGATAGAGAACGCAAAAATTGTACTTTGTTCGTAGAGACGCCTGTAGCTGTCACACGCAAAGGCGCACATAAATCTCGGAACAAGCAGCTGCGAAGGGAAACATCCCGGTTAGCGACAACAGTAATCAGTGGATATGTACAAGTGGAAGTTTCCCATATTCTTCTGACAACATATGCCAAGTAGACTTCTCGTCACTAATATTGCAGTACCAGGAAAGACTGCATTTATCTGTATTTTGTCGGTACAAATGCATCGTTTCACGGCTACATATAGTGTTGAAATTTTCTCGAGCTTCTAGTCGCGTCAAGTGGTTAAAAACCAATGACCTTTCGGCTTTTAAGTGCTCTTCGACCGTTGTCGAGTATGACTGCCGTGTGGTTAAATGATCTCTCATCCATCAAAAATCTCAATGCTTCAGGTATTTGTCAAAGACGACTTTAGAGCTGCGGAAGGCAGCTGTTTACGTCCGTACGAGTTGAGAAGTGGCAAGATTTGTTATAAAGTTGTACGGTAAGTATCAATATACTGTGAATAGGATGTAAGGCCCTTTCTTTAAAAAATGATTTTGCCCATTATAAGTGGTTTTTGGGAAAGCCTACGACTGTAACAAAATAAATGTTAAGCTACTAATATGAAATAAACAGCATTTATATAGTGAAGGTGAGCAGCAATATGTCATAGTTAATGACATACACAGATCAAGTTCGTATGAGCTCTTCGTCTCAAGTAAATGTATACCTTGAGTCTTCCGACTTCCCTGAAGGTTCTCGTTCTGGATGGGATCTACAAAACGCTATTAATGAATGAATAATATTTTATTGAAAAAAGTTTCCGCCATTTGACTGTAAATTTTTATTCGTTTATTTCATACAACCATGATTTCGGCTTTATAGGCACTCTCAAGTGCGAGTTGGAATGTCACAAAGTGTTCGACATGCCTAAATGACATGTCACTATCGAAATAACACGTATTTGAATAATAGCAACAAACAAAGCAACTGGTTGCACAGCGACAGCGTTTCAAATGACTTAGCTCGTGCACATTCATTTCCATTGCAGAAATAATTATTCCAATTGTAACTTACGTATCAATTAATATGCTAGAATCGCCGAAGAAAGGTACATACGAGAACGTGCTGAAAATTAGTATCTCCGATTTCTTTTGTGAAACTTTTACAGTTTTTTGAATAAAACAAACGTTATTAACATTCTAGATCGTTGTTCTTCATATCTACGCATTTTACAGCTCTCTGCCACTATAGGGCTCCGAACTGTATCTCGTAATGTGGTGGTGTGTAATGTAACTGCGTCGGTATGTGAAAGAAAAACAGTGTGGTGTAATGGAGTTTCGAATTCTAAGAGTTCGTCCAGGCATGGAGCAGACTCTCCTTCAACATGACAATGACCAGTCACGAGCGCTGTGACATCTGCAACCATCTGACACCTTGGGTCCCCTGTCATCGATCGTCCTCCTACAGTCCCAACTTGACCCCATCCGATTTCCAACTGTTTCCAGGACCTAAAGAACACCTTCGAGAACTTCACTCTTTCACAGTGGTGAAGCGGTGCAACAGAAATGAGAGTGGGCTATGTCAACGAAGTCAAACATTTTACAGTCATGGTATCAACAAACTCCTCTTTCATTGTGAAAAATTTGTTCGTCGCCAAGGCGACTCTGTCGAGCAATAAATATGTAGACATCAAGAATAAACACGTAGAATTTGATAATGTTAGTTTTATTTGAAAAGCTGTAAGAGTTTTCACGTAAAAAATTCTGAGGCATGCTTTTCAGCATGCCCTCATAACGTGGGTAAAGATATAAAACGAGACAGTTGGAGAAAACGAAGAATGTCATAAGCATAGGCAAAGTCTCTTACAGTAGCACTAAGAATAAAGTCTGTAATTTGAAATGAAGTTATGCTGTCGGTACATTCTCGCTCAGCATCCGTGAAGAACGGTTAGAATAGCAATCGGCAAATTAAGGTTCACGTGTGCCCAACAAGATATGAGACATGTTATAAAAGCAAAATTGCCTAAAGTATAAAATTAATTTCCGTTAAGACTGATTTTAAAATACAAGATAGTTACTTTAACGTAACTGAACTTTGCAACTTCGTAACATGTAATTAAATTACCAAAGATATCTGCCGCGCGCCCGCATCTCGTGGTCGTGCGGTAGCGTTCTCGCTTCCCACGCCCGGGTTCCCGGGTTCGATTCCCGGCGGGGTCAGGGATTTTCTCTGCCTCGTGATGGCTGGGTGTTGTGTGCTGTCCTTAGGTTAGTTAGGTTTAAGTAGTTCTAAGTTCTAGGGGACTTATGACCACAGCAGTTGAGTCCCATAGTACTCAGAGCCATATCTGCCGCGCGGGATTAGCGAGCGGTCTGGGGCGCTGCATTCAGGGACTGTGTGACTGGTCCCGGCGGATGTTCGAGTCCTCCCTCGGGCATAGGTGTCTGTGTTTGTCCTTAGAATAATTGAGATTAAGTAGTGTGTAAGCTTAGGGACTGATGACATTAGCAGTTAAGTCCATAACATTTCACACACGTTTGAACATTTTTGAAAGAAATCTATTTAAATCCTTTGCTATCTAGTACAAGAGAGAAGGAGGAGACGATTTAAAAGAGCCAACAATGAATTCATTGTAAATTGTGTTTTAAAGTTACCAGTTAAGTAAATTTATCGATAACTTACAGTATTCGGGGCACCATATTGCGTTAGACAGCGTTAAACGGTCCTAACAGACCCTCCATTAGGCCTACAACGCCGCAGGTTGCCTCGAGGCTTCAGTTTTCCGCTCGATTTCTAGTAGATGACGTGCCAAGAAAATGTGGTTCGTTCGTAGTAGGCAGACGACTGTTTTTGTTTCCTTGGTCACACTGAGTAGGGGAGTACGACGGTTCAGTTACAGTTTTCCAATGACTCTGTTAAACGGACCGTTTAAATCCGTGTGTACTTCGTTTTGACGTGTGACAATGGAAAACTAATAAAAATCTGAGAACTGATCTGTGATTAACAGAGAGTTGCGTGGTGGATATTACAAAGAGAGACAGGTTAAGAAATGGGTCAGGGGACAAATGCGGGAATATGTAAGTTACTGCAGATGAGTAGGAAAATAATCCTGTAGAATTCAAAAAAATGGTTCAAATGGCGCTGAACACTATGGGACTTAACATCTGAGGTCATCAGTCCTCTAGAATTAGAACTACTTAAACCTAACTAACCTAAGAACATCACACACATCAATGCCGGAGGCAGGATTCGAACCTGCGACCGTAGCGGTCGCGCGGTTCCAGACTGAAGTACCTAGATCCGCTCGGTCACACTGGCCGGCCCTGCAGTGTTCGAATACAGTATTAATGATGTAGCTGCTTGAAAAAGGCGTAACATTGCAAAGGGGAATGACGCGAAAGGTCGGTTGTAGGAAAGACGGGTGGTCGACTTCGGTTTATTGGACGAACTCTAGGAAAATGTAGCTCATCTGTAATGGAGATCGCGTGCTGTATATTTTTGCGCCCCACCCTTCAGTACTGCACGAGTGCTTGGGATCCCCACCGAAGCAGCTCAGAGTCGTGTTGCTAGATCTGCTACCGACAGGTGTTACGGAAATACTCAGAGAACTCAGGTGAGAATCCTGGAAAAAAGAAGTAGTTCTTTCCGCGGAACATAGCCTATAGGAACCGGCATTTGCGAAAGACTGCAAACGATCGTATTACCGCCAACGTACATCTCGCGTAAGCACCACGAAGACAAGATAAGAGAAATCAGGGCTCAAATGAAAGTATATAGAAAATCGTTTTATCCTCGCTCCATCTACGTGTGGAAGAGGAAAGGCGATGACTAGCAGTGATAGAAGATACTGCATCATATAGTGGCTTGTGGGGCGTGTGTGTAGATTATAGATACAGATGTAGAAACTAGACTGGAACAGGTAATAATGACTCTAATGAAAATGAAATGGTTGCTGACAGACAGGGCAAGAAAGCAGATGAATAAAAGTGTAGAGGAAACCTTTGTCCAGCAGCAGGGTGTTAAACGGTGTCTGATGCTGTTAGACAATCAGAAGTGCCAGTTCACTGAAATCACAAATAAAAAAATTGTAGAGAATAACTTTAATAAATGAAAACAGTCAAAGATCACTGTCAAGTTTTCCAACCATTGATGTCCAGGCGTCCGGCAAACCTACGTCCTAAACAATCCTGCAGTGTTCGAATACAGTGGACGTCTAGAGAGTACCAGCTGTTCTCCCAATACCAAATTTGATTTCGTTCAGTTTGCAAATGGCTCTGAGCACTACGGGACTTAACTTCCAAGGTCATCAGTCCTCTAGAACTTAGAACTACTTAAACCTAAGGACATCACACACATCCGTGCCCGAGGCAGGATTCGAACCTGCGACCGTAGCGGTCAAGCGGTTCCAGACTGTAGCGCCTAGAACCGCACGGCCACCCCGGCCGGCTCATTCAGTTTGCACCATATGACATGAGGTAGACTGAAGCCTAGGAGTCTGACAGTTTTTTCGACCTGCAAGAAACGTTGTAGGTGATCACTCGGATATCCAGCCAGCAACATAATTGATAGCGTCGGATGACAGACTCATAGCGGTTGTCCAGAGTGGTTGTCGAGGTTTCAGTTGGTTCTTGCTACGTAATGTCGCTCATTACTGGGAATCACTTAACAAGGGTAGCCATTTCGAAGCTGTGCTTACCCTCGGCGAGTGTGGGAACTGCTGAGCGAAAAGATGAATAGTACTCTGCTGAAGAATTAACTACAGCCAGTGTTCTTGGCGATTTCAGTGAGGCATCTGCTCATCTTCCCTGCTCGATTTTGGAGCGCGGATTAGTTACAAAAGCAAGTCCAAAATATTCACAGAAATGGTGATGCCCTCTCAAATACAATGTGCTGAATTTAACTAGGAACGCTTTCTGACTGCAAAATTTGTGATCCAGGCGAGAAAGACTTACTTTACACAACGATTTATGGGAACCTGATCTAGTCGTGACGAACATCTGAATTTGCATGAAAAACGATGTAATTAATGGCTCTTACAGCGCTATGGCGTGCAGTGGGCACATGTACCCTCACTGGTATCATAATCCACTCGAAACATCTAATAATCACACTCATATAAGATAAAGAACTACGATTCTGCCTACTGTGTTAAGCTCCGACACACACATTTAAAGCCTAGAAACCCGCCTCGATTGCGTAAATAGCACCTAGTGTTAATCAAGGTTTCGGCGTAGATAACTACACCTTCTTCAGAACAATAAAACCCACAAGTGCCTAAGAAGACCTTTGTCAATGATTGAAAGAACACAATAGCTATACATTTATAAACGAATAAAAGGGAAAACACAAACAGTACATGTGTACAAAGTCTAAACCACTACTTAACTTAATGGTGTAACCTCCACCTCACACCGGCCCATCGAACATAGGCCGGTGTGAGGTGGAGGTTACACCATTAAGTTAAGTAGTGGTTTAGACTTTGTACACATGTACTGTTTGTGTTTTCCCTTTTATTCGTTTATAAATGTATAGCTATTGTGTTCTTTTAATCATTGACAAAGGTCTTCTTAGGCACTTGTGGGTTTTATTGTTCCGAAGAAGGTGCAGTTATCTACGCCGAAACCTACGTTAACACTAGGTGCTATTTACGCAATCGAGGCGGGTTTCTAGTTTTTTAATATATTAACTAACGATTGCTGACGCGCTGCGATGTTGAAGGTTCCGACACATACCTTTTATCCCGAAAATCAGGCACAGAAAAACTGCGTATAATGTGCACTGTGAATGGCTTAAGATTTTACATTAGTCGTAGAAATGTTTTTAGAAAAAAGCTAATTTTGTTGATGGCAAAGGCGTACACCCTGCATCGAGTGATATTGTACTGACTACTATTTTGCAACTCTGCGTAATCTCGTCTGAAGACGAATGTGAGGACAAGGAAAAATAATTCCCTCAGAAAATATCTGAACAAAAAAGTTCAAATTATTACCAAATAGGTCGTTAAACCATGGTTTCACGTAGGGGAAGGTTAAGTGGCCAATCGAATGGAAATTGAATTTTCGCCAAACTATGTTATCTATAGAAGCTTATCGCCTATACTTTTTTAATATACATATTACAACGTACCGCACTAAATACTTATAAGTAAGAACGAAAATAATATATAGGGGCTATATGCCTTTTTATGAAGGCCTACAAAGTGGAAAGTGACCACTTGTTCGTACCAAGGGGGAGCGGCGGCGGGTGGAGGGGTTGGGGTGGGGGGGCTGGGGGTTGGGGAGGAGGTAACGTGGACAGTTACATCACAACAGGATCCCATGTTTGTTCTTCTGATTTTCGGACGTGCTTTCTAAGCATCTTGATGCCCTAATATGTGAAACAATACCAAGCGCCTAGGCGAGATCGATTTCAATCGGGTTTTTATTAGGCAAGATACAATAGAACAGGGATGGTTTAAAAATAATATAAATTAATTTAAGAGATAGAACGACAAGCGTCAGCTTTTTATATAAAAGAGGCTGAAAGTAAATCTGACCTGAGATATTACACGTTATATGGGGAAGTAACTAATCCTTACCAGGGTAAACAAATTGGCCACTTTTCCCGACGAGTAATCGAGTAAAGTGAACAGTTTTCCCGATGGGACACCATGCCGACATTAGTAGTTCACAGATGAAACTACCGAACAGAAACAACAACAGGGAACTAAATTTTAGTCCAAAACACTTTGATGAAATATCGGTATGGTAAAAAAAATATTACTGTAAGTATAAGTGAGACAACAAGTGTAGTATAACGTACGTACATTACATCAGAAGATCGAAAATCAAAAGTTTTTAGAAAAATCTAACGAAACAAACTTCCTGCTTCAAACTCACTGACAACAATGATGATCCATATTACAATTAGTCTGACCACATCTCATTAGGCAGCAACACTATTCAGGGCAAAATATATATAATGACCAGTTTTACCATCCTAGCCACTTTACCCGACTTTCCCCTACAACATTAGCGCCCCGGAAAATGTAGTACAAAAAGTTTCAGCATGTGTTAAAACAAAACAGAAAAACAAAAAAAACTATACAGGTCACATTGAACAAAGCTGATTACCACAGAACGTGATGAGTTTAAATGTTTTACCATTCGGATGGATTAATACCAAACAGACACTGTAATGTGCATCGCACATAAAAGCTAAATCTCCACATAGAGGACATTCTTTAAAAGGAAATTTCAGTGAATTAGTAATATCAGCTGTGTATGGGACGGTGATAGTATGAACCGGGACAGTTGGAAATGTATGCCCGACAGGGATTCGAACCCGGGACCTCCTGCTTACTAGGCAGGCGCTCTAACCCCTTCTCTGTTTTTATTTATTTTTTGTTGATATCATTTTGTTCGTTATCGGTCGTTGTATTTGTTCGAAGTGGATGTCCCATGACGCTTGTTCAAGTTTGTTGATCCATTCCTTAACTTTTTATTACAGAAGTCACAGCTAACACACTGACCGAATGCGCTGAGGTCCCTAAGTCACCGAAGACACATGAATTTGGGCGGCTGCGTGGCCTTATCCCAAGCACACCCCCCAGCAGGCTCACATTCTCAGCTTACTGCACACACTATAAAAGTAGTGCTCCCTGCCCATTAGTCTCAATGCTCGTGGAAAGGCCTATTGCCGCATGAGTTCGAGCGTATGTGTGCAGCCGTACATTAATGATCCTTGGCTTGTGATCGCCGTAATTTTATGTGTATGGTGTTGGGACATGTCCGAAAGAACAGACACCATACACATATTCTTTAAAGT
Organism: Schistocerca serialis cubense; assembly: GCF_023864345.2. Lineage (NCBI taxonomy): Eukaryota > Metazoa > Arthropoda > Insecta > Orthoptera > Acrididae > Schistocerca > Schistocerca serialis. Next base: position 269,316,206 of record NC_064643.1, read on the forward strand.
CTTGAACGGTTCAGTGAAATTCTGTACTTCAGACCTAGAAATGCGAAACAAAATAAATAAATAAATACACGTGGACTACACGATCTCTGTGAATGATTAACATACTGGCATTGTAGGTGTGCTGAACCTGTACACAGGCAAACTGATCCTTATCACACAGTCGTGCGCCAAACACCGAACCGCAGTATTAAAGACAAGATTCCTCACTACACTCAAACTACTGTTTCATTTCATACACGCTACCTGTGGTGTCACCGCCAGACACCACACTTGCTAGGTGGTAGCCTTTAAATCGGCCGCGCTCCATTAGTATACGCCGGACCCGCGTGTCGCCACTGTCAGTGATAGCAGACCGAGCGCCACCACACGGCAGGTCTAGAGAGACGTACTGGCACTCGCCCCAGTTGTACAGCCGACGTTCATAGCAATGGTTCACTGACAAATACGCTCTCATTTGCCGAGACGATAGTTAGCATAGCCTGCAGCTACATTTGCTACGACCTAGCAAGGCGCCATAGCAGTTGATAATTAATATTGTGAAGCATGTATCATCAAGAGCGATGTTCTACAAATGTGGATTAAAGTTGAGTATTACTAGATTTTCGTACTTTATTGCAATTCTCAAGACATTATCCCGTTCCAGACCTCACGCCGGTCTGCGTGTATTTAGACGCGTGCATTTCGGCCTCCTCTAGAAAAACAGTGTTGGCTCTTCTGCCAACACTACACTACCCATAATTCGCTGCGAGGGGCGGTGCGATCTGATTGGCTTTCTGGAACAGAACTCAAAGCGTCGTTCCTAAACACCTTACAGACATAGACAAGCTATGTTGTTGGCAGTCGATAAATAGGTAAAAAAATTATCTTTGCAGCAAACCCTCGGTTTAATAATATCCGAAATAATCTAATAGTGAAAGGTACAAATCAGTTTTCATCGTATTAATTCAAACCAACACAGTACTTTAAAACACGAAGATGACGAATAGCCTCTTCCCAGAAATTTCTATGACAACGTCCGACGTTACAGCCGAAGACCGTATAAGTCGGTATCTACGCCAGGAAAGCTTCGAACAAGACTTTTAATACCTTGTATTTCCATGATAATGTCAAGGTACGGTACTGGAGACCACGTTTTTCCCTCCTCTCTTCCGCTCCTCCTTAGACCTTCGCAGGCCGTGAGCCTGTGTCAGATTCCCAGAGGCCCGTCTGTTTTTCCCCGGGATGACCAAGCATCTGCCGGGCGGGAGTCGCCCGGCGTCGCTCTCGCGTGACAAGGATCCGAAACGCGTGGTTCTCGGCCGTGAGGATGCCAGATGGCTATCGTCATAGCTAACGCGCCGAGACCATTTTTAATTAATCAGATTGTATCGGCCGGGTATTTGTAGACGTGTGTAGCCGCGGCGGACAAAAGCCCGCGCAGAACCAGGGGCAGGGAGCGGGTGACTCGGCGGAATACTACAGGTTCCCACAGCGCCGGGGCTCCTTCGGTGGGCCTTCTTCACGGAAAGAGGGTTCCATCCTCGGGATTCTGTCGCGAATGTTTGAATCTGTCGTGACGAAAGGCGCGTTTTACTGACGATAAGCGTTTCAAGTTTGTCGGTGACACTCACACAAGATCACATCAGGACTTTTTATTACATTTTTTTAGTAAACAACCACTATAAGCTGCTAAAGAGCTATTCTTTTAATAGACTGCCGCTCGTTTTGATCTTTAGTTCATCATCTGACAAAACTTATGAAACTTTCCATGATGAATTCATCAAGTCTATAATTTTAAGAATATAACTCGTATTTTTTTATTATGGTCCTACAAATACCAGAAAACTCACATTCAGTAATGTAGGGTATGACACATCATAAAAATTCCAATTTAGAGGGCGACATGCACGCATCGTGAAAAATAATTATTAATTTCATTTTTAACGTTGCAGATATGTGGGATTCACCATAAAAATTTTTAAAACTTCTGCGTGGTGATGACCCTTGAGGTCGAAACTGGTTGCGTATTAACAGGAGAGCGTGCTTAAAAATAATACTTCCGGATTTTTTATGTGAAAACTCTTGAAGATCTTTAAATAAAACAAACTTTATTAACTTTCTACTCTTTTGTTTTTCATGTCTACATATTTATCTCTCAACATACCCAGGCAATGTACACATTTCTGCCAACGAGAAAACGAGAAACCAGTTTGTTGATACCGTCACTGGAGAATGTTTCACTTTGCTGACAGCCACAACCTTACCTCTTCTGCTTGCACCGCTTCATCACTGTCAAAGTGAAGTCCTCGAATATGTTATTTAAGTTCTGGATAAAGCTGATACTTGGATGGGGCCAAGTCAGGACTATATGGAGGATGATCAATGACAGTGAACATAAGACATAGGATTGTTGCAGATGTTGCAGCGTTCGAGTGTGGTATTGAGTTGTAACGCTGAAGGAGAGGATTCTCCATCTATGGACGAACTCTTCGAATTCGTGCTTTCAGTTTCTCATGCACCGACGTAGTCATGTCACACACCGCCATGTTACACTCTTCAATTCGGAGCCCTCTAGTGGTTACAACTTGCCTAACGAAGCGGGAAAGTCGATCGAGTAATGCCCATGACGTATAATATCTCAACCGATACTTAGAAGAGAATAAAAAATTCGAAGGAATTACTTTTCAGTGCACCTTCGTAACTCTTTGCAGGTTGTGAAGCGCTTTTTAGAAAAATCATCTTTTATTAATGTTGTGGTACATGAGCATAAGACGACATGTTTGACAGGTTTAAAACCAGTCATTAACCTCATCTTCCTTTTTGTTGAAACGTGAATTGCGAGTGTCGTTAACATTTCTTACAATATCTAAAAAAAGATGAAGGAATCTAATGAAACAAATGATATGTCATTATGTTCTGTTAAGTCACATCTACACTCATAGTCCGCAAGCCATCTGACGGTGTGTGGCGGAGGGTACCTTGAATACTTCTATCGGTTCTCGCTTCTGTTCCAGTCTCGTATTGTATATGGAAAGAAAGATTGTCGGTATGCCTCTGTGTGGGCTCTAATCTCTCTGATTTTATCCTCATGGTCTCTTCACGAGATATATGTGGGAGGGAGCAATATACTGCTTGACTCCTCGGTGAAGATATGTTCTCGAAACTTCAACAAAAGCCCGTACCGAGCTACTGAGCGTCTCTCTTGCAGACTCTTCCACTGGAGTTTATCTGTCATCTCCGTAACTCTTTCGCGATTACTAAATGATCCTGTAACAAAGCGCGCTGCTCTCCGTCGGATCTTCTCTATCTCGGCTATCAACCCTATCTGGTACGGTTATCACACCGTGAGACGTATTCAAGCAGTGGGCGAACAAGTGTACTGTAACCTACTTCCTTTGTTTTCGGACTGCATTTCCTTAGGATTCTTCCAATGAATCTCAGTCTGGCATCTGCTTTGACGACGGTTAATTTTACATGGTCATTCCATTTTAAATTACTCCTAATGCCTACTCCCAGATAATTTATGGAATAAACTGCTTTCAGGTGTTGGACCTGTTATATTGTAGCTAAATGATAATGGATCTTTCTTTCTGTGTATTCGCATCACATTACACTTGTCTACATTGAGATTCAATTGCCATTCCCTGCACCATGCGTCAGTTCGTTGCAGATCTCCTGCATTTCAGTACAATTTTGCGTTGTTACAACCTCTCGAGATACTACAGCATCATCCGCAAAACGCCTCAGTGAACTTCCGGTGTTATCCACAAGGTATATATATATTGTGAATAGCAACGGTCCTACGACACTCCCCTGCGGCACACCTGAAATCACTCGTAACTTCGGAGGACTTCTCTCCATTGAGCATGACATGCTGCCTTCTGTTATCTAGGAACTCTTCAGTTCAATCACACAATTGATCTGATAGTCCATGTGCTCTTAGTGTGTTCATTAAACGACTAAGGGGAACTGTATCAGACGCCTTCCACTGGAAAAGTTATATAACTAGCTCCCTTTATATTACCTATCAAAGTTAGTTTCTTAATTCGGTATCCAGATGTCATTAACGCGGTTTCTATCTTAATGAAATGATCAGTTAGTTTCCAGACTGTGTAGGGGTGAGCATAAGACGCAATACAACAATAGTGGTATGTAGTGTATCAACCAAGATACTGAAGCTAGCATGATTTTTTTTTTTTTTTTTTTGCTAGCAGAATGATGTACTTCTTAATGGAACTCGTCTTGAAAAATCGTGTACAGCGACTTAATACTTGTTAATGTTCGCTTTGAAACTTTTGGATCCATGAAATGTATTAAAAACGAATTACAACGGGTTCGTAATCCAATACTGCGCTACAGATACTGCCAAGCGGATGTCTCTCCTCATGTTATGTCGCTGTATCAAGCCTTTCGACTGTCTACTTGTTTGCACTGTCGTATTAGCAGGAATAGTAGTCGCAGCAAATGTCCGTCCATCAACACATCATTCCAGCTTGAACCCACGTCGTGTGGCTAACGCGCGCCTGCGCGATGGCGCTCGACTCGCAGGTAAGTTTCATGAGGTTGTGCCACTCATAATAGCTCCGTATGCGTACTCCGAAATGTTTACGGAATTTGACACTTTCCAGCAACTATCATACAAGTGGGGATTTTTCAGCTTGTTTATGCGCAATACGTTACATTTGTTTACGCTTAGGATCAGCTGTCATTCCCTGTACCAATCATTAACGTACTATATGTCCTCCCTATAATAAGATTTTTTCTCCCAGTACAGAGTTAATTATTAAAATTGTGTATAATGGAATTGGTGAGAGAGGAAATTTATTATAAGGAATACGAGACATTCTACTAAAGAAAGTGAAATGATCGGCGTAACTCGTTTTCGTGGTCTGTCATTAGTAGGGTGATGCTAGACCGAGTATTGGTAAGAAAGGTTTAAATAGGTAATGCTGGCGTGCATAAAAATACGTACAAGAAATCGTCATCGGAGTTCATAAATCATGAAAAGATAATGAAGGCAGGTTCTACGATTGCTCATGCAAATTTGCACATAGGGTGATACAATGGCGGCAGATCAATCGCGTCACCTTATCAAGGTTTCCACGTTGAGAGGCCTCATTGTGCTAAAACACAGAAGTACAAGTTAGGACAATGTAGATAAATGGACCTTTTTTAAAAAGAACATTTTTAAGGTTTAAAGAATATATTGTCACAAAAGACAAAAACATGAGAAAATACCGCACCTCCTCTCAACGGATGCGCGCACACTAGCGGCCAGACAGAAGAAAGTCTGAGAAAATATCTCTCGCTAGAGATGCTAGAATCGTCGTTTCACAGATTGTTCTTGCATAAGCATTTTACAACGTTGCTTTGTTCTGTCTGTGGAGCGGTCGATTCCCCAATTAATTTTGAAAAAGATGTATTACATCCTGAAATTCGTTGTAATTTTTTAGCGTTCCGATTTGTCTTATACAACACCGCCATTTACAAGAAGCCTCGTGAAACTTCCGACGTCATGAAAAGAAAAAGAAAATAAAACCGACGCACCACGAAGGAATTATCCGAATGGGAGGGAAATTGAAAGATGTGATGTACATGTACAAACAAACAAATGATTACAATTTCAGTAAAATTCATTGGGATGATTTACTCCCGAGAAAGAGCTTCACAAATTGAGCAAGTCAGTACTGTGTTGGTGCACATCTGACCCCTACCTAAGCAGTTACTCGGGTTGGCAGCGATAGACAGAGATATTGGATGTACTCCTGATGGATAGTGTGCCAAATTCGGTCCATTTGGAGTGTTAGATAGCTATACTCTCGAGCTGGTTGGAGAGCCCTGCCGACAATTCTCCAAACGTTCTCAATTGGGGAGAGACTCGACGAGCTTTCCGGTGAAGGTAGGGTTTGGCAAGCATGAAGGCAACCAGCAGAAACTTTGGTGTGTGCGGACGGGGAAGGCAGATTTCAGACTACCTAACAGATCAAAACGAAAATTTCTGTTCCGACACTGACAATGTTGAGTGTTTATGGAAAAAGTTCAAGGCAATCGCAAAATGCGTTTTAGACAGGTACGTGCCGAGTAAAACTGTGAGGGACGGGAAAAACCCACCGTGGTACAACAACAATGTTAGGAAACTACTGCGAAAGCAAAGAGAGCTCCACTCCAAGTTTAAACGCAGCCAAAACCTCTCAGACAAACAGAAGCTAAACGATGTCAAAGTTAGCGTAAAGAGGGCTATGCGTGAAGCGTTCATTGAATTCGAAAGTAAAATTCTATGTACCGACTTGACAGAAAATCCTAGGAAGTTCTGGTCTTACGTTAAATCAGTAAGTGGCTCGAAACAGCATATCCGGACACTACGGGATGATGATGGCATTGAAACAGAGGATGACACGCGTAAAGCTGAAATACTAAACACCTTTTTCCAAAGCTGTTTCACAGAGGAAGACCGCACTGCAGTTCCTTCTCTAAATCCTCGCACAAACGAAAAAATGGCTGACATCGAAATAAGTGTCCAAGGAATAGAAAAGCAACTGGAATCACTCAATAGAGGAAAGTCCACTGGACCTGACGGGATACCAATTCGATTCTACACAGAGTACGCGAAAGAACTTGCCCCCCTTCTAACAGCCGTGTACCGCAAGTCTCTAGAGGAACGGAGGGTTCGAAATGATTGGAAATGAGCACAGATAGTCCCAGTCTTCAAGAAGGGTCGTCGAGCAGATGCGCAAAACTATAGACCTATATCTCTTACGTCGATCTCTTGTAGAATTTTAGAACATGTTTTTTGCTCGCGTATCATGTCATTTCTGGAAACCCAGAATCTACTATGTAGGAATCAACATGGATTCCGGAAACAGCGATCGTGTGAGACCCAACTCGCCTTATTTGTTCATGAGACCCAGAAAATATTAGATACAGGCTCCCAGGTAGATGCTATTTTTCTTGACTTCCGGAAGGCGTTCGATACAGTTCCGCACTGTCGCCTGATAAACAAAGTAAGAGCCTACGGAATATCAGGCCAGCTGTGTGGCTGGATTCAAGAGTTTTTAGCAAACAGAACACAGCATGTTGTTATCAATGGAGAGACGTCTACAGACGTTAAAGTAACCTCTGGCGTGCCACAGGGGAGTGTTATGGGACCATTGCTTTTCACAATATATATAAATGACTTAGTAGATAGTGTCGGAAGTTCCATGCGGCTTTTCGCGGATGATGCTGTAGTATACAGAGAAGTTGCTGCATTAGAAAATTGCAGCGAAATACAGGAAGATCTGCAGCGGATAGGCACTTGGTGCAGGGAGTGGCAACTGACCCTTAACATAGACAAATGTAGTGTATTGCGAATACATAGAAAGAAGGATCCTTTATTGTATGATAATATGATAGCGGAACAAACACTGGTAGCGGTTACTTCTGTAAAATATCTGGGAGTATGCGTACGGAACGATTTGAAGTGGAATGATCATATAAAACTAATTGTTGGTAAGGCGGGTACCAGGTTGAGATTCATTGGGAGAGTGCTTAGAAAATGTAGTCCATCAACAAAGGAGGTGGCTTACAAAACACTCGTTCGACCTATACTTGAGTATTGCTCATCAGTGTGGGATCCGTACCAGGTCGGGTTGACGGAGGAGATAGAGAAGATCCAAAGAAGAGCGGCGCGTTTCGCCACTGGGTTATTTGGTAACCGTGATAGCGTTACGGAGATGTTTAATAAACTCAAGTGGCAGACTCTGCAAGAGAGGCGCTCTGCATCGCGGTGTAGCTTACTCGCCAGGTTTCGAGAGGGTGCGTTTCTGGATGAGGTATCGAATATATTGCTTCCCCCTACTTATACTTCCCGAGGAGATCACGAATGTAAAATTAGAGAGATTAGAGCGCGCACGGAGGCTTTCAGACAGTCGTTCTTCCCGCGAACCATACGCGACTGGAACAGGAAAGGGAGGTAATGACAGTGGCACGTAAAGTGCCCTCCGCCACACACCGTTGGGTGGCTTGCGGAGTATCAATGTAGATGTAGATGTAGATCTTGCTGAAATGTAAGCACAGGATGTCTTGCCATGAAGGACAACAAAACGGGGGGGGGGGGGGGGGGGTAGAATATCGTCGACATTCCGTTGTGCTGTAACAGTGCTGCGGATAACAGCAGAACGGGTAGTGCTATGAAACGAAAGGGCACCGCAGACCATCATTCCTGGTTGTCAGGACATATGACGACAGCAGTCATTTTGGTATCCCGGCGCTGTCCGATCCATTCGGATAATTCATTCGTGGTGCGTCATTGCCTTTTTTTGAATGCGCAGTCCAATCAGATTTTAGAAAGGCATTGCTGTCAATATTAGGGCTGAGGCAGCTTTTCATTCCTAGACGTATGTGCGATTTGTTCGCGTTTATGTGCAAGGCCAGTTATGGGACCTTTCCAATAGTTTCCTGTAGTTAACTAATACTACACTACTGGTCATTAAAACTGCTACACCACGAAGATGACGTGCTACAGACGCAAAATTTTACAGACAGGAAGAAGATGCTGTGATATGCAAATGATTAGCTTTTCAGAGCATTCACACAAGGTTGGCGCCGGTGGCGACACCTACAACGTGCTGACATGAGGAAAGTTTTCCACCGATCTCTCATACACAAACAGTAGTTGACCGGCGTTGCCTGGTGAAACGTTGATGTGATGCCTCGTGTAAGGAGGAGAAATGCGTACCATCACGTTTCAGACTTTGATAAAGGTCGGATTGTAGCCTATCGCGATTGCGGTATATTGTATCGCGACATTGCTGCTCGCGTTGGTCGAGATCCAATGACTGTTAGCAGAATATGGAATCGGTGGGTTCAGGAGGGTAATACGGAACGCCGTGCTGGATCCCAACGGCCTTGTATCACGAGCAGTCGAGAAGACAGGCATCTTATCCGCATGGCTGTAACGGATCGTGCAGCCACGTCTCGATCCCCGAGTCAACAGATGGGGACGTTTACAAGACTACAACCATCTGCACGAACAGTTCGACGACGTTTGCAACTGCATGGACTATCAGGTCGGAGACCATGGCTGCGGTTACCCTTGACGTTGCATTACAGAGAGGAGCGCCTGCAATGGTGTACTCAACGACGAACCTGGGTGCACGAATGGCAAAACGTCATTTTTTTTTGGATGAATCCAGGTTCTGTTAACAGCATCATGATGGTCGCACCCGTGTTTGGCGACATCGCGGTGTACGCACATTCGAAGCGTGTATTCGTCATCGCCATACTGGCGTATCACCCTGCGTCGTGGTATGGGGTGCCATTGGTTATACGTCTCGGTCACCTCTTGTTCGCATTGACGGCACTTTGAACAGTGGACGTTACATTTCAGATGTGTTACTACCCGTGGCTCTACCCCTCATTCGATCCCTGCGAAACCCTTCATTTCAGCAGGATAATGCACGACTGCATGTTGCAGGTCCTGTACAGGCCTTTCTGGATAATATATTCGACGGCAGCCCTGGCCAGCACATTCTCCATATCTCTCACCAACTGAAAACGTCTGGTCCATGGTGGCCGAGTAACTGGCCCCTCACAGTACGCCAGTCGCTACTCTTGATGAACTGTGGTATCGTGTTGAAGCTGCATGGGCAGCTGTACCTGTATGCGCCATCCAAGCTCTGTTTGACTCAATGCCCAGGCGTATCAAGGCCGTTATTACGGCCAGAAGTGGTTGTTCTGGGTACTGATTTCTCAGGATCTATGCACCCAATCTGCGTGAAAACGTAATCACGTATCAGTTCTAGTATAATATATTTGTCCAATGAATACCCGTTTATCATCTGCATTTCTTCTTGGTGTAGCAATTTTAACGGTCAGTAGTGTATTTAAAGCTAAAATATTATTAATCCTTACCACAAATAAAAAACATCAAACAACAGTTTCCGGGGCATTGTTTCAGGAAAACCAGCGATCTTTATAACATTATAACTTATTTCAATACACTCAGACGTGATCGCATTTAAGTTGCTTGTTTTTATTTTTAAATGACATGTTTCCTTCTTGTAAGAAATCATCTTTTGATCTCACATTTCACAATGACCACAGGAACCGTTGGCGTGGAGTAGGTCCATCTGTGCAAGGAAGTTCTTGCTACATTTGCCTCGATTTTGCAATCACTGAAATAACATCACACACTATCTCAAACCGTGAAGTTTCATGTGCTCTTCTCCTCGTGGATGCTATACGTTTTTTCTCAGACAGTGTACGTCTAATGCAAGATACACTGAGAACTATGTACCTCTGTATTCCAGAATGGTAGTTGCTTCAGCTGTGGGAACGACCACAGTTCAGCTAGAGCGGATGCCATAAGATAAGGCGACACCGAATCTGCGATTACCCTGCGGTTACCCTGTTAATATACACAGTAGTGTATATCAACATTCCGTTTCTCTGATCTGCCATGAGGAATGCCGCTTTGTTTAATTAATTGGGATACTATTCTTCCCTGTCTGAAGTGAGATCGTATCTTTTCGGGCCTGTGGAGGATTTCTCTATCCCCACACCCTGATGGTCGAGTGCAGGCCATCAGACTGCCTGTGCACGTGCCCCGCAGGCAGATGCGTGCCGTTGTCTCCGTCATTTCCTGCAGCCAGTTAAACGGCGCGCCAGAAATAGTCCTCTCGTCTGGGACACCGAGGCGCACAGCCCAGGCAGTAGCGTGAAAGAGAAGTCCGCACTAGGCGACCGCCAGAGTGCCGCCGACCGCCAAATGAAGCGAGGGCGACGAGGGTCGCGTCCTGCATGTGTGTGTACCTCTCCCCACTCCTCCCACCACCTCCAGCCCCCAAGGCCCCCCCCCCCTCCCACCGAACCCCTCCGTGAACACGCGTGAGTGCGTGCGGGCATCGCGGAGCAGCTCGGACCCGAGGCGTGAAGCAGAGTTCGCCGCCTCCGGCGGGAGCGTCGCTAATTAATCCCGGCTCCTCGCCCGCATGCATGAGCTACCCATCGCCATATCTCTCTGTCTCTTTTAAAACACGCCCATAAATAGCGTAATGCTCCCGCCAAGGTGTGCGCCACGGAGGCCGGGGGTTGGGGAAATACGATAGGCACGAAGAGCACAGCGCGCCTGTTACGGTAAACCAGTTCTCCGGAATAATTTAGAAGCTCGGGCGCTAAATTTGTTCGCCGAGGATTATCTAAATGGTCCGGCCTGTTGTTTAAAGCGCGCTGCTATTGGAAGCAACATTACACGCGGAATAAATAGAGCAGCAGCCGAAAGGCGACCCCGAGGTCTGCCTCCTGATCGCAGACCCGGTGTCACCTTATGGCATCCGCTCTAGCTGAACTGTGGTCGTTCCCACAGCTGAAGCAACTACCATTCTGGAATATGGAGTTACACAGTTCTCAGTGTATCTGGAGTTAGACGTACACTGTCTGAGAAAAATAAAAACGTATAGCACCCACGACGAGAGGAGCAAATGAAACTACACGGTTTGAGACAGGATGTGATGTCATTTCAGTAATTACAAAATCGAGGCAAATTTAGCAAAAACTTCCTTGCACAGATAGACCCACTCCATGCCAACGGTTCCTGTGGTCGTCGTGGAATGTGAGATCAAAAGATGATTTTTTACAAGAACGAAACATGTCGTCCAAAAATAAAAACAAGCAACTTCAATGCGATCACGATTGAGTGTATTGAAATAATGAAATGAAAATTAAATGGACACCCTAGCTGCAAACTGGCGTTGATATACTTCATTGGGGACATGTCGATAATGTGTGCCCCGACCGGGATTCGAACTCGGGATCTCATGCTTACCTGGCAGACGATCTATCCATCTGAGCCACCGAGGGCACAGATGATAGTGCGCTTGTAGGGACTTATCCCTTGCACGCTTCCTGTGAGACCCACATTCCCAACATGTCCACACCACTACATTCGTAGTGCTCCTAATAGATGTTTGCCCACCATACTCATTACTCGTGACAGATTAATCTGCCAAGTCCCGTAAGAGTTTGGGCATAATGTGTGCGTACACACAAGAAGGTCAATGGCCGGGAAGCCATATTTTAACTATATATGAAGGTAGTATCTGTTCCCGAAAGAACAGTTACCGTTGATGACCATGCGACTAGGGTGTCCATTTAATTATCATTTCATTCTAGCGAAAGCTGCATGGTCATCGACGGTAACTGTTCTTTCGGGAACAGATACTACCTTCATATATAGTATTGAAATAAGTTATAATGTTATAAAGATCGCTGGTTTTCCTGGAACAATGCTCCGAAAACTTTTGTTTGATGTTTCTTATTTTTAGTAAGGATTAATAATATTGCAGCTTTAAATACTTATAGACTTAAGAGTAATGAAGAAATGAAAATCTTAAAATTAACGATTTGTGCATAGAAAATAAGAATTTAGGAAGACAGAAAAAAAGGTTGTGACGTATTGAAACATAGCAGGCAGTTCTGCTCCTAGTATCGATCTCTGCACATAACAACCATTTCTGTAAAATCTCTGTGCGTAGTCGATAAGTTTACATATTATCTTTGACTTCCCACGCATTCTGAAGACATGCATTGTTGCAGTGGTAGTCAGTAGGTTCTAGTAATGCAGCTGTGGTGTGTAGACTGAAAGGACACTTGGCAAATACGGGTTTCAAAGTTGCTATGTTGTTAGTATAATTTGGTATGTAATTCTGTGTTAAACAATAGTGATCAACAAAATCTCTAGTTTAAATTAAATACTGGACTTGATAATTAAACATAAAGTCTCGAGTGCGGACTGAACGTGGAACGGTGAAATTATACTAGACGGGGAGTAAGCTATCTTAGATACTAACTGGCTTGTTTACAATATTATCACCTTACCACAAATTATAAATTTAAAAAATTCTGAAATAACAAGATTCTTGCATTTAAGATTGAGAAGTAAAAGATAATAGGAAAGTACATAGGTTTATATTAGAGATCCCACCACCTAGCTCGCTCGGGTGTGCCGGCTCTGCAAATCATCGAGCCTGTCACATTCAGGTAGCGTACAAAATAAATCTCTAGTATTCACTTGATAAATTTATGTGTGCAGACACGTATTTATATTACTCTTATATTACATTTGTTAGAGGTCATATGTGCTTTACATAGGGCATAATCGGTACATTATTTGTGGTTCTTTGAATTCCTTGTTTGCACGTGTTTTGTACTTGGTTGTTGTGTAAAACCTTATCTAAGCTTAATAACCAATTGCATAAATTTCATCAGAGATGTTACTTTACCCAAGCTTAATAAACAATTATATTATTTAAATTACACGTATTACTCAAGACGTTTCTATATATATTTTAAAATATTTTATGACAGTTGATCCGTTTCTGCGTTCCTTAATTTAGTCATATGTTGTCGATAGAAACTATACGACTGGTATGCTTGACTTCACGTTTCCACGTAGTCCAATACCGGACCAATGTCAGGTATGAATGCCCCAAAAATCTGGATATTGCACTTTTCGACCAGCTGGTCAATTGCAGACCCACAGTGAGTTCGACTTCCAAACTCTGGCGGATGTTGCTAAGGCTGTCGCACACGAGTACGCGGCTTCTCTGTGTCCTTCACAGTAATCACTCAACATCTGATGCTGTCAACCTTCCTCATATATTCTATCAGATCTAGTCACACCTCTAAAAACAAACAGGAGTAATGTGGTCTGGCAGCTGTTCTAATTGTCACATAGAATTACAGCTCTAATCATTTACATACTTGCTGATGGCGTGTAAATTTACGAAGTTATGTTGGCATCTGACCATGTCTTCAGGATGCTTCACGTTTTTTTCTTGAGCTGATGTTTCCACATTCTTTTGCCAAGGAAGAGAGAAAGTTTATGGTGTAACGTCTCTAAGCGAAAGGTCAATAGAACCAGAAGGAAAGTTGTAATTGAACAAATTGGCGAAGGAAACCGGTGTTGTGCTTCCCAGAGCAATCAATTCTACTAACTCCACAAGAAAGTCATGTGCCTTGATTACTGTGCCAGTTCACTCAGTTACTCCTTTCTTTTCCCTTCTTGTCCTGAGTTTGTTTATACGGGGTGAACCCGAACGCTACCAACAAAATTTCAATGGTTGTTCAGGGATACCTTCTGAATATTTTAGTTAAGGGTGCAGTCTCCGGTGGCTCCTTATAAAGCAATTGCAGTGCAGAACAAAATTCAGCCGCCAGTTTAAATTTTATTCTGAAATGTGTACTACAGTTGCTGAAAATTAGAACCCTTAATAAAGTAATGGGATTTCGTTTGATTTCTAACCTTCATTTATCTTCGAATTGTATTATACTTAAAATATTTGCACAGCACTGCAGATGTCGACGGTGTGTGTTTATGTGATCTGATTGGAAACAAACGTGCACCAAAACTGACTTCGATTTATTCTGCCGGAAAAGTTTTGGCCGCTCTATTTTAGTCTGACAAACGGATTCTTTCTAAAGATTATGTTGCTCCTGGCAAGCACTACGCAAGTCATCTGGACCAGCCGTAAGAAATAATCCGTAGAAGACTTCCAGAATGCAAACTTTAAACATGTCAAATTTCTTCATGGCAGTTCATCTGCCCGTAAAATTTCATCGGCTCTTTGAAACACAAAGAGTGAAACAAACGAGAAAAACAAAAAAATGAAAATAAAATGAACTACATATTGTTGAAACATCTACCATAAGCTCCACATTTCGCCACCTCTGAATACCTCCATTTCCCACATCTAAGGAAATATGTGGTTGGGGGGGGGGGGGGTGAAGGGTTGGCTTTTTGTAGACCCTCGGCAATCGAATTGTAATCTATTCGTTGGAGAACGTTGTACAATAAAATCAAATGTTGGATCATGTCGTTTGCATATGTCACAGTGGCAGTTGCCAGTGCAGAGATCCTCTAGTAAGCAGATCCACAGATATAGCTTGCATTGAAGAAAAAGTGACGGATGTGGAGCTATCTGTCATAATGATAAGAGCTATTCGTTGACGTTGTGTTTATTAGTCGGAAGACTAGTCTGATGTAGCTTTCTCCGTCCGTATATTCTATGCAAGCCTCTTCAATTCAGCACAGTTTCTCACTATATTCGAGCTTTGCTCTTCCTGGTTTGTTTTTTGCCCTCCTCGTGTCCCCCATATTTTCCTCCATTCCATGACTATTTAATAGGCCCTACTTGCTACCTCCGAAAGAAAAGACACCGCATATATACAATTATGGTGAGGATGATCGATGTTCTATTCAGTGCGGATGCACACCAAGCTCTAACTCTTACGGGAATCGGAGAAATACCGCGAGTAATGAGGATAATGGACAAGGGACACTACAGTCGTAGTATATGGATAAGCTGAGAATTTCGGTCTGATGGAAGGCGTGCTAGGTTAATCCGTGCAGCTATGATGACCACTGTGTCTGGGTGGCGTACTGCTCAGTGCGTCTGCTTAGTAAACAGTAGACTTATGTTCGAGTGCTTGACTTGCAGAAATTTTCAGCTACCCACATTGGTTTCAATCAATGCTCGATCGCAGCCAGCTTCTGTAACACCTCTGTGTCTTAACTCTGTGGTCCATCTCATGTGATTGATTCTTTTATCGAAATGGTGTGGACCGAACCAGATTAAAGAATAAGTATACGGAATTAGTTTTAGCATTGACGAAGATGTAATTTTTCAGTCCCATTGATGCAGCTAAGTTTAAAAATTAGTGTTTTTATGTTTTCTGCACACTGGTTTTTAAATGAAAATTCGTGCATGCAATAGAAGCATTTTAGGTTGGATTTAAAACTTGCTTTATTGTGTAAACGATCAAAAACTCCTTTCTAGGTGAGGGACAGCTTCACTTATTGGTAACAAAGGCCATTTTCTACTCTGGTGTGTCGGTTTGGACATATTTATTCTTGAAAGACTGTTATGGATTTTCATCATTTGTGGGAGCTCATCCGGAACATTATTGACTTTTGTACTGTTATTGATGGATTGTTTGTCATGAATTCCAGTACCGAAAATGTTTTTTGTGATGGTGCTATTAAAATGTCTAACCCCTTGAAGAGATGCCTACAAGGCGACCGCAGGTGTGCCTTCTTTTAGTCAAATAAAGCTATTCACAGGTATTTACTGAAAATAGATGAAAATACTATTGCAAAATAATCATCGCTGTAAATTTCTTGGTATATGTTGTTACCTGATATTTTTAAAAAAATTAACAAAGATATACAGAATTAAACTTCCTGGCAAATTAAAACTGTGTGTCGGACCGAGCACTTGCCCGCGAAAGGTAAAGGTCCCGAGTTCGAGTCTCGGTCCGGCACACAGTTTTAATCTGCCAGGAAGTTTCATATCAGCGCACACTCCGCTGCAGATTGAAAATCTCATTCTATATACAGAATTTCTAGCTTCAGTTTTGCAACGTGTAAAGTAAATGACAGACGTATTCCTGATACACCCCTTGTTTCCTGATCCACAAATATATTTAAAAGAATATGAATTAAGGTCAGTGATTCGGCATTCCAGTGTAGGTATTCATTACTCAGTTGAAATTATATGTTAACGGGCTAGCTACATGGTCCATAAATAAGTACGTAAGTTACCAAGTAACGTAGAAATAAAGTGAAATCAGTGAGGTGTTGCTAGTGTTGTAGAAACTACTTCCACAGTACTACTATATATAGCATGTTTCAGGAGTGCTGGTAAATTATTTTGAGGATGGTGGTATCAGCTAACTAGAATAAGACATTCTTTATGAATTTTATTTGGTCACGGAGGTGTTGCTGGTCGGTTCTTGAGTTGCTGTGGGTTAACTTGTATTTATCGATTCCCATTTTCGTTTCTAAGATTGTTAAATTATGCTTGAGTTTACATAATTGAATTTATCTACTCTGATTGATTGGCCTATCTTCTATATCGTTTTGGTATTCTACTTACTCTTAGATTTAAAATGACGAATGTGTCGATATGAAATTTGTGTACATAGTTTGTAATGACAGTTCTACCCTTGCTTGGATAGAACAAGTTTGACGACCAGTGTTTACTAGAGTTATCACAAAATTGCCTGACACTGGGGCAGTTCCCAACATTCTTATATCATCAAAATGTGCAAACCAACATATTGAGGACGAAGTAAAAGACATTGTTCAGTTGGTAGTTCGTTATTTTTCAACACACGCAGAATTTCTACAGGTATAGGTGTTTCACACTGTAGCATTTGTATCTTTATCATTTACAGCTGATGTAATACCTTCGAGAGAGGTGGGCCATTGGAGTTTTGTTGTTGGCTAATTTCAGATCGCCAGTCATTCTGTTCATATTGTTTACTGGTGAAATCAGCAATAACCCTCATAATTCATGACTGTGATCCGACGAAAGCTCACGTGTCCTCAAACTTGTTCTATCCAAGCAGGAGTAGTACTGTCATTACAAACTATGTACACAAATTTCATATCGACACATTCGTCATTTGTAAATCTAAGAGTAAGTAGAATACCAAAACGATATAGAAGATAGGCCAATCAATCAGAGTAGAAAAATTCAATTATGTGAACTCAAGCATAATTTAACAACCTTAGAAACGAAAATGGGAACACATTTTCAGAAAAGCATCTCTGCGTATGTATGATCTGGTAACATAGATAATCAGTTGATTGGTGCTGTTGCGTTACATCGTCCACTTACAGGAGCTCATCGATAGACATTTTTGAAAACGAGCAGCCAGAGTTATTGTAAAAGCTTCCTTTGGTTACAAGTATGGGAGTGTGCTTCCAGCACGAGAGGGTTCCTACGTATTCTGTCACGTGACACGTCATCTAAATCCAATATTCATCGGAAGGTAGACTGTTAGAAACGGTCACGTTTCTTGCCACTAATGTCCCTGTTTATTACCATTTTACATGTTTGCCTTTAAGGATGCTTGAAAGGCACAGTATACAAAGCAAAAGGCTCGCACAATAGACAAACTGATCGTCTGGATTAGGAACATTACTGCTCCGTAAAAATCCCATACAGCTTCTGAAGCGTTTCACGTGGTGCTGTCAAGAGATTTCGGAAGTATATTGAATTCTGATGTGGAATTTATTGAACTGAATCGTTTACCTTTGCTTAACACCGTCTGTACTATTACTTTGTGTTTCAATATAAGTTATATCACTGTAAAAAAGAAAAAGTGGACACATGTCATATGGAATATTTCGTTCGATTCAGTCTTACTACCACCTCCGAAAATGTTTTCTCTTCTACTTGTAACATCCTATGTATAATTCCTATTTAATTTAATTTAAATACAA
The DNA here is from genome assembly GCF_023864345.2 of Schistocerca serialis cubense. Classification (NCBI taxonomy): domain Eukaryota; kingdom Metazoa; phylum Arthropoda; class Insecta; order Orthoptera; family Acrididae; genus Schistocerca; species Schistocerca serialis. The sequence continues at coordinate 269,334,453 of NC_064643.1, forward strand.
TGCTGGTCGTTAAAATTGCAACATTTGGAAAGTTGAAAAGTTTTTATTCTCAGGCGTATGCAGTACAGAAGAAAGAATATGTCATTAATTTTTTAGTTGATTTTGAAGTGTTCGGGTTTTGAAATACAGTACTCTTTGTTAACACCTATGAAAGCACCAACGGCTTGAACCAGGTTAGCATTGAGTCGTACTGAGCTTTTATGATAGATATTGATATATCATTCCAGGCTACTTCAAAGCTGTGTCAGAGAGCATTAAAGGTAGTGGCTGGCGATTGATGACGACGTTTGGTGGCGAGAGGTTTTCACTGGGTGGGATATATGGACAACGTACTAGCAAGCACAAGAGTCGAACATCTTCTACATCGAGATGTGCGAGAGGGCACGGGTAACACGCGGTCTTGCATTATAATGTTACAACATAGGGCACAGCCGTCGATCCAAACTAGTCGACAGTCTGTTAAAATTACTGTCTTTGCGAACAGAAGGAGATCATGTTGTGTACCAAACAGCACTGCAACCCATCATGCCAGGTGTTGGACCTGTCTGGCAATGATGAATGCAGTATGACAACGTCCTTTCTCCTCGAAGCCTGCACAGATGGATATGTCCGCCATGATGCTGTGTGGAGAACCGTAACTCCTCTGAAAAGGCAACATAGTGTCACCAGTGCATCCAGTGTCTTTGGGAGCACCGCCGTCAGCGCACTCTCTCTGCCGCTGCGTGAAAGTCAGAAAACTTTAGTAGCTAGGGAGAAGTCATAAATGGGGTTCCATAGGGCTCAATTTTGGGTCCACTCTTTGTCCTTGTATGACCGAATGAATTTCCACTTAATGTTCAACAAGCAGAAATGATACTTTCTACAGAATTGTTAAGTACATCTTTTTCCAAAGAATTGTTAAGTAGTTCTGTGGAAAGCAGCTCTCTCTAAATTGTGAGAAAACAAAATCTATTCAAAATGTACAACAAACAGAGTCATACCAGTATTTGATGCAGCACACGAACAGGATTCAGTACACATGGTAGAATGCTTCAGTTTACGGGTTGACATACCGATGAAAGTTTCAAGTGGAAGAAGCATATTTTTAAGCTTCTCAAAAATTTAAGTTCAGCTGTTTCTGCTCTTCGTATAATTGTTTGTCTCTGAAACAAACGAGTCAACCTGCTCACATATTTTGCATATTTCCACTCAATATCGCATCATGAAATAATTTTCTCGATTGCTCAAAAGCGGACAATGTTCAGCTGCAGTCGTCTCCAGGTGCCTGTTCAAGGAGTTAGGCACTTAAATGCACCGACACAGTGAAATTCGTCATAAATAATCTACCACAATTTGAAAAGAAGAGCGATGTCAATACCTACGATACTAGAGAGAAAATGACCTTCATTACCCATCGTTAAAACCTTCAGAAGCGTTCAAAATGTAGCAACAAAAACTTTTTATCACTTTCCCAATATCATAAAATGTATGACATGTAGAAACGCAAGGCCTCAATTTAGCTTCAAATCATTTCACCTGGGCAACTCATTATATTCCCAGAACGAATTTCTATGTAAACACAGGTAGAAGAAAAAAACTACTTTTTTTAAGCATTTCGTTCTTGTGTATCTGCAAATAAACCCGTCTCCTGACTTGTTGCAAGGTACACGTAGTGGTTGTACGATGCTGTACGTCGGAGAAAAATATCTCTGTTATCTCCGGCATTAGTCGTGTGAAACCATTAAGATGACAATGAGTATGGACCTTCGAAGCCATAGGTTCCATAACCATACTGCAGTCGTGGACTGCGGCCAACGCGTTCAGCAGTATTGTGGAATGATAAACCACAGTCTCGGTAGTCTACGAGCTTGCCGCTTTCGAATTCAGACAGGTGCTGGCAGACGTTTCTGTTTTTGACAGGGAGCATGTTACAACTTCCTAACAATGAGAACCCAGCTGCGTAATATTCCGTAACATGCAGAATGGGTAAAATAAGCGATATAAAATTTATTTTATGCAAAATAGAACGGTTAATGTTAAAAATCTTAAACTTGGCTGCGAATGAGCAGCTGTATAAATCTGAAGAGGTTGAAGAAAAATCAGCCAACCAGTTGCAAAACAAAAGTTTATTAGCCCTTGGTCTGGATTTCGATATTTCTAAAAATATCTTCTTCAGAAGGGGTGGGCCACATTACATCACATGTTTGTATGTTACATTACATTAGCTAATGTAAGGTACCACCATAAGATGTAATAAGGCCCGCTCCTTCTGAAGAAGATATCTTTCAAAAATTTCGAAACCTAGATCAAGGGCTGATAAACCTTTGTTTTGCAACTGGTTGGCTGATTTTTTTCAACTTCTTCAGTTCATTTTAAGTTATATTTGGGGAGGCGAGGAGGGGGGTGGCATTTAATCATCTGTGTAGTTATGCTTTTATTAGTTACTACACAATATTTATTTGTAAGACCTAGTTTAAACTACAATATATTTCTCTATTTAGTCAGAAAAAAATTTACATAAATCAAATTATCACCACTTCCATCATTCTTGAGACCAAATCTTGAGCTAAGAGTCTGAACTGAGCATTAGGTTTTATGGCTATAGGTTTTTTTTTTTTTTTTGCTGTGAAAACAAGCTGCCAAGTTCGAATCAGCTTTATAACAAAACAGTGATGAAAACTGTTGATTTGTGAATGTGACGCATGAAATTGATGAGTGAGTGAATAGAAGACATAATCCTAATTTGGTCTCATTTGTGCGTCCAGAAAATTGAAGATTTCTTGAACCAGTGTACTGGAAGAGGCAGATGAATTTCAGTATTGGGGCTGAAAAATAACAGACTGCAGTACAAGGAGTATGGTTTCAACAGTATATCCAAGAACTGAGGAACGTTTAAAGTAAAGATGGTCAAAGTGATTCGGTTAAAATTTAAATTGAAGTTATTGACAGGAACGTTTGTTTCTGTTGTGACTGAGCTATGTGCTCTTGTAAAGACATTTTTTTACTCTTTCATTCCGAATATTTTATTGAAAAAATTTATTTATTTCACATGGAATCTCTGTTCATGCTGCAATTATTATGAAGGCTTAACAGTAGTACATACTCATATAATGATTTAACACTCACATTTGTAGATAAATAAGTACAAAGGTATAGGTAAAATGTGATATTTTGGTATTCTCTAGAATTCATCTGCATTATTGTCTAACACTGATTTTGGGTACCACTTTCATACATCAGAGTCGCTAATTGTTTCGTTTGTTAAGCTGCAAACACAGTGAAGGCCACAAAAAAACTGTTGACATGTAATTAACACTTATCATGTGAATACATCCTTTGTTAATTAAACTGTAAACAGCTTTTAATAAGTTCCTACTGTTAATTTATATTTTTGCTTTGGTATTACGATATGTATTGTGATGTTACTTTATTCCCTTTGAACAAAAAAAAATGGTTGAAATGGCTCTGAGCACTATGGAACTTAACATCTGAATTCATCAGTCCCCTACAATTTAGAACTACTTAAAGCTAACTAACCTAAGGACATCACACACATCCACGCCCGAGGCAGGATTCAAACCTGCGACCGTAGCAGTCGCGCGGTTCCGGACTGAAGCGCCTGGAACCGCTCGGCCACCGTGGTCGGCTGTTGAGCTTACCTCAGTCACTTTTCCTTGTAATATTGACATCTGTAACACCGTGCTCACCTGCCTTAATCCCCTACGACGGATACTTTCGCTCACATAATTTCCGTGAGATTTTATTTGATTTTGTTGCACTCACACTTGAGTTTCGTGCATTGTTTAGCCGGCCGTTGTGGCCGAGCGGCTCTAGGCGCTTCAGTCTGGAACTGCGCTGTTGCTACAGTCGCAGGTTCGAATCCTGCTTCGCCCATGGATGTGTGTGATGTCCTTAGGTTAGTTAGTTTTAAGTAGTTCTATGTAAGTCTAGGGGAGATCACATAACTAATGAGGAAGTATTGAACAGGATTGGGGAGAAGAGAAGTTTGTGGCACAACTTGACCAGAAGACGGAATCGGTTGGTAGGACATGTTCTGAGACATCGAGGGATCACCAATTTAGTATTGGAGGGCAGCGTGGAGCGTAAAAATCGTAGAGGGAGACCAAGAGATGAATACACTAAGCAGATTCAGAGGGATGTAGGGTGCAGTAGGTACTGGGAGATGAAGCAGCTTGCACAGGATAGAGTAGCATGGAGAGCTGCATCAAACCAGTCTCAGGACTGAAGATCACAACAACAAACAACAAGTCTAGGGGACTGATGACCTCAGATGTTAAGTCCCATAGTGCTTAGAGCCACTTGAACCATTTTTTGCAAATGTTTAGAAGAGCAATACTAAATGTGTTCAATGATTATTTCTCAAACCTCTTTGGCGACCATACAGCGTAACTATGATGTCGCCTATCCATCCACACAATTATTAAATATATTCAGATATACCCATACACCTATACGTAATACGGGATCGATCTTTAGATGTCACGAGAGACAAACCCACCAGCATAAAAGGAAGCAGATAGTACTGTATTTTCAGTAGTGAAAAATAGGTCGATCGGGAGTGCTCAGCGACTCCGAACGTCGATTAGTTGTTGCATGTCACCTGAGTAAATTAATCAGGGACTCCTCTTCCCTTCTAAAACTGCCCAAGTCGACTGTTGGTGATGTGGTTGTGAAGTGGAAACGCAAAACAACAACCACAGCTAAACCAACAAGCATATGCTGACGAACAGGAGCTACTGAGCATTGCGGATGGTGCTTGCAAAAATTCACATGAAATCAGCGGAAGTAATCACTTGTCGGTTACAAAGTGCAACCAACATTCCAATTATCACAATGGTTCCGTGTAAGAAGTTAACAAGCATGGGTTCAATGATCGAGCAACTCCTCATGTCACACATGTCTGTGGGCAGTGCTAAGAACACCTGAGGTGGAATAAAGCGCGACGCTGCCGGACAGTGGATGACTGTATATGAATGATTGGGGGTGACGAGTCTCTCTATCCTCTGTGGCAATGCGATGGAAAGGTTTCAGTTTGGTGAATATCTAGAGAACCTAACCTATCGTCAAATGGTTGTGTTACGGTATGGGGATGTCTTTCGTAGTTCTGTTGGGATCCCTTTATTGTCATGACGAAAACTCTCAGTGCTGAAGGATATGATCACATTTTGCAGCATTGTATACTTTGTATACTATGTATAGTTGAACAGTTCGGAGTCGATGTTTGCATCACTACGACAGTGCACCCTCTTATGAAACATCATCTACCAGGCAGTTGTGTATGGGTAATAGCATTCCTGAAATGTGTTAGTCGGCTCATTGTCACGACCTGTGGCAATGGAACACCTTCACTATGACTTAGAATGTCGACCTCGCTCCAGACCCCGGCATTCAACATCGCTGTCTTCTCTGGTTTCGGCTCTTATGGAAGAATGGGTTGCCATTCGTCCACAGACCTTCATACACCTTACTGAAAATGTCCCCACCAAGCTTCAGGCCATCATAAAGGCGAAGGGTGAGGACACTCACATTAATGTTCAATAACTGGTGTCCAGACACTTTTGATCAGCTAGTGTACATAGGAGGGTAACATCAATGCGTACTGATTTATTTAACACGAGGGACAGCGTCTCCGACATGCTAAAAGAACCTCAACTGGGAAACGCTTGAACATAGACATCAACTATTCCGCGGAAGTCTACTTTCAGATTTCAGGAAACAGTATTAGAAGAATGTAACAATGTATTACAGGCCCTGCACCGCGGAAGCAAGATTAGAGGAATCACGGTGCATTCAGAGGCCTTTAAACAATTATTCTTTCGGCACTTCATCCGCGAACGGAAAGTGAAGAAAATTTAACACTGGTGCATTGGGAAGTACCTCTGTCAAACACTACACAGTGGTTTACATAGTAGATAAGTAGCTCTACACTTAGATGTAGATTTAGAAACATGGCATGGATCACCCTCATACGCAGCTCAACTCCTTGATAGTCTTTGCTGACACTTGGTGCAACGCTGGCTTTATTTTGCTCTGCAGCAGCCATGATACCAAAATTGACCAGTCCTCTGATACTACATCCCAGGTGTGAATAAGTAATGTGAATGTGTGGGCTTTATTTTGTCAAGTTGCGCAATGGATTGATCCAACAAGTACCCTTTGGCTCCTGCAAGAAACAATTTCCGCCTCACACTACTACAGAAGTTATCCCTTCGCTCTGGCAAAAGCTGTCCTCTCTCTGGGTGGTCGCCCGAGCCGAAGTAGGTATGTTGACTCACCTCTATGAAGGGATGGGCCTTCCAGAACGAAAATTCCTGTGGCCATCATGTTGTGTACGCCATCCTTTTTCAACCTCGGTGCACACTTGCGATTTACTTATTAGATTTTCATATCACTTACATGAATTCATACAAAATTGACTCTACCTTATAGAGTTTGGGTTCGAATGAAGTGTCTTGCTGTGCAGAATGCGATTGTGAGGACGGAATATGTAAGAAATGAAGGTCAGGAGACCACGCCACCTTACAGTGAGCCACTACCTTTCACAGCAGAGTTGATGACCATATTAACGAATGATAGACCGCGATCAGCTGCACCTGCACTAGTAGTGAGCTAACGTGTGGTGTTTTGGTTAATTCTTCCGGAGGGCCACTCAGTCTCCCGCACATGGGAAAGATGACCCCCTAGTAATATTTTGATTAAACGGCGCTGACGACTCCATCTTGATTCGTCTACAGTTTTCATCAGTTCACCGAAATATTTCAGATAGCAAGTTACTCTTATGTCATAAAACTACTGCTGCTGTTGAGCGAGCATTAGCGCTTAGCCGGTGTTTCACACTCCCTCTACAGCACGACTCTTTGAAGAAATGATCTCTACTGCTCGTTGTTAGTACTGCATGCAAATGAAGGTTGCTGAATTCTGTATTTAAATCTATTTCACTTTTCAGGTATATCGTAAGATCACATAAATGGTCCATTATGGTGTACAGAGCTAAGACTTTAGTCATAATTTAAGTGCTTGTACGTTACATATCTATCTACGTAGCTCACATGCAATCCGGTTGCTCATTAATTTATCGCAAATGAGAAACCAAAGTAACAAGGAAAATGTCAATGTTGTAGGCCACCTCGTTTTTGATAGACCCCAACGTGTCCGTCATGCCACAAGAGAGATGCAGCGCTTCATGTCGTCCAATTGTGTTGACAAATGAAACGCATACATAATATACTTGATACATCACTGAAAAGGAAATCGCTGAGTGATAGCTGAGGAGAACAAAACCGGCGCAGCAAGAGGCCCTACACAGTCACTGTACTGGTAGCATTCTGGTAAGGTCGTGTTCCAGTTGGGAAAGAGCCGATTGCATTTTAATCTGCCGAGGGAACAAGCCAAGTGTAGAAGTGGACGCAGCATAACTCACACTTGCCAGTCAGAAACTAAATTATAAAAACGGAATAATGATTATAAATTAGCCACTGTGTCTGGAATTCGAAGATTTTGATAAAGTATAAAATCAGTATTGACGAAATCCACATTAACAGCTATTGAGAAGGAAGGCATCAATTCATCCTATGTTAATACATGGGAAAATATATTAACCTAGATGAAACCTACAACAGTATTAATTAGGACAGCGCGAAATTCAGGAGTGAAAGGAAAGTTAAGCTATAACATTCCGTATAACTAAAATTACTCACAGCAGCCTGTAAGGACAGGAGAAACTACAAAACAAAGATGGCGGAGCAAGGGATTTAACGACTGATCTATGAGAACAAAGAAGGCAGAGGAAAAGGGGTCAGAGATCAAACTACTGTTATGACATGTTTGGAGGTCAGCGATTAAATTAACGGAACAAGATGTCGGCTCTGAGGTATGTACTGATAGGCTGTTTAATTCTTATTGCAGTAAAACACTGCATTTTGTCAGAAATAGAAAATGTGTGTGTGTGTGGGGGGGGGGGGGGGGAGGGGTTGGTGCACTGCAAATGCTGATGAAGCGTTCCACCACATCACCTGCCCCTGCATGTAGGCAACAGGAAAGTCGTAGGTCAATTTCTATCCAAGGCCGCCATTGCATTCCTATATTTGAAATGTTATCATGTTATCAGAACATATATGAAATACGAAGAAACCAAGCGAGATGACACAGTGGGAAGAGAATGGACTTGTATGTGGCAGAATGACATTTCAAGGCCTCGTCCATTCACCTTAATTAAGGTTTTACGTGATTTCTCTAAACAGCTTACGACAAATATTGGGATGGTTCCTTTCAAAAGCCATACCGACTTCCTTACCCATCCCGAGCTCGTGCACAGTCACTAATAACCTCGTCTTTGATGTATCGTTAAACCTTGAACACCCTTCTTTTTATCCTTCCTTCCACATAATTAAACTGAGCGAGTGATGATTGCTGCATTTGTGGACTATAGAACAAAAAAAAAAGAACTGTTACGTGACGTGACTGGATGGTTTGCTTAGTAATTGAGGTCGAACTGAGAAAGATTAATACTCAAAGAAAACTGGTACTAGGACAATCTACCAGCACAAACCATGAGTGACTATTAACATTTAACATAGAGGAAATAAATTTTGGTCTCACGTAACATTTTCACTTTAAACGAGTGTTATGCCAAAGTGATGCAGCTTTATTCATCAAGGGATAAAACCATATCCATCTTGTATCAGGCAAAATGTTTTGATTTCAGTGGTGGTTATTTTGAGAGATGAGTTTGCGTTAATTTTTTTCATCTGCAGTTATTACGACGACGACCTTACGCAAAGTGGGTGGATGACCTTCGACTGTCCATCAACAACTCTTATAAACTGATCTGGTGTTTACTTGGGGCCTTATCTTGTGGTCGTTTACTGTCCAGGCTTGCAGGCCCAAGGAGTCATATGTGGAATGAGATGTTTTTTAATTTTACAAATATCGAAAAGAAACTTCAAATAATGCGCTTTTATTACTGAATACAAAAACAATACCACAAGTACGATATATTGAAATATCTCGCAGCATCAGTGTTTCTCCCCTCAACCTAGGCAAAAATAATGCAGAATCCTTTTGAAAACATACATCTGAAACTGTCAAAGCATCTGGTTGCTACATCCGTCGATACGTGCTAAGATTGTCATTACAGCTGACAACAATGTCCAAATACCCTTCTTCGGTTGGGTCTTAAACCAGGCTCTGCGGGTTGTCTGATGGAAGCCATCGCGTAGCAAACGTATTAGGTCACTGCTAATAAGAGGTAGTTCTGTCTTCCAATGCACGTTAGTAAAGCTGGGGATAATTTCTAAAGACAAACCAAATACGAAAACTTGACCGCACAAAGAAATACGTGAAATGTTTTCGCAACTACGAATGTGGACAAGCATCAACCATATAATGGAATGACGACTTCGAAAACCTTTGCCGGACTGGGACTCGAACCCGATTTTTCCTGCTTATCGCTACCTAACAACAGAAGACCAACATCATATTATGGCCCCCGTTCTCTCATGCAATTTTTGTTCAACAAACTTTTCAGCTCCTATCATACTTTCGGAGTTATTCTTGGTAACTATATTTAGTAACTCACCCAGTATATAAGTTGGGTTGTGTGAAACTAAACAGTTTTCATCTGAAGCGAACTATTTGGAAAATATCGAGTGGTCGTAACTGACCACGAATTTCTGAAAAGAGCGCTGATATGAACAGAATTACACGAGGCGACTTCAAAAAGAAAATTACACTTTATTATAGCAGGTCGAGTAACGTTCCTTGGAAGCTGCACTACACTCCACATAACAGATGCATGTTTGTCAAGATCTCATTTCATTCATCGTGGATGGGGGACAGTAACCGGTAGGATATTTACCAAAGAAAAATCACCAAACAGCCGTATGTTTTCAGAAGTTGTAATTTTCCAGAATTGTAATTTTATTTACATGACCAGGTTCCGCATCTCATTAATGTCATTTTCCGGCTCCTATGCACTACATGTATAGACAATCAGATACATCGATGTGGCCGACCGGAGTGGCCGAGCGGTTAAAGGCGCTACAGTCTGGAACCGCACGACCGCTACGGTCGCAGGTTCGAATCCTGCCTCGGGCATGGATGTGTGTGATGTCCTTAGGTTAGTTAGGTTTAAGTAGTTCTAAGTTCTAGGGGACTTATGACCACAGCAGTTGAGTCCCATAGTGCTCAGAGCCATTTGAACCATTTTTTTAGACACATCGATGCTTGCATAACTGAAGCCATTAATACCCGGAATCAATGATTTTTTTATTTTTTTATTTCTTTTTTTTGTGTGGAGTGTGCTCCTAGAAAGCCGGCCGCTGTGGGCGATCGGTTCTAGGTGCTTCAGTCTGGAACCGCGCTGCTGCTGCGGTGACAGGTTCGAATCCTGCCTCGGGCATGGATGTGTGTGATGTCCTTAGGTTAGTTAGGTTCAAGTAGTTCTAAGTCTAGGGCAGGTTCTCCAAGAATTGCGCCCGCGCCCCGGGGGCGCATGACAGTGTAGTGCAGCGCCCCGTCCGCGACCGTGTGTCGCTAGTGTCGGCATAGGAGCGAGAGAGAGAGAGAGAGAGAGAGAGAGAGAGAGCTGCAGAGCGAGTGAGACCGTACAGCACTGCTCTGAGCTGGACTGTCCAGCGGTCAGATCTAACGTAAAATATTCTATTTTAGAATTAATTTTATGTACGGGATATAGAGTCTCATTCTTACTGTTAGTAGTTACAAGTAAGTATTTTTGTTATACTTCATGCTACAATTTTTTGTATCCCTTTTCAAAGTTTAGAAATGGGATCCTTAGTTTGCTGTTTTGTACGTAATAATTTTACCTAACCAAGTTTGAAAACTTATTAAAATAGAATTAAGGTTATAAAGCTCTTTAATTCTTACAGTCAACATTGTTAAAGAAGACAATTAACATTTTACACGTTTTTCTTTTTCGAGGAAATGATTTTGTCTAGGCTTGGTACAATATTCCGTGAGACTGCTAACCTCAAAGAATTGGTCAAATTTTTATCGCGAAGGTATGAACGGTTCTTAATTTTAGCAAGCTTTAAAAGAGAGAAAAAGCGCTCACAAATATACGTGGAACCAAACATTAAGAGAACTTTGGCCGCGTGCTTGTGCAAAAGAGGACATTTCTCTCATGGAAGACAGCTGTAAATGTTTTACACATAAGAAAGCGGTCCTTCAGGCGGATATGGCACTGTAGATCAATCTAGTTGAAGCACTTGTGAGACGTCCTCTGCCCGAAGGGAAAACGGGCGAACAAATATATCTATCGGCTGGCGTTCGGGCGGTCCGCACGGCCAGCTAAGCGACACGGCTCGGCCACTGCAGCAACATACGAATTCACCCGGGGCGCTGGCCGCGGGGGATCGCGGGCGCTAGCGCCCCAGGGGCACAGTTTGGACGAGCCTGGTCTAGGGGACTGATGACCTCAGATGTTAAGTCCCATTAGTGCTCAGAACCATTTGCACTTCGAAGACTTGACATGACAACAAGTTAGAGTTGTTGTCAAGTCTTCGAAGCTTACACTCCCCAAAAAATTCACGGAACTCAGGTATTAATGGCTACCGTTATTCACGCATTGATGTATTTGATAATCTATATATAGAGTGCATAGAGGCCTGAAGATGGCACTAATGAGATATCTAAATTGGTATAGTAAACGAGAGAAACTTCTTTAAACATAGGGCTGCTTGGTGCTTTTTCTTTTGTAAACACGTTTCTCAACGTTGTCATCAAGTCTCTCTAAACAACAGTCAGAACGTTCTACTTATCGTTCAGTTCCTGGACGACAGAAATCCGCTCCCTGGTCACGGAGCAATGTGAGTGTCCTCGTCGATGGAAAGTCGAAAAGTCTCTTTCCCCTCAGATGTTCTCTTTGACAAATGTCGATGCCCTTTACTCTCAGCCACCATCGCCGACGTCCGTCCGGCCTTGGTCAAACTGATGGCCCCAGTTCACTTCGGCTGGATGCGACATTGCCCATAAGAATCGCCCTTTGGATAACATTTCCAGTTGCCGCACCACTTCTCTCGCACACTGTGATGCACCTGTTACCCTACCGCAGCAGAGCTGAATTCACAGGAAACCTTGAACATGTACTCTCTTTTGACAACGCACCACTGTTGTTGCGCAGTGCTCTTAGCGTGGGACGACGTGTGAAACTGACATTCTGAAGTCCCTATGTATCACAGCAATGAATATCTGGAGATACGTCTTACGTGCGAAACTGGTAACAAGGCATCTATGAGAGGCAGCCGCCACAACAGGATCGCGGAATGGCTCTAGTCAAAACTAATCACCACACGCATTAATAGATTTATCGCACTGGGTGACGAGACGATGCATTCCTGTTTCTTAGAACGCTGTCGGCTGATGACAGATCCACAACCACACCCACTCTTGCACTTCCTCGTCCGACTGAAACCGTCGTCCTCGCATGTTTTTGTTCAGGTCGCTATGAATGTGAAAATCAAACGGTGAAACATCTGGGCTATACGGAGGATGTTGCAGTGTTTCCCATCCCTCATCCAGTTGGCAGTGTGGGAGCAGCAGGATAATTCCGTCCGACAGCGTTCCGACAGTCCGAAGGCATACGGAAAAGCCAACAGTCGAAATGGCCCTCATCTCCCGAGCCAAGGAAATCCAAAGCTGTTCCGGTAAGGTCACGATGACCTCCTTCTTCGACTGCAGGTGTCCTCTGGTCACGGATTTCCTCCATGCACACCGTTAATGAGGATTCTGTACCACATAATTAAGTAAAAAAAGACCCGGGAATACTGTCGGATGGAATAATCCTATTGCATGTTAAAGCCCGCTCCCACACTGCCAATCGGACGAAGGTCACGCTTCAGCAACTTTGTTGGTAAACACTGCAACATCCTCCGTATAGGCCGGATCTCTCACCGTGTGATTTTCACATCTTCGGCGACCTGAAGAAGGATTGCATTGCTGTCCGTTTCAGTCGGACGCCGATATGCAACAGTGAGTGAGGCTTGCGGCTACGGATTCTTCAGCGGCCGCTATGAAACAGGTAATTGATCGTCTCGTCTTCCGGTGAGATACATCTCCTAACACATGAAGAATCATTGCATAGTCGCGTTATCATGAGTGTTATACGAGGATAAGTCGAAAATTATCCGGACTTTCATAAGTCTGCAGTAGTCTAACTGCGTTCCGCGAATGCGTGCTTATAATTGGTACTACTGTGGTAACGTGCGCCTCACTTAATACCATCGCATTAGAACTAGGCGGACAATGGCTGCGTCAACATGTCCGCTCCGCTAGCAGTTTGCACGAAAAGCAGTGATATGATTTCTTTGGTTTGAAGGAGTGAAAGAGGCCGCATTTTATCATAGACCGTTAGCACAGTAGGGGGACCGTACTTTGCCGTGGTCAAACTTTTTTGAGTGGATCGAGAATTTTAAAAGTAGCTGGACAAATATGACACATAAACAGGAAGCAAGGCGCCCGTCAACGTCCGAAACGACCGACAAAATGAAGCAAACTCAGTTGGTGGTTTTGACAAATAGGCGGCTTACTATCGATGGCGTAGTGACTGTGTTCAACATCAGTCATGGTTCAGCTCATACCATCATTCATGATCGCTTCCGTGAAGATTTTTCGCGATGGATGCCACGACAACTCACTGAAGAAGACAGACGTTTTGAGACTTACCAACGCTTACTCGACCATTACAGCTGAAAAGGCGAGTTATTTTTGGAGAGAATAATGACGTCTTATTAAAGGTGGGGATATCGCTATGAGTTAGAATCAAAACGCCAGAGCAAGCGGTGGAAGCATATCGAATCAACAGTGAAGAGAAAATTAAAGTCTGCGACTTCGTTGGGAAAGATTGTGCTACCTGTGTTCTGGGACGCAAAAGGGAGTATACTGAAAGATTATATGGAGAAGTGGAAAGCCGTCGACAAGTAACAATCTTAAATCAGCAGTTCGCAGAAAATGACGAGGTCTTTTGTCACGGGAAGTGTTGCTGTTGCACGACAGCACCCGTCCTCACACGGCTCAGCTCGACGTTGAAACCATAGAGAAAGTGGATTTCGGGCTGATGGAACGCCCACCTTACAGTCATGGTCTTGCTCCGTCAGACTTTCATTTGTTTGCGCCGCCGAAAGACGCCTTGCGGGGTCATCGATTTTCCTCATACACAGAGTTGTAAGATACGGTGCATCACTGGCTTTTTGCTACCAACGGAGAACATTTTCGGCAGCAATACACAAGTTCATCGACCGCTTGACCAAGTGCATTTCAAAGAAGGGATACTGTATTGAAAGTAATGTGCAAATCAAAATGTATTTTTTATTGGAAAGTCAGAATAATTTTTGACTAGTAATTCCTAACGGCTGCTGTCTACCGACTTCGGGCGACGCCTGCATTTGTCAGAAAAATGGTTTGTACGAAGATGTAGAAACACATGTTACTTTGACCTAAAGGACAATGAGAACTAGGAGCTGCACGAGTGGGGCCGAGCGAGAATTTCCCATTCCCTCACTGCACACGGTGCATGATACCGCGCGACAGACTGGCTCGTCAGGGCCGAAATAGACTCTGTCGCCGAGTTAACGACGTTCGGGAAGGCACACGACACGGGCCGCCGCCGCCGCCGCCGCCGCCGAGACGCGTTATCCGAAGCGAAGCGTCCGTAGCGACGAATTTCGTGTTCATTTTCGCCCATGGACTCTCCTTTTTTTCAGCTGCAGTCTCTCTCTTTTTGTCTTTCTCTCCGTGACGAGAGGACAGCGTACGGAGAGCAGCAGCGCAGCAAATTCTCGGTCCGTTTTAATTCTAATCTCTCTCACGTCCCTCCCCCAGTTCCTTTTTTTTATTTTTTTATTTCGTGGAAGGCGCGGGGCAACGTCGGCAGCAACGCGCGAGGGAACGGCGGCCCTGGCCTGGGGCGGCGAATTTGCAGGAAACGTCCTTTTATTTGGGCGCGTCAGCAAGTGCTGATTGTTTGTGACATGTGCAGGCGCGCGGCGCGGCGCCGCGGCCGTTCTGACGCACAATGTATAATTACGGGGCAACCCCTTAGCCCGGCCGCCCCTGCGCCCTCGGACGTCTGGCTGCGCGCCCGACGCCGCGATAAAGTCGTTATCGAAATTTGCCGCGATGGGGAAGTAAGGGGCGGGAGGGTCGCCAGCTGCCGTGGCGAGGCGAGGCGCGGCGACCTGTCGCAGCCCCAGGCGCCGACTGGCCACACCGAGTGCCACACTGCATCTCCCGCACACCCTGCAGTACAGCCGCTCCTGTTCCCACTTGCTCAAAGCGCAAAACTGCTCTTAGCATCACTAAGAATTCCTGGAGTCTAGTATAACTTCACTGAAGTTGGCATTCCAGTCAACGGACAACCATGTTAACGGTGACGTCAGTGTTACCTATGAAACGAGGTAATGTTTGCCGGGTAGCCGAACATCCACAATCACTGTGTACACAGTTGGAGACGGTGCAGTATGGCACCGGGAGGGCGCCTACCGGGCTCTCTGCGGTGGGTTAGGGATGGGCGGGGGGGGGGGGGGGGGGGCATACAAAGAAAGAAAGCAGGACGGTTGCACACTGACGTGGCCCGATGGCTTACTGTGAATCTTTCTGTTCTTTCTCGGATGTGGCTCAAAATCAAATGGCTCTGAGCACTATGGGACTTAACATCGGAAGTCATCAGTCCCCTAGAACTTAGAACTACTTAAACCTAACTAACCTAAGTACATCACACACATCAATGCCCTAGGCAGGATTTGAACGTGTGACCGTAGCGGTCACGCCGTTCCAGACTGAAGCGCCTAAATCCGCTCGGCTACACTGGCCGGCTCGGTTGTGGCGGCAGTTTGTGCACCGAAACTGTATCCCAAAGAGCAGGGTAGAGCAGACAACGCGTCATTTCAGAAGAGGGGACCGTTATTCGGCTGTAGGGGCTCGAGAGTACCGCCATAGTACGGCGTGACAACTGGCGTATGAGCTCGCAGCCTCCACTTGACGTGTTGTATAAAGAAAAACGATGTAAGAAGACTTCGGCAGAGTGGCCTTTACTGTCGGAGACTTGGTGTATTTCTAACTCCAACGTGTCTTCACAGAAGAGAACGTCTACAATGAAGTCATCAACATGCTACACTGACGGTCGAACAGTAGGTCAATGTTGTTTTCCGATTTAGGTTGGAGAGTGATTGTCGATGGATTCACATCTGGAGGGAACGTGGAACACGCTTTTGGGACCCAAACATTGTAGAAAGATACCGGTATCGAGGAGGATCCCTAACGGTGTTGACCACTCGAGCCCCTCTTCATGAAGTTGTACGGGTGAATCGGCAAGGTTGACCTTCATTTTCGGTTGTTGCGAGTTGCTGTGGTCCCAGACTTCGTACTGGTGGGTGATAATGCTCGACCTCATAGAGCATGGGTGGTTGATGTTTTCTTGGTAACAGAAGATACTGCATGCACGACAATGTCTGCGATGGACTAGCGAGACGGCCGGCAGTTGTGGCCGAGCGGTTCTAGGCGCTTCAGTCTGGAACTGCGCGACTGCTACGGTCGCAGGTTCGAATCCTGCCTCGGGCATGGATGTGTGTGATCTCCTTAGGTTAGTTAGGTTTAAGTAGTTCTAGGGGACTGATGACCTCAGATGTCCAATAGTGCTTAGAGCCATTTGACTAGCGAGACGGCTTGCATGACGTCAGCATCCACCGAACATCCCCCGTGATTGCGAGCAGCTCTGCAGGAAGAATGGGCGTTATGGCCTCAACATGAGACTGCTGACATCATCCACAGTGTGCCCCGTCTTTGTCAGGCCTTTATTGCTGCCAAAGGTGGTCACACCCCATACTGAGCACACTAACCAAATTTTGACTACTTTTCGACTGTGATTGTCTCAACAAATAAGTAAAGGTTGTTTTAAATTACCGCTAGCAGTCACAAACTTTGTTAACTACTGTATTACTTATTTATTTAGCGATATGTTTCGAGGGTATACCTCATCTTCTGGCTAAATGACATTACAAAAACAATTTTACAATAAGGTCATACTGATGTTATATAATCTTTTCATTATTGCTGTGATTATCTTCGTTCTTCTGGCGTGGCAGTCTCGTTGTGATGTGCTGAAGTGTTTCGATTTCCGTGGCTCTGCGGAAAGTTCGTTTGAATACAAGCAACTGAAGCATTTGAGTGCACTTCAAGTGAAGCTCATAGTTAATACTTATATCTAACTTTAAAGTAGGCAACGTTCAGGTCGCTCACGAACTAGAATGTTGCCGTAGAGGTGCTAGATAATTCTTAAGTGTTGTGTGATTGACAAAAAGAGAAGTACTCACAACTTACAGAGCTAGGTCGTCAGTTCAAGTTAATTCATCCGTGAGGTCAATGTGTTGCCGTGTTGTGGTGTCATCGTAAGACACCACTCCTGCGCTGTCCGTCAAAAGGCAACCAGAACGAACGTCAGTATATGCAGATCCCGAGAGGCGGCGCCAGCGTAGCAGTATACGCAAACCAGGCGCCACACCTCCCGTCTACGGGAAGACTACACGACACGAGCGCCCTCTCCGGCGCTGGCATAAACAACGCCGACGACGGCGCTCGTGGGCCAGTTCTTCAGCGCAGTTCGTCTCCTCAGTTCGACAGCTCAGCTCCTCGGGACAGCGGCTGTCGACGTCATACGAGTTAATTACGTGTGCGAGAACCAGCGCTGCTAGAAAGATGGTTAATGTTACTTAAAATCCGTCTCGATTGCAAATTTTCATATTCATATGACAGGTTTCGGTTCATTCAGAACCATCTTCAGATCTGATATTTCAGTTACAAGAATAACCCGTCCAAACCCAGCAACTTTCACATGCTGCTGTGAAAGTTGCTGGATTTGGACGGGTCACTCCTGTAACTGAAATATCAGATCTGAAGATGGTTCTCAATGAACCGAAACCGGTCATATGAATAAAAAAAATTGCAATCAAGACGGATTTTAAGTAACATTATAAAATCACTGATTGCTGTTATCCCATAGGACATTATGTCTGTTTTTGCAAAGAAAGATAGTTTGCTTTTGAGTTGACAAAATATTTCATTCAGAGCTTGGAAATGCTTGTTATGTTGAACATGGCTGCGTCTCAAAAGATGTGTTGGATTATGCGATTATAGCACTGTCTACTGATATTTGTTGTGTGTCCGGCTGCCTTTGTCTTCTGCTTCTTACTCTACGAATTACTGTTGTGACCACCCGAGATAGAACAGTTTAAGAGAATATCTATCAGTTGCTCTAAGTTTACAGACCAAGATTAGTGACCGTGAATCTAGAATTGGTATTTTACTTAATTTTTGTTACACTAATAGTGTACATGGATCTTTTTAAAACTAATCCAATTCATTACAACAACCTCTTTATTCAGTCTTCTTTTCTCGATATCCATAGATTCTTATTTCACTCTTGATCCGTCTTTGTCCGTCGCTGTCGTGGAAAGTTATTGGAAAAAAAACTAACTTTTCACATTTTTGAGCCATGGAATTAATCTATTCTGTCTTGAAGGGTCACAAGTAGGAGACAGCGATTCTCATAATGCTTCTCACCTAACTGGTTACTCAACTTATCTTTGACTTAACACTTCTGATATTTTTCCCATTCTTCTCGGTATTTTGCAGTTACAGATGTACTCAATCCAGAAGATTATGCGAATGCATCTCCAAGTTCTTATCTAGAAGACGTACATAACTTTTTATTGTTTCCCTTTCAGTCACGTATAGAAAAACTGTGAAACCAGCATGTACGTAACTGTGGTCCCGATGCATACACGGTAGTACGAGTATTTTCGAACTGAACTAAGTTCCAAAAACTCTACCAATACCTAAACTTAATTCCACTAAAGATATCACCATTTGCACACTTATACCACGTTTACTGTCCTCACAGTCCTTTACATCCTTCCCCTTCTCCCCCATTTACACACACACACACACACACACACACACACACACACACACACACACAGGCGCGAGCGCTCGCCAGCGATGCATGCACTCACGTACGAACGCAACGGGCGCTGATAACCTCGCTGTTGTGCGCCCTAAAACACTAATCATCATCATCATCACGAACGCAAATCATGGATTATGGTGGCGATGGGGTGGCTTGAATGTCGCAGCGCCAACGCGGCTCTTCAGGGTTGGTATTGCAGCACGACTGAGAAAAGAAGGGGAGACTGCATCTGTTACTGGAGGGCTTCAAAAATTAAGTTACGCATTATTACGGTAGACCAAGTAACTTTTGTTGAATGTTACACCACACTTCAAATTGACACGCATAAGTGACTCTATTTTTCAACATAGCCTCTAAGACTCAGGAGACAAAAGTCAGAACGTTCCACCAGTCCTCGACGGTAGAAATCCACTCCTTGGCCCCGGAGCCATTCGGGAACCGCTGTGTCAATGTCCTCATTGTTCGAGAATATCTTTTCCCCCCCAGAAATTCTTTCAGCTTGCTGAAAACGTAGAATTCGCACGGAGCAATACTAAAACTATAACATCAAACGCTATATATACACGCTCAAAGTCTTACTCTCAGTTACATTCTGCAAGTCTACTAACGATAGTATCTAGATATAGTCTCTTAGATCCTGAAGAGTACAGAAACAGAGTGTACTGTTTTCCTTCTTGTTTACGACCACAAGTTTTGTCTTCATTACATCTGTGGCCACATGATTGACTAACGGCTGTTATTTAGCTTAGTAGCTGTGTAAGACTGCAGAAATCTCCTTATACTACAGTGTCATCCGATGAGACATCTATATACAGGGTGTAAATTTTAAGTTGACAAACCAGAATAACTCGAAAAATAAGCTTCACACGAAAAAATGTGTAGAATCCAACGTTGATTATTTTCGAGGGGGACATCTGCTGGCGCTAAAATTAGCCCGCCACCCCGGCCCCCTAGGGGTGGAGCGGAAAGCAATTGTAAAATTTCAAATGGGAAACCCCATTTTTTATTGCGGAAACAGATTCTACATAAAAAACTACGTACATTTTGTCTTCATCATTTGTTTTGATCCTTGGTAGTTGGCGCTGTAATTCAAGAAAATCCATGTTCTCGTTTTTGCGTGGAAAATGGTTACGGATAAATAAAAAATACTTATTTGCTTCGTAAATTTTGATTCGCTAAAACTAGAACTCTCCCTCTTCCCCGATAGGGTGGGGTTTGAGAGAGAGGAATTAGAGTTTTACAAATGTTGACCCAAATATTATTTTTTTCCGAAAATTATGATAACTTTGGTTGTTTTGTGGTCTCTCAAACCCCACCCTATGGGGAGAGAGGGAGAGTTTTAGTTTTAGCGAATCAAAATTTACGAAGTAAGTAAGTATTTTTTACTTATCCGTAACCATTTTTCACGTGAAAATGAGAACATGGATTTTCTTGAATTACAGCGCCAACAACCAAGAATCAAAACAAATGTATAAGACAAAATGTACGTAGTTTTCATGTAGGATATGGATCTGAAAAGATAAGGTGGGGGTTCCCATTTGAAATTTTAAAGTTGTCTCCCGCCCCACCCCCAAGGGGCTGGGGTGGCGGGCTAATTTTAGCACCAGTAGATGTCCCCCTCGAAAATATTCAACATTGGATTCTACACATTTTTTCGTGTGAATCTTAGTTTTCGAGTTACTCTGGCTTGTCAACTAAAAATTTACACCCTGTATAATGGCCTCTTTATACAAATCTCCGCGAACTTATCGTACAATTTCTTGTGACAAGAAAGTGGACGGCAAAGGATCGATAAGCAAACTGTACGTTGAATCATGATCATTCCTTCCATTTTTCAATTCTGACATGCATTTGCAATACATACTCGATATCCAGACAGGTATCTTCCAGTATGTTTACCGATTTTAGATCTTGCATCTCAGTGTTGTATCCAGAAGAAATTCTAAATGTTTCTCAAACGAAATACTAAAGTGAAGAGCAAGGACAGTCGTTGAGAACGGTACGGAAATTAAATGGTGATTGGCCGGGCATGTAACGAGACGAAATGTTGCCACATAGTTCAAGGATTGGTTGAACATTGATTAACGACATAAGGTAAAAGCGGGAGAATCTTGGGCGCAGAAGACTGTAGATAGTAAGGAAAGAAGAAGTCTGAAAGAGGCCCATCCAGCAGTAGATGATAAATGGCTATTGATGATGGTAATGATGAGCTGGGAAGATAATTCTGTGTTTATTTCGGTAAAAAGATTTGTTTGTCATCAGTCTTCTGACTGGTTTGATGTGGCCTGCCACATGTTCCTCTCACGTGCCACTGTTTCCGTCTCAGAGCAGCACTTGCAACCGACGTCCTCAGTTCTTTGGTGGACATATTTCAGTCTCTGCCTTCCTTTACAGTTTTTACCCTCTTTCAGCTCCCTCTAGTACCTTGGAAATTATTCCTTGACGTCTAAACAGATCTCCTACCATTTCTTTCTCTTCTTCTTGTGTTCTCCATATTTTCCTTTCCCGCCATCTGTCTTAACAGACAATTTAATGTAGAGCGCAGACTGGCCACAAGGCATATACTGCCCCATGGTCCAGCTCAATGACAAAAGCAGGATGCACAGATTAAATTAAATCAATAATTCTGACTTCATATTCGTGTCGTTCGTTAAATTACTTTCATTTCATATTCCGCTCGAGCTGAAAAAATAATAATCTCAAAATTTATTATAATTAATCTTTAATTATACGCTCTCAGATTAATTTCCCCCGACGCTTAGAGACCACCCTCGGCTTGCCTAGCCAGCTCGTGGGGGTGGAGGTTCTTTCATGGTCCAAATTCAATGAAGTCCACAACACCGCAAGATGGCGAATATCGGCAATGAGTCAAACAGAGCTTGGATGGCGTGTACAGGTACAGCTGCCCATGCAGCTTCAACGCGATACCACAGTTCATCAAGAGTAGTGACTGGCGTGTTGTGAGAAGCCAGTTGCTCTGCCATCATTGACCAAACGTTTACAATTGGTGAGAGATCTGGAGAATGTGCTGGCCAGGGCAGCTGTCGAACTTTTTCTGCATCCAGAAAGGCCCGTACATGACCTGCAACATGCGGTCGTTCATTATCCGGCTGAAATGTAGGGTTTCGCAGGGTAGAGGCACGGGTCGTAACACATCTGAAATGTAACGTCCACTGTTGAAAAGTGCCGTCACTGCGAACAAGAGGTGACCGAGACGTGTAACCAATGGCACACCATATAATCACGCCTGGTGATACGCCAGTAAGGCGATGACGAATACACGCTTCCAAAGTGCGTTCACCGTGATGTCGCCAAACACGGATGCGACCATCATGATGCTGTGAACAGCATCCGAAAAAATCACGTTTTGCCATTCGTGCACCCAGGTTCGTTGGAAAAGATCCGACAAGAACGGTACCAACGACGACTGCAGAGTATCGTTCAACGTGGTGGAATTGCTACCTTTGCACAAATTGCTGCAGATTTTAATGCGGGGCCATCAACAAGTGTCGCCTTGTGAACTATTCAACGAAACACCATCGATATGGGCTTTCGTAGCCGAAGGCCCACTCGTGTACCCTTAATGACTGCACGACACAAAGCTTTACGCCTCGCCTGGGCGCGTCAGCACCAACATTGGACTGTTGATGACTGAAAACATATAGTCTGGTCGGACGAGTCTCGTTCCAAATTATACCGAGCGAATCGACGTATACGGTATCAAGATAACCTCGTGAATCCATGGACCCTGCATTTCAGCAGGGGATAGTTCAAGCTGATGGAAGCCTTGTAATGGCGTGGGGCGTATGCAGTTGGAGTGATATGGAACCCCTGATACGTCTAGATATGATACTGACAGGTGACATGTACGTAAGCATCCTGTCTGATCACCTGCATCCATTCACATCCAGTGTACATTCCGACGAACTTGGACAATTTCAGCAGGGCAATGCAGCACCCACACGTCGAGAATTACCAGAAGGTGGATCAGGAACACTCCTTTGAGTTTAAAGACTTCCGCTGGCCACCAAACTCCGCTGATATGAACATTATTGAGCATATCTGGGATTCCTTGCAATGTGCTGTTGAGAAGAGATCTTCAACCCCTCGTACTGTTACGGATTTATGGATAGCCCTGCAGGATTCATAGTGTCAGTTCCCTCCAGCACTACTTCAGACATTAGTCGAGTTCATACCACGTCATGTTGCGGCACTTCCGCGTGCTCTCGGGGGCCCTATACTGTATTAGGCAGGTGTATCAGTTTCTTTGGCTGTCATAGGACGAACACACGACGACTTCCATTGGAGAACTAAAAATGTGTAATTAAGGCAAAACTTCCGGAAAACTACGTAAGTGTTGCTGCCGCTTCATGATAACGAATGTCCCCAAATCGTAAATGTCGTAACGCAGAAGTTACGCCACCTTCAGTGAGGGATACTCCTGCACCGGCCCTAAAGCCCTGATCTCTCCTCATGCGATTATCAAGCCTTCTGTCTCTTAAAAAAAAAGGCCTTGAAAGGTTGACCACACCTACCGGACGAGGATATGCACCAGACCGTTACAGACTTCTTCATGCAGCAGGACACGGTGATGTCTGAAATCTTGCTTCTGGAGAAATTTCATGATTGTAGGTTAACAGAAAGTGCCCTAGTGGTTTTAATGAGTGAGTTCGCTAGTATCAAAATGGTTCACATAAATGGCCTTATCTTCTGATTACACGGAGTTCGGAGATTAAGTATTTTGCACTGCCAAGGGACCATAGACCTTAGTCTGTGAGATAAATATCTAGTTACGACGACTCCCCGTTCCAGGAAAACTGTCGCCTTAGCGGATGGACAGATAGAGATCCGCATAATAAATGGCAAAAAAATTTTTTTTCTTGCCATTTAATTACAAATTTCCATATTTCTTCCTTTATTTGTACTCTGAAAACTTACTTCGTGCCAAATGCCATAATTCCAGGTCAATGGGGAGTACCCCATAGGACTTACGAGCGAGTTTGTATCAAAAATGTGACATAAACGGCTTGTTTTAGGATGGCATTGTCTTAGAAGTTTCAATTTTTTATTCCGACAAGGGACTGTAGACCTTAGTATGTGACATACATATCAACTTGACATGTCTATCCTATCCTGAGACTGTCGGACGGACAGCCACACTGACGGATAACAAAGTGATCCTTTAAGGGTTCGGTTTTTACCGATTGAGGTATGGAATACTAAAAAGGTATGGTAACGGTGGTAGTTTTTGATAAATTATGATCTAGTAGTGAAGCATTTCCTGGCTGTCTCTCATATCCTTGAGAACAAAGAGTCTTGCTCAAATTATGCACGTTTGCTGAGTTGTTTGGAACCACCGCACTGTCTTCTAAGTCAGAGTGAAGCGTCATTGGCTTCAGCAAGAGAAATCATTGCAATGAGTAGTAGCTTTAGTGAAATACTGAGGAACAGAAATTTGCTGACTACGGCGGTAGCTTTCCGGAGAGTGGGCCGACAAGCCGGAAACGACGCGCTCGGCTGGGACCGTCGGCAGACGACGGGAAGCGCACGCGTGCAGCCGTGCGTGCAGACGTGGACGGCGGGCGGCGCGCGATCGTCATGTCCGGCACGTCGGCGGCTGTCGCAGGGCGATCGAACCCTGCCGCTGCCCGCTGCCGAGTTATGCCCGCGCGGCGGCCCTACATGGCCAGATAAGCCACGCCGACCGGAATCTCAATGAGGGCGCGCTGGCTCCGGGCTCCCGGCTCCGACCAGAGGTCGTCTCCAGCGTCCGTCCGCACCGTGCTTCCTAAGTGCCTTCCAGCACTGCTGAGGCCTGGAGGGAGATAAGGAAGGAAGAGTCGGGCTTGACGCCCCGTCGACGGTGAGGTGCTCAGAGACGGGGCATAAACTCTGATTGAGAAAGGAGTGGGGAAGCATCGGGGAAACTGTCGTGATTTTCTTTTCTTAATTTGGCATCGATCTCAAAAGCACACACCCGTCTAAAGTACGAGGCGTATTTTTTCTTTCAAGGTACGGGCGGTCGCGAAATGGAAACCACAGTGAAAGCCAAAGTGTTTTATTTGCAACATTTATTTACAGTTGCGAATATGGACAGCCTACCCCTGTACAGTGGAATGACGACACTGAAAATTTTTGTCGGACCGGGACACGAAACCGGATTTTCCGCTTTTCGCGGGTGGTGGCGTCAACCACTTCGCCACAAGGACGACGATGTACTGAAGTTTGGTTCTGCCTGTGAAGCGCGCTCAGATAGCCGAAGTTGTTAACGTGGCCCCTCGCAACAAACGGAAAAGCCCTGTTCGAGTTCCAGTCCGGTACAAATTCTCAATGTCGTCATTCCACTATACAGCTGAAGGCTGTCCATATCCGCAGCAACTGCGAATACATTTCACATCTTTCAAAACAGGTGCAGTCACCGCAGTGCCTGTTCCCTCGGACGGGCATGCTCTGCAGTATCGTGTTTATCCGCCGATGTCGGGCATGCGACGTATAAATAAAATTTTTCCTCTGGTTGGAAATATACATAATGAATGTACGAGTGCAGGCTGTGGACACGTAAGTAACGGCACACGGAAGTTTGGTTGTGACCGAGCAGCGTGCTCGCTTAGCTGAAGCCTCCCCTATGATTCCTGTTTCTTCCCTGAGCTTGAGCCCCTCCCTTGTAGCTTTGTTTGGTCACTTTTTCTCTTCAACATGTATATAAAAAAATTGACAAGAAGGGTGGGATAATGGGTTAGTCTTCCCGTTAAGAATTTAATAATTGTTTGTGCTTGAACTAATTTGTTGATTTTCTTTTTGCAGCCGATATTAAATGATGATTTGACTTTGGTTGTCTGATTTTCATGAAAATACCGAGTCAATCTAATAAAAAAAGTTAATAATGCGACCGCTAGCGACAAACGGGAAATCCGGGTTCGAGTCCTGGTCTGGCACAAGTTTTCAATGTCGTCATTTAGTTATGCAGCTGATGGTTGTCCATAATTGCAACTACGAATACATTTCATGTATCTCGTAACAGCTGTAGTTGCCGCAGTGTCAGTTTCATCCGGCACGAATACACTGCTAGGCTCTGAGCACTATGGGACTCAACTGCTGAGGTCATTAGTCCCCCAGAACTTAGAACTAGTTAAAACTAACTAACCTAAGGACATCACAAACATCCATGCCCGAGGCAGGATTCGAACCTGCGACCGTAGCGGTCTTGCGGTTCCAGACTGCAGCGCCTTTAACCGCACGGCCACTTCGGCCGGCGAATACACTGCTAAATCGAACTCATCTGCATAGTAGCCGCTCAGATTTAGGCATTTTTTCTAGTGTTGTACGAACTTTACAATACACTAGCTTAGAAGGCAGCCGCGTGTACTTTCCGCAAAGTCTCTACGGTGGTGCCGGCCGCCGTGGCCGTGCGGTTCTAGGCGCTGCAGTCCGGAACCGCGGGACTACTACGATCGCAGGTTCGAATCCTGCCTCGGGCATGGGTGTGTGTGCTGTTCTTAGGTTAGTTAGGTTTAAGTAGTTCTAAGTTCTAGGGGACTGATGACCTAAGTTGTTAAGTCCCATAGTGCTCAGAGCCATATCAACCATTTCTACGGTGATCTCCAGCGTGTTGTCTGTGCCAAAATACTGTCCTCTTAGCCGACGGTTGATGTGAGCAAAGAGATGAAAACTTGACGAAGCCAAGTCGGGGCTTTAGGGTGGCTGATCAAACACTTCTCATCGAAAACGCTGCAGGAGCCTCTTTGCAGCTGCTGTGTGCTGCCGAGACTTGTCATGAAGAAGGACAGTGTTTGATGACAACTTACCCCTAGGTTTGTTCTGAATTGACCTTCTTAAACGATTTTCTCTAATTGCCTGATCCACTCGCTGAACAAGATGATCGGTTGACACTCAATTCCTTCCATGACCGCCTGCAGAAGGAACGTCTGTACTTCCTGCTTCCTAATTCACCATTGCCGCTCTTTTGCTGCCATGCATGACAGTTATCATATGCGCTGCATGAAATCAGCCAGAAACGCTCAGCACGAAGATATCGAATGACAGCTCGCACTGGTGGGAGACTGTTGTTCTAAGCATCTTTACATGCTCACTGCCCGCTGAGAGCTGAAAAGTGCGACGCGACGCAATGACAGGCATACTAGGGATACTGAGCAACACCTTTCCGCAAAGCTTCATCGGATTTTCACTGTGGTCTTAATTTCGCGACTGATCGGACCTTGAAAAAATAGCCCATGCAATATACAGTTCCTAGTAGTGGTTCAAATGGCTCTGAGCGCTATGGGACTTAACATCTGACGTCATCAGTCCCGTAGAACATTGAACTACTTAAACCTAACTAACCTAAGGACATCACACACATCCATGCCCGAGGCAGGATTCGAACCTGTGACCGTAGCGGTCACGCGGTTCCAGACTGAAGCCCCTAGAACCGGGATAGAATGTATGCATAGTTGGTAATCTCTGCATGTATTCTAGTCCGCTACTAGAAAGACTATTATACACACACTCACATTCATTGTCACATCACATTTCTTAGCGGGACACTTTTGTTTTACTCGTCACAGTGATTTTTCTTATTATTTGATTGTCATATGCCCACCGCGCCTGCCGTAAGTAAGTTCATTCACACAGTAAGTTAAAGAAGCTTCGTGCAGTTTCAGAAGATTGTATCTTCAACACCAATGAAAACAAGAACTTGGGGTGAATTTTAAATTGCACATAGGACTGCAAAGATTTATTTTTAAAAGAACCATCCTATTTCACAAGGGTATATGTTTTACACGTATGCACGTACAAACTTGGGGTAATGTCCAAAATTTCGTTGAAGATAAAATGTTTCAAGTCGACGCAGTTCACCTAAAGTTGTAGGAAGGGGAAGGCACATATACGGACTCATTCACAAGAAAATCCTTAAAAAGTAAACCAACAGCTTACTTAAAGTCTCGATACGTAAGTTGAAATCCGCCGTAGGTTTGTATATTCATTCGTGTTAAAGGTATACCCTTGTGAAATGGAATGAATCTTTCCGAAGCACATTGTGAAATCGGCAGAAGACTGAAAGAAGCAGTGTGATGCAATGGGGATTCCTGCGCAGCAACTGACGAAGGACGACGTTGAGTACTCCCTCTGGCATGTGAGCACATTACACTCAATGTCTTCTTGATCTTCGCCCACATAATATGGTGATTCACCTCCCTAATTCGGTGTAGGTACTGTTTAATGCGTTCATGGTTTAACTGTAAGCAAGCCTTTATTACATGATATTCACGTAGTACGGTTCATTTCGTATAGTACCGGATCGACGTCCTGTGCTGGCAGAAGGTCTTTTCCATGCATTTTTAAAGCTTGTTTGAATGGTATTACGTAATCTCAGTATGGTATTCTATCACACTCATGACTGCCCATGTATATCGATTAGTTCTCTAACTTCGTAAACATTTCATGCCCTTGATGGCGGCACTGGTCTTTCACCCACATAAAAAGAACTTCATTGCATCTCTCACGCAAGTACTCAGTGCATCAATTGACATATCCATAATGCGCCCGTGAACCGTGCCACTTGAAAGAGGTGCTTCTGAAATCTGTTCATCTGCTTCCGGTCCCAACATAGTAGCAATAATTTCTTTACATACCGCCAAAATAAGCTTCTCGCGGATGTTATTAGTTTTCAGTTTCTTGGCAATCATTTCAGAAAATTTGAATGATGCTGAAAGGGCTTTATCCGAAAAAAATGGTTCAAATGGCTCTGAGCACTATGGGACTTAACATCTGCGGTCATCAGTCCCCTAGAACTTAGAACTACTTAAACCTAACTATCCTAAGGACATCACACACATCCATGCCCGAGGCAGGATTCAAACCTGCGACCGTAGTATTCCCGCGGTTCCGGACTGCGCGCCTAGAACCGCTAGACCACCGCGGCCGGCGCTTTATCCGAGAACTGTATTAATTTTTTTTTTCATCATGGCAGAGGATACTTGCGTAGAAGTACAGAGACGTTGAAAATACTCTCACCGGTTTTGAGAGACGCTCTGACGGTTTCGTTTCAAAAGCCTTTTCAACTTGTTTGGTGCCAAAGACTCATTTGCTAACGTTGTGCCGCATATCAAATATTTCGGTATAGGGCTTGCCCTCCTCGCTTCTCTCCGTATAAATCCGCAAATTCTGCAGGATGTTTGTTCTAACTTGAAAAAACTAAGTATCTGTAAAAAGATGCATCGTATGACAAAATATTTTAGGTGAAAATTTAATGTTAGTAAAGAGTACATCTGTCTGTGCTACAACCGGCCAATATCTAACCACGCGTCCTCCATGCACGGGGAAACTTTGTATTTTCAAATGAGAACCCCGTATTTTTATGTCAAAAAATATGTGCGGTTTACTCAAATTATTGTTTTTCACTCTTGGTAGATGGCTTTGTAATCGCCAAATATCGCGAGTGCCGGTTTCTGCAATTAAGAACCGATCCATTTATTTCTGTATTTCATTTACGACGTAAATCTAAACCTTTATGTTCCATCGGTTGACATTTATGTTCGAAATTTACTTTAGTGTTACAAATTTTATTGTAGAGTACAGTATGGTTAGCCGTTCCAGTGTCTGGAACTGCTACCGGCGAGCATTGGGTTGCTTGATATTGGTGAGTCCGCTTGCCTCTCACCATTGAGGTGCTTGATGTTGGTGAGTCCCTTTTGCCTCTCACCATTGGGGTGCTCGATTTCAGTGAGAAATCATGGCAGGTGCGCCTGCCTGTTTGGCAGAAATGTCAATGTCTGGTCATATTTTTTGTACTGTACAATCACATATTCAACACTCAGCTCACATTTGAACATCAGTATCAACTGATAGAACGCAAAGGTTTACATTTTGTAAGACTGGTTCTGATCTATCTTCCTACCACGGTTGTGCAGGTACGTTCTAGGAGTATTTTGGAAATTTGTGTTGAACCGACAGCCTGCAAGGTAGGAAGATACCAGCTCACCATGCAGAGTTCAAAAGAGTGCAGTAGTATGGACAGTAATGGTCTCATTGTCAGTTCAACGACACTCTATATAAAGGAAACGTTATCGCTAACAGAAATTAGTGTACAGGTTCAGGTGTAACTTCAAGTTAGCCAAAGAAAGAAAGAAAGAAGAAAAGAAAATGAAAATCTTGGATTTTCATTATTAGGGTTTATTTTTATCAGTAATCATAATTATCATACACACAGGATGGTAAAATATTGATACTGGGTGTTCACAACTATGAGGCGAAATTACTATTCTAAGGTTCTTTAATAGTAAGTTGGTTGATGTCCATATTTGGGGGTAAAAATGCACAAAGAAAATACCCAAAATTCAATGGGGTCTGTAGAGAGTACGTAAATATTACTACAAGTATAATTGCACAATTGGAAAACAGTTCAGTATCTTCAGAGTATAAAGCACTCTGCAGCGGCGGGTCAGTCCGTTTTGTTAGATCAGATATGTCGTGTTTCTGCTTCAATTAAACCTGACAATCGTAAATATGCTTTCGTTGGTAGCGGCAGAGGTTGCTGTCGGTGCGAGCTGTGAACCTGGGAATCTATTCTGAATCTCTCTCGAGTGTTAAATACCAGACTGATACATTTCCTACATATTTGGTGAAACTAAGACGCCTAGTCAGTCCCTAGCTAAGTTTATTGGCATGGTACACCCTATTTAGCTGGCATATCATGTACGTTGTTGCCCTCAAATCACTCGCAAGTGTTAACTGTCAGTGCTCTTTGCAATTCTCGATACTGGGAGACTTTTCTGTTAAACTATTTAAGAGTTAAGATGGGCCTATGAACAAGTGCTCACATGATTATTCTCGCAATCGCCTCAGTGCGGCACGAGTCACCTTGCTCAAACACTCGACCATTTGCTGCAAGAGAAGAGCGAATTTTTCTGTCTGAATTTGCTTGTATCAAAGCTGGTGGGCACGTGTTTTCTTTCCGGCCAATCAGAGAATATGTACTTGTTATAACTCCACCCACTAGAGTTTCTGACCCTGTCGCTGGCGTCGTTTCTTTCATAGGGTAGAGCTTAACTTCTGCTTCATAATACTGAGACAAACAGCATTTTCCCCCAAGGGTTTTAACACAGGGGCCACAGTGAGTCACCAGTGTTTTGAGTTGGGTTTCTCTGGACGTTTACCTGCCATCTCCAGCTATGTTCCTGCAGAAAGACTTTCCAAAGTGTCGTCGTTAAAAACAAGAACAAGGGCAGCTTTTGCCAATGGCTTTCGCAGTGGCTCTGGCGTCGCATTATGTTGACTGAAAGTCCCGCTGTGAAGGTTTCGGCCGAACATATGACGGGCATGGCTGTCATAAAATTCTCCTATCCTCAGAACTGCGTCTCATAGCTTGGGTCTGGGAAATTACTTGCGTGTAATTACTAGTGTGAGTGTTGGTGGTTTGTATTCACGAAATGTCAGCTTGTTTATTCGATTTGCAAATCAATAAAATTCGTGCATTTTCCCTTAACTATGTCACATATCGATTTAACTGGAATTGTTTCATGAATTCAATGTAAGGTGTGTTATTTGCCTGACACATTACAATTTATATTGTAAATGAAATGTAGAATCAAATGCTTTGGCTCTTGATTGCGAAAACAGGCACACACGATATCTGTCGATTACAGCGCCATCTACCTCAAGTGGAAACCATGGTTTGAGTAAAGCGTTCGTATTTTTTGGCGTAGATTCTGAATAGTCAATAAAAATAGTGCGTTTCCATATTAAAATACAAAGTTGACCCTGCATGCACAGGACAGGTGGCTAGGAGGTGGCCAGTTATAGCACAGAGATATGTCCCCTTTACTAATATTAACTTTTAACCTAAGACATTTTTTCGCACGATGAGTCTTTTTCAAATTAAAGCAAACACCCTCTATATTAGTCTCTATAGCAGTGGTTGTGTAGGACCTTGCTACAACCTGATTTTGGTTTTTATGGTTAGTAGGCAACGAAGAGGGCGCAATTTTTGTTCTCTTTTTAATGTTAGGATTTTCATCTCCATTCTCCTCAGATGCAGGAGAGATGTCACATCTGATGCTTTCTTTTTTCTTGTTACAAATATATCGAGTTGCTTCATGCTGAAGTTAAGGGTTCAAAATTGGACATCTTAGAGGAAATGCAGATTTAACACCTGCAGTATGCCAAAGACGATGTCCTTAACGATCACCTCCAATTAAAAAATTTCTTTGAAGCTTTGGGTCCCTTACTTAATTCTTCAAATTAAGTTGCATGGCGTGGAAGTTGGTTGATGCACACCCACGATGTTGATTGTACACAGATGGTAACGACGCCTCCACCCCCTCCCCCATTTTGGTACGTTTTCACTCCTACTGTGTTGAGGGTTTGGTTAGCCAAGAAGAACACCATTTGTATTTTCTTATTGCTGCGAGCTTTTAGAAAGTATTTTATGTATCTTCATTGACTTCTACGTAATTATAAGATTATGGAGCCAAGTTATGTTACAAATCTTTAACGTCTTCTGATTACGGCCTTGTCGGCCGCTTAGTAATATGGCGATGTAGCGACTATGGTTGTTTCTGCTGCAGATACTATTAGTGCGGTTTTATCCGTTAACAATAACGTCCTTAGCATAGCTATCTTTTTATTTCAGTTGTAATTTCGACCTAATTCTAGGGCTTCCATATTAGCTCGTGGCTGATTTACCATCCGTGCACAAAGTTTGTCGTGCTTTGCTATTAAATATGTCTTAATTCCCGCATCATCGCTTTTATCATTTGCTCAATTTGCTATTTGTGCGACAACAGTTTTTGACAATCAGTTTGGTCCCGATCCGTGTTAACTTTGTAATCCCGCTACCATACATAAGAAGAGCGTTTCCTGGCCGCGCGCATGCGCAGTGATTTCGATAGCTGCGTATGTGAGCAGCCTGCGGTGCCTCCGTTCGGTGGAGAGCCTGTGACCATCGTACGTTGGCTGGAGCGAGGCAGCACACACAGGGTCGAAATAAGTAATATTATTGACTTGTTACATGTGTACCGTATATTTGTAAAAAAAAAATTTATGGGTCTTGCCACTGTAGGTGCTGATTTTAGCCTTTGACTATGCTTATTAAGGCAAGCTGTTTTATATTTGTTCTGAAGAAGTCGTGGTTACCCACGCTGAAACCTAGGTAAACACCAGATAGTTTGTGCAATCGAGGCGGATTTTTCATAATTATTTGTTACAAATATGTCCATGGTTGAAAGAGTGGACTAAAAACTGCTGAAACATGTTAAGAACGTGCCGATCAACGAAACAAAATGTGCCCAATAATTTGTTGACAAAACATAAAACTATTGAGAAATTGATTTCACTCTCTCAGAGGACTGATTACAGAAAAGAAAACGACTAAGAAGTTGATGTCAGATTTTTTTTCTTTTTTTTTTTGTTTTTTTTTTTTTTTTCTTCCATCAGTCTTCTGGTAGGTTTGATGCGGCCCACCACGAATTCCTCTCTTGTGCCAATCTCTTCATCTCAGAGTAGCACTTGCAACCTAAATTCTCAATTATTTGCTGGATGTTTACCAACCTCTGTTTTCCTCTTGAGCTTTTGACCTCTACGGCTCTCTCTAGTACCATGGAAGTCATTCTCTGGTCTTAACAGATGTCCTATTATCTCATGTCTTCTTCTTGTCAGAGACTTAAACATATTCCTTTCCTCTCCGATTTTGCACAGAACGTCCTCGTTCCTTACTTATCAGTCCACACAATTTTCAACATTTGTCTGTAGCACCACATCTTAAATGCTTTGATTCTCTCGTGTTCTGGCTTTCCCAAAGTCCATGTTTCTCTACCA
Source organism: Schistocerca serialis cubense (assembly GCF_023864345.2). NCBI lineage: Eukaryota > Metazoa > Arthropoda > Insecta > Orthoptera > Acrididae > Schistocerca > Schistocerca serialis. The sequence goes on from NC_064643.1 coordinate 269,368,243, forward strand.
TACAATGCTGTAATCCAAATATACACTCTCAGAAACTTCTTCCTCAAAGTAATGCCTATCTTTGATACTAGTAGACTTCTCTTGACCAGGAATGCCCTTCTGGCACTGCCAGTCAGCTTTTTATGTCCTCCTTGCTCCGTCTTTTACTGGTTATTTTTCTGCCTAGGTAGCAGAATTTTTTAATTTCATCTACTTCATAATCATCAATCCTGATGTGAAGTTTGTCACCGTCTCATTTCTGCTACTTCTCATTATTTTCGTCTTATTTCGATCTACTCTCAGTCCATATTCTGTACTTATTAGACTGTCTGTTCCATTCAGCAGATGATGTAATTGTTCTTCACTTTCGCTCAGGATAGCAATGTCATCAGCGAATCGTATCATTGATATCCTTTCACCTTGAATTTCAGTTCCGCTCTTGAACCTTTCTTTTATTTCCATCATTGCTTATTCGATGTACAAATTGAACAGCCGGGACGAAAGACTACTTTCCTGTCTTACACCATTTTAATCCGTGCACTTCGTTCCTGATGGTCCACTTTTATTATTCCCTCTTATGTCTTGTACACATTGTGTATTACGTGTCCCCTACAGTAAGGTAACAAAAGTTATGGGATAGTTATATACACACATACAGATGGAGGTAGTATCACGTACTCAAGGTATAAAAGGGCAGTGAATTGGCGGATCCTTAATTTGGGCTCAGGTGAGCCATGTGAAAAAGTTTCCGTCGTGGTTATGGACGCACGATGCGAATTAACACACATTGAACGCGGAATGGTAGTTGGAGCTATAGGCATGGGACATTCCATTTCGCAAATTGTTAGAGAAATCAATATTCTGAGATCCACAGTGTTAACAGTGTGCCGAGAATACCAAATTACAGGCATTACGCTTTGTCAAGGATAACACAGTGGCTGATGGCTTCAGTTAACGACTGAGAGCAGCAGCGTTTGCGTAGATAATAATGATGTTTGATTTGTAGGGCATTCAACTGCACTGTCATCAACGCCCATACAAAGTCCCCATTTTTACACAGTCCACTTTTTCACAGTCCAGTCTAGCCACTGTATCGAATGATGATGATGAAATGATGAGGACAACACAAACACCCAGTCCCCTGCAGACAAAATCTAGAACCTGGCCGGGAATCGGACCCGGGACCCCGTAATCGACAGGCAGCAACGCTAGCCTCTAGACCACGAGCTGCGGACCGTTTGCGTAGAGTTGTCAGTGCTAACAGAGAAGCAACACGTCGTGAAATAACAGCAGAAATCAAGTGAGAGTGTACTACGAACGTATCCGTTACGACAATGCAGAGAAATTTGATATCATTGGGCTATGGCAGCAGCATGACATCGCCTGCAGCGACTGTCCTGGACTAATGACCGTATCAATTGGATTCTAGACGTCTGGAAAACCGTGGCCTGGTCAAATGAGTCCCGATTTTAGTTGGTAAGGGCTTATGAAACATTCCGTCGCCTAGGGGCCGCCGGCACGCTACCTCAGCGTGTTCTGTTGAGGGTTATTCGCCCACAGTAATAAAAAAACCGAGTAAATGGATACATGATGAACTTAAAAAAGCGTTATGGGATGTCCGTCCCGAACAAATATAACGGCCAATAAGGAACAAAATGAGATAAAAACGGGTAGCATCCTTGATTTTCAACCAAAACGTGCTCGGTCCTGGCTTCGAAACTGGCCACCACTTAAATTTTGATCAATAATCAGCACGGGCGGTAGAAATCTTCTGCTGTAAGAAGTCACCCTCATTCTGCCAACTGCCTTGTCAAAGAGGGCGGAGGAGCGGCAGAGGTTCAGGGCACTCTCTCATCGTCGGGGTGAGAAACTTCCCCTAAAGGAGGAAGAATCAGCACTGATCAACGGCATGAGGATGCAGAACCACTGCATTAAAGACACGTAACGTGTATCCACAGGACATGTGGCCTGTAACTGAAAAAGTGTCGTGATGATTTCTCCATTGGCAAAAGATTCCGGAATAGTCCCTCATTCGAATCTCCGGGAGGGGACTACCAAGGGGGAGGTTACCATGAGTAAAGGATTGAATAATTAACGGAAGAAAAACGTTCTACAAGTCGGAGCGAGGAATGTTAGAAGCTTGAACGTGGTAGAGAAACTAGAAAATCTGAAAAGGGAAATGAAAAGGCTCAATCTAGATATAATATGGGTCAGTGAAGTAAAATGAAAAGAACACAAAGATTTCAGGTCAGATGAGTATAGGATAATGTCAGCAGCAGTAGGATATGGTATAAAGGAAGCAGCATTCGTTATGAATGGGAAGGTAGGGCTGAGAGTGTGTTTCTGTGAACAGTACAGTGACAGGGTTGTTCTTATCAGAATCGACAGCAAACCTACACCGACAACGATAGTAATGATATAAATGACGACGCCGCAAACTGGAGATGGAGAGGTGGAGTAAGTATGTGAGGATATTGAAAGGGTAATACAATACGTAAGGGGAAATGAAAATGCAGTTGTAGAGGAAGGAGTAGAAGAAATGGTTAGAGGAGAATATGGGCTTGGGACAAGGAATGAGGGAGGAAAAAGAGGGAGGAATCGCAAGAGGAAGAGGTATACTTGGAAATGGCCGGGTGATATGTGAAGATTTCAATTAGATTACTTCATGGTCAGACAGAGATTTCGAAATCAGATACTTGATTGTAAGATATAGACTCAGATCACAATGTACTAATGATTAAGAGTAGGTCGAAGTTTAAGAGATTACTAAGGAAGAATCAAGGGGAGGCACAGAAGTACAAAGGAATGGCGGGATAGGCTTGAAGTTCTCTAGGGCTGTAGAAACAGCAATAAGGAATAGCTCAGTATGCAGTACAGTTGAAGAGGATGGACATCTCGAAAAAGAGCAATTACAGAAGTTGGAAAGAAAAATGTAAGTATAAAGAAGATAACTTTTAAAAAAGCATGAGAGAAAGAAGAAATACCTTGGTTTATCGATGAAAGAAGAAAGTTCAAAAATGTTCCGGGAAATTCAGGAATACATAATACAGATCACCGAGGAATGAAGTAAACATAAAGTACAGGGAAACTAAGACGAAATGACTGCATCATAAATGTGAAGAAATCGGAAAGGAAATGATTGTCAGAAGGACTGACTCAGCATATAGAAAAGTCAAAACAATCTTCAGTGAAATTAAAAGCAAGGGTGGTAACATGAAGAGTGCGTTGGGACTTCCACTGTTAAATTCAGAGGAGAGAGCGGATAGAAGGAAAGAATACACTGAAGGCCTCTATGATGGGAAAGATTTGCCTGATGTGACAGAAGAAGAAACAGGTGTTGATTTGGAAGAGCAAGAGGATCCAGTATCAGATTCAGAATTTAAAAGAGCTATGGAGGACTTAAGATCAAATAAGGCAGAAGGGATGGACAACTTTACATCAGAATTTCTAAAGACAGTGGGGAAGTTGCAGCAAAACGACTATTCACGTTGGTGTGCAGTATGAATCACTCTGGTGACATACCATCTGACTTTCGGAAAAATTTCATCCACACAATTCCGAAGACTGCAAAAGCTGATAAGTGCGAGAATTACCGCACAATCAGATTAACAGCTTATGCATTCAAGTTGCTGACAAGAATAATCTACAGAAGAATGGAAAATAAAATTGAGGATGAGTTAGATGCCGATCAGTTTGACTTTAAGAGAGGTGAAGGTACCAGAGAGGCCACTCTGACGTTGCGGATGATAATGAAAGCAAGACTAAAGAAAAATCAAGATACGTTCACAGGATTTGTCAACCTGGAAAAAGCGTTCGACTATGCAAAATGGTGCAAGGTGTTCGAAATTTTGAGAAAAATAAGGGTAAGCTATAGAGAGAGACAGATAATACACAATATGTATAAGACCCAAGAGGAAATAATAAGAGTGGGCAAGAATGAAGTGCTCATTTTAAAAAGCGTGTAACACAGGGATGAAGGATCTTGCCCCTACTGTTCAACCTACACGTCGAAGAAACAATGATGGAAATAAAAGAAAGGTTCATCAGTGGAATTAAAAAACAAGGTGAAATGATATCATTGATACGATTCGTTGATGACATTGCAATCCTGAATGAAAGGAAGATCTCATGATCTGCTGAATGGAATGAACAGTCTGCTGAGTACAGAATATGGATTGAGAGTAAATCAAAGAAAGACGAAGGTAATGAGACGTAGCAGAAATGAGAACAACGAGAAACTTCACATCAGGATTGATGGGCACGAAGTACACGAAGTTAAGGAATTCTACTGCGTAGTCAGCAAAATTACCAGTGACGGACATCAACAGCATACTAGCACTGGCAAAAAGGGCATTTCTGGCCAAGAGAAGCCTACTAGTATCAAACATAGGTCTTAATTTGAGGGAAAAATTCTGAGAATGTACGTTTGGAGCACAGCGTTGTATGGTAGTGAAGCATGAACTGTGGGAAAACCTGAACAGAAGAGAATCGAAGCATTTGAGACGTGGTGCTACAGACGAATGTTGAAAATCGGGTGGACTGATAAGATTAGGATTGAAGAGGTTCTGTGCAGAATCGAAGAGGAAAGAAATATGTGCAAAAGCTGACAAGGAGAAGGGACAGAGTGATAGGACATCTTTCAAGACGTCAGGGAATGATTTCCATGGTACTAGACGGAGGTGTAGAGGGCAAAAACTGTAGAGGATGACAGAGATTGGAATACATACAGAAAATAATTGAGGACGTAAGTTGCAAAAAAAATGGTTCAAATGGCTCTGAGCACTATGGGACTCAACTGCTGAGGTCATTAGTCCCCTAGAACTTAGAACTAGTTAAACCTAAGGACATCACAAACATCCATGCCCGAGGCAGGATTCGAACCTGCGACCGTAGCGGTCCTGCGGTTCCCGACTGCAGCGCCTTTAACCGCACGGCCACTTCGGCCGGCGTAAGTTGCAAGAACTACTTTGAGGTGAAGAGGTTGGCGGGTCGTATCAAACCCGTCAGAAGACTAACGACTCACAAAGAAAAAAGAAGCGCTGATGTTATGGTTCAAGAGACCCCACGATAGGATGAATCCAAACTGGCGGCAAGGTACTTTGCGAGCTGGTGGTGACTTCATAATTTTTTTGGCTGTGTTTACATGGAATAGACTGGAGCCTCTGGTCCAAATGAGCCGATCATTGAGTTGAAATTGTTAGGTTAGTCTACCCGGAGACTAATTTCAGCCATTCATGTACGTCAGGTTCCCAAACAACGATGGAATTTTTGTGGATGACAATGCGACATGTCACCGGAACGCAATTGCTCACGATTGGTTTTGTAGAAAATGCTGGACAATTAGAACAAATGATTCGGCCACCCAGATCGCCCGACATGAATCTCATCTGACACTTATGGGACATAATCGAGAGATCATTTCGAGCACAAAATCCTCCACCGGTAACACTTTCGTAATTATTTGGACGGCTGTAGAGGCAGAATGGCTCAGTATTACTGCAGGGGACACCCAACGACTTGCTGCGTCCAAGCCACTTCGAATTGCTGCACTACACCAGGCAAAATGAGATCCGACACGATATTAGGGGGTATCCCATGACTTTTGTAACCTCAGTGCGTATATACACAACTGAAAGAGCAGTAATCCAGAATTTCCAGGTAGCCACTTGGAGCATCCACCGATATTTTTTTACTGACGCAGGCGACAATGCCGACAAATATTCAAAGATAAAGGTAGAAGAATGCCGTTCGCTGCAAAAAAAATGGGATTTTTTGGGTGAGGAGCATTTATGGAATGAGGGTTAGTACCTCCTAAGAGCTGAATACAACAGTTATATAATTATTATGATACGATATATGCTTGAATGCGTATAATCATATATCGGGTGATCAAAAAGTCAGTACAAATTTGAAAACTTAATAAACCACGGAATAATGTAGATGGAGAGGTAAAAATTGACACAAATGCTTGGAATGACATGGGGTTTCTTTAGAACCACCCCATATTACTAGACGCGTGAAAGATCTCTTGCGCGCGTTGTTTGGTCATGATCGTGTGCTCAGCCGCCACTTTCGTCATGCTTGGTCTCCCAGGTCCCAAGACCTCAGTCCGTGCGATTATTGGCTTTGGGGTTACCTGAAGTCGTAAGTGTATCGTGATCGATCGACATCTCTAGGGATGCTGAAAGACAACATCAGACGCCAATGCCTCACCATAACTCCGGACATGCTTTACAGTGCTGTTCACAACATTATTCCTCAACTACAGCTATTGTTGAGGAATGATGGTGGACATATTGAGCATTTCCTGTAAAGAACATCATCTTTGATTTGTCTTACTTTGTTATGCTAATTATTACTATTCTAATCAGATAAAGCGCCATCTATCGGACATTTTTTGAAGGTTTGTATTTTTCGGTTCTAATAAAACTCCATGTCATTCCAAGTATGTGTGTCAATTTGTACCTCTGTATCTACATTATTCCGTGATTTATTTAGTTTTCAAATTTATACTGACTTTTTGATCACTCGGTATATCGATGGGCAGTTTCTTGCAAATTGGGCTACTTCAAGAAACGATTTGGCGATATGCTCCTTACGTTCTAGATATATTACCTGCGGAAAATTAGAAGGCACCAAAAATCTCGCGACACCCCTGCAATGTATTCGCAGTGCACGAACGTGTCGCAACATGGCGCTTGAGAACCGTTGGCCCAGCCTGTCACTGGCAGTCACTTTTACTGCCTCCATTACAGCTCATAGACGCTAGTGACGTTTCTTAATACAATAAAAGGTTTTCAATTTTTGAGGCAATCACCTGATTTACGAAACTGACGTCTTACGTCAAGCGCGCTAAATTGCACGCTAAATTGATCTTATATAATGTACGACGGGCGTTCAATGCAACACATCTTTTTCTCGACCACATTGGTTTGAAAAAATGCATGATTTGTTGTGGGGTATCGCGGATTATTCCCGCTTCAGCCCTTATAATTTCATGAAGTTCCGATTGGTGGCGGCGCTGTACGTAGCCTTCGAAATGGCGTCTGTAGCGGAAATGCGCTCCAAGCAACGAACTGTCATTGAAATCCTTTTGGTGAAAAATCAGAGCATCACAGGTAGTCATAGGCGCTTGCAGAATCTCTACGGAGACCTGATAGTGAACAAAAGCACAGTGAGTCGTTCAGTGAGGCGTCTGCCATCATCGCCACAAGGTCGCACAAACATGTCGGATCCCCCGCCTGCCGGCCTGCCGCACACAGCTGTGACTCCAGCATTGTTGGAACGCGAGGACACCTCATTCGAGGTGATCGACAGGCCACGGTCAAACACCTCGCTGCACAACTAGACTGACACACTCGTCCGCCAGTGGAGGTACTCAAAGATGTATGTCCTTTTGGATCTCCACCGCCTAACAGAAGAACGTAAAGAGCAACGAAGTACAATCTGTGCGCAGTTGCTTACGTGTTGCGAGGCTGATAGTGACAATTCCTTTATCAAACATCATCAGAGGCGATGAAACATGGGTTCATCACATCGAAGGGGAAGAAATGGCAAGCCATGGAGTGTCTCCTCAGTACCTCACCTCCGAAGCAAATGTTCAAAAGCCAATCCTCAGCCGGGATAGTCAAGGCGACAGTCTTTTGGGACTCTGAAGGGGTCCTCCCCCATTGTGAAACACCCTGAAGTGTATTCTGCTACCATCAGGAAACTGAAGAAACGCCACAAACATGCAAACGAACTTCTCCTTCTCCATGACCACGGAAGGCGCCACACGAGACTGCACACCTTAGAGGAGCTCACAAAACTTCGTAGGACTGTTTTTCTTCATCCACTCTACAATCCGGATCTGGCACCTTCCGACCCCCATCTGTTTGTCCCAATGAAGGATGCATTCCTAGGGAAGCAGTACGTGGATGACGGGGAGGTAACTGACACAGCAGGACTTCGGCTCCGACGTCGACCAGTAGAGTGGTACCATGCGGGCATACAGGCCCTACGAGTAAGGCGATTATGTTGAAAAATTGAGTTCTCTAGCCAAAAGAATGGCGAATAATGTGCTGCATTGGGATCATGAATAAAATAAACCTACTTTCAGAAAAAATGTGTTGCGTTTACTTATTGAACGCCCAACGTATATATATTTAGTCATTTATTATATGATGTTAATAGTTTCGAACACGGCTGAATTAGCATTTTCTTGCCTACTGCACTATACCAGAAGAAATTATTAATTTAATGTATTGCTTAGTTGCAATGTATGTAAAATATCAGTGATCATTTATTTTGTCTATCTACTTCCTCAACTTAAAGCTATAGCTATATATTTATAGAAGAGCTCTGTCGGAACTACTTCTTGCTTTACGGGCTTTGCAGGATCCTGGTCTTGCTTTTATGAAATAGATGTAAGATAAAGGTAATATGGTCCCTATTTTGACATACAATGAAGGCTTTCACGACCGGATGTTTTAGCTGCTGAGAATTTTTCCGGGTTGTATGGCCGTGGTCCATGGAACTCTTCAATCCCTGACGTTTCGTCAAGGCTACGTTGGACATCTTCGGAGGTGCCCCTCACTCGGCAAGACTCAGCACAACCAGGAGCACCTCCAAAGATGTCCAACGTAGCCCTGGACGAAACGTCAGGGATTGAAGAGTTCTATGGACCACGGCCATACAACCCGGAAAAATTCCGTATTTTGTGTACCCTGTATTGTGTTTTCAATGTTATTCGCCATATCTGAGTGGAATTTCCAGCTCACTGTTGGTAACTTGTAATCTTAAGTTTAGCTCGTTATTTGCAAATTACGCAGAATAGATACCAGTTTCAAAGTCACCAGCATTGTGCATAATTCGTTGACAGCGCTGTGGAAGTCGTAGGGTACCCTTAGAAGCGTTAATTGTGTTTATTATTAGAGTTGAGTGGCCTTTTGCCCAACGAATCCCTGTAACTTTTCTGAAGCACTTCCATCAATTTTGCAATCAAGCTGAAGTCACAAGGGCTTATGGCCGGGGAGTGTGGTGGGTGGTACAGCAGCTCCCAGCACCATAGATCGAAAAAATTAGTCACAACATGCGCCATATGCGCCCGAGCGTTGTCTTGCAAAGTGGTGGGCGGCTCAAGCAGTAAGTGTCGCCGCTTCTTTCTCTCAGCTGGTCGCAGGCTGTGATCCGAAAATTAACAGCTGAAAGAAGCCGCGACGCTTTCTGCTGGACACGCCCTTCGCTAGGCGACAATGCTCGGGAGCATACGGAGCAAGATGTGACTGATTTGTTTGATCGATTCCTAAATGTAAGAAGCACTTCATGGTATTAACTTCAGAACTGTTACAAAGATTCGTCGGACAATTGTCTGCTCTACTCGATCTATCAATAGAACTGGCGCTGATAAGGATATTCTATGACTTCCACATCGCTGGAAACGCGTCATAAACAATGCTGGTGACTACTTTGAAACATCTTTCTATTTCGTATAAGTTCTAAATAAATAGTTTCCACTATTAAATTTTCAACACTGGTAGAATAACGAAGTTTTTAGCCATTTAATTCTTTACAGATATGCATATGTCAGCTGTCTCACAAATATGACGTAACGAAGATGATAAAAGCCAGTCACGATTAATCCGCTGAGTGACGTTAAATGAAGAAAAGGGATGGGAAACTAGAGTTAAGTAAGTGTTCAGACTTATCAACTGTTAAACTGTTAGCCCAGTAGCCTCCTCCAAGTACCGCATAGTGCATTCTTATACAATTTTATTGTGGAAAGAAACTGGGTGACGTGCGTCATGTACCCATGGTGTAGTGATCACGTTGTAGCAGCAGAGTACTTAAGTGAAATGAGAAATGCCGTGTAGCTCAGTGCCGAAATGTATTCCATTCCACACGAGCAGTAATGTGGTTTCACTGAACCGTCCTCAACTATATTACAGATTTATATTCAGCGAAACATTACAAGTAAGGTAAAATTTCGTGCCAGTAATTTGCCGAAAAATATGGTGATACGTCGAGTAGAACTGTATTAAAACTTTTCTAGGCATTGGGAACGAGATCCCATACGAGGTCTGTTCAAAAAATTCCGAAACATTCGTAACTGGTGTGTTGGAGCGAAATGAGGTTGACATCCCTGCACACGCCTGCGTTTAATGTATAATTGCGGGAAGTTTCATTGTCCTATGTCTGTTAGTTACTGTTCAGTGCTGCATTGAGTAGAACGTTCTGTCACACGGTTTGCGACTTTCGAGGTGGCTGAGTTAGACAAGTAACGCGTCTGCATTAAATTACGCCTGAAACTCAAGAAAACCTTTGCAGAGACACGCCAAATGGTGCAGGAAGCCTACGGCGATGAGTGCTTAAGCCATAATCAGTGTTACGAATGGTTCACATGGTTTGAAAATGGCCTGACGGAAGCTAAAGATGACCCTCGTTCTGGACGCACTACCAACGACGCTCATGTTAGGAACATCAATGAAATTGTGCGTGTCAATCGAAGACTGACTGTTTGCTAGATTGCAGAAGAATGTAACAATTCAGTACGATCATGTCATGAAATCTTAACACAACAACTTAGAACACGTCGTGTTGCTGCCAGGTTCGTCCCACGTCCCATGAGTCAAGACCAGAAAAACCTACGCCTCGCAATCTCTGAAGGGCTTTTGGATCGCGAAAGTGATTACGAGACGTTTTTTTAAAAGAATCGTAACAAGAGATGAGCAGTGGGTCTACATTTATGATGTTGAGACCAAGGTTCAGACTTCACAATAGATCGAGAAAGGTTCTCGAAGACCAGAGAAAGCACGTCAGGTCAGGTCAAATGTCAATGCCATGCTGACAGTTTTCTTTGACTTTGAACGATTAGTTCATCATGAATCCGCGCCACAGGGTCAAACTGTTAATCGATGGTACTAGCGGAAGGTGTTGGAATGCCATCGAGAAAAATCGAGAAGAAACAGCCTGAAACATGGCGAGACAATTAGTAGCTCTTGCATCACAACAGCGCACCCACTCATTCATTCCTGTTGGTGCGTGACCTTTGCACAAAAAACAAAATCACTGTGCTGCATCATCCACCGTACTCTCCAGACCTGGTCCCTGTGGACATTTTTCTATTTCCAAAGTTGAAAACCGCTTTGAGATGACGAAGATTTGCAACGACAGACGAGATAAAAGAGAATTCACAGACGGCGCTCCGAATGATCTAGCAAGAGGCGCATCAAGACTGCTTCTGGAAGTGGAAACGGCGTTGGGAGCGGTGTATCCGTTGTGGAGGAGAGTATTTCGAAGGAGACCATGCGCAGTAAGTAAAAGGTAAGCGTATAAAAATTTTGTGAAGAAAGTTTCTAAATTTTTGAACAGATCTCGTACATTAGTTAAAGAGATCGGTCAAGTAGGATAGAAAGCAAACGCTCATTTGCACAGGGTATCGATGACAAGAGAAACGCAGTCCCCTTGTTCCCCATTACATGTCCAACTAAAATAAAACAGTATATGGCAATATATTATTGTTCAATAGAAGAAGTTTTACTCCAAAAGGGTACTGGAGAACCGAATGTACCGTTGGAGAAAGAAAACTTCAAGAGTGATATATTACACAAATGACAATCGACAACATCACAGATGAATTGTAAGGTTGGAATTTTAAAGTTTAAAGGCCTGTCAACAACGGAGCCATTGAGTAATGGGAATAAAAATGAGATGTAGCTACAAAAATGGCTCAAATGGCTCTGAGCACTATGGGACTTAACTTCTGAGGTCATTAGTCCCCTAGAACTTAGAACTACTTAAACCTAACTAACCTAAGGACATCACACTCATCCATGCCCGAGGCAGGATTCGAACCTGCGACGCGACCGTAGCGGTTCCTCGGCTCCAGACTGTAGCCACTAGAACCGCACGGCCACTCCGGCCAGCAGATGTAGCTACTCCACGATGTTAAGAAGAATCTAAGTTGCATGTGAATAAAGTTATAGGTTCTAATATGCCAAGCTGTACCTTGGCTTTTCCGGACTGGCTACATATAAGCTATGAATAAAGAGTAGAATCTAGTTTTCACCGTCAGAAACACTTAGGTTATTCGTGAGGTCGTGGACTCCTAAGCACTCTCCGTCAGTCCGCGGCATGCCGATGTTCCTGCCGGTCAGACGTGGGAAACATTATCAGATTCGGAGGGATGTTAATAGACGCAAAGAGCTATTTCGATCTGAAACTAAAAACATGGCCTTTTTAACTGTGGAATTTATGGCAGTACGTGATGAAGCACTTGGAGGAGCCATGACTTCCGGAAACGGATGGAGCGGCTTCCTCGATTTGTGGCGGTCCTAGACTGCAGACTGGTGTGGCCGTGGATTTTGGAATCGACCGGACAACAGTAGTTAAAACAGTGAACGGTGTTATGGATCAGACAGTTTTAAAAGCTCACGACTGGATTCGATAACCGTTCAAAATGCTGAGTAGCTAGAATATTTCGACTGTCAACAGTTGTAGGAACTTTGGATTGCAACCAAATAGAAATTAAAAAAACCAGCATTACACAGAGATGAGTACATCAGTCGTAAAGGTTATGCCTCTTTAATGTGCAGGCCACCGTAGATGCTGGTGAAGAATTTATAGCGTAAGTCCAGAATGGCCTGGTAGGTTGCATGATGCTAGACTATAGAGAAGAAAAGCAATTACAAATATAATTTCAGTGGTTTTGTGTCGTCGTTGCCACTGTAGAGTCTAGATGATGTTGTTTGGTGGCCGGTATCCCCTTCAGCAACACAACTGCTGATTCTTTAAAGAATCGAACTCCCACGTATAAAACAGCCTGAAACATCTGATAACTTTACAGGTGACTAAATGCTCTTAGTATACTCTAAGACATAAAAATAGAAAAGAAATGGTACACCATGAAGAAATTATCCGAAAGAGATGGAAATCTGTAAATGTGATTTACAGGTACAGACAAACAAATGATTACAATATTAGAAACATTGGATGATTTATTCAAGAGAAAGAGCAGATTCTTTAAAGACTCGAACTTCTGCGTGTAAAACAACTTCAAGTTTCTGACAAATTTCTAGATGAGTTAAGGGGCTACGTATTTGACGTTAGACATGTAAGAGATAAAAAATAAAGAAAATATTCGAAATTAGTGTGTTTAAAGTTTAATTGGAGTCGTTAAGAGCTGTAATTATCAAATAATGCCATCGATCTCCTCGCAACCTCTTTGCCGGCCAGTATGCTGGCGACAGCTTATGCCAGCACAAGGGGGACACTTGAGTACTTGGTAATTCATGTTAAGAAATATTTCCATGGTTAGTTACTCCATTGAAGCCAGCAAGAAATGTTGATCAGCGACGATTCAGTTTGCCCACGCCAGAGAAAAACGATAGCGGAGAGAGCTTTTGGTCAACTGAAACAATGATTATTGATCACTGTAACTTTGTAAGACTTCCTTTAGAGGGAGTCCCCAAACTAATAGTAACGTGTACTGTACTGCACAACGTCAATAAGCATCTGAAAGATCACTTTTAGTTTCTAAACTTTTAGAAAGCATTCTGTAATTGGAGCACAGCGATCAGTTTAAAATCCTAAAAATCCAATACAAACATTCTCGATCGCGTTTTCAGATTTGTTCATTTGTTGGCAACCAGTTTCTGGCCTTCCCTTAGACCGTCTTCAGGCTTTTCCCCGCCATTGTGGCTACTGGTGGCAGCAGACTGAGGGAGATCCTTACTTCTATGGATCTCACTCAGTCTGCCACCATCAGCAGCCATAATGGCGGGGAAAAGCCTGAAAACGGTCTGAGGAAGGGCCCGAAACTGGTCGCTAACAAATAGAAAATGTGAAATTGCGATCGAGTCTGTTTTTATTCGATTTTTAACTTCCAGTTTCATTTTGACGAAAGGTAAGATGCAGAAGAGGACGACAGCGAGAGCCGTGGCGAAGATGAGCCTATCGACCGACAGCTGGAAAGCAGTGGAAGCAAGTTTGTGGTGCACAGTAACAGGAAAATGTGCTCGGATTTATTTAGCAGTTTTTTATTGGTTTAATTGTGTTCAGTTCAAATGTAATAAGTAACATATAAGCGGTGTAATTATAACTGAAAGTCACTTAATTACAAGACGGCAAGAAAAATGTACGAATTGTATTTTTATTTATTTCCTTTAGACATTAAATAAAGGGATGGAAATGTTATGATAAAACAAAACGTTTGAAAATATAATATTTATGTTTCATACTAACTGTCTGAGTAGATTTATCTCTACAGTTTTTTTTCTACCCTATTCTTTTCGTTGTTGTTGTTGTTGTTGTTGTGGTCTTCAGTCCTGAGACTGGTTTGATGCAGCTCTCCATGCTACTCTATCCTGTGCAAGCTTCTTCATCTCCAAGTACCTACTGCAACCTACATCCTTTGGAATCTGCTTAATGTATTCATCTCTTGGTCTCCCTCTACGATTTTTACCCTCCACGCTGCCCTCCAATGCTAAATTGATGATCCCTTGATGCCTCAGAACATGTCCTACCAACCGATCCCTTCTTCTAGTCAAGTTGTGCTACAAACTTCTCTTCTCCCCAATCCTATTCATTACCTCCTCATTAGTTATGTGATCTACCCATCTAATCTTCAGCATTCTTCTGTAGCACCACATTTCGAAAGCTTCAATTCTCTTCTTGTCCAAACTATTTATCGTCAATGTTTCACTTCCATACATGGCTACACTCCATACAAACACTTTCAGAAACGACTTCCTGACACTTAAATCTATACTCGATGTTAACAAATTTCTTTTCTTCAGAAACGCTTTCCTTGCCATTGCCAGTCTGCATTTTATATCCTCTCTACTTCGACCATCATCAGTTATTTTGCTCCCCAAATAGCAGAACTCCTTTACTACTTTGAGTGTCTCATTTCCTAATCTAATTCCCTCAGCATCACGTGACTTAATTCGACGCATTCCATTATCCTCATTTTGCTTTTGTTGATTTTCATATTATATCCTCCTTTCAAGACACTATCCATTCCGTTCAACTGCTCTTTCAAGTCCTTTGCTGTCTCTGACAGAATTACAATGTCATCGGCCAACCTCAAAGTTTTTTTTTTCTTCTCCATGAATTTTAATGCCTACTCCGCATTTTTCTTTTGTTTCCTTCACTGCTTGTTCAATATACAGATTGAATAACATCGGGGATAGACTACAACCCTGTCTCACTCCCTTCCCAACCACTGCTTCCCTTTCATACCCCTCGACTCTTAAAACTGCCATCTGGTTTCTGTACAAATTGTAAATAGCCTTTCTCTCCTTGTATTTTACCCCTGCCACCCTCAGAATTTGAAAGAGAGTATTCCTGTCGACATTGTCAAACGCTTTCTCTAAGTCTACAAATGTTAGAAACGTAGGTTTGACTTTCCTTAATATAGCTTCTAAAATAAATCGTAGGGTCAGTATTGCCTCACGTGTTCCCATATTTCTACGGAATCCAAACTGATCTTCCCCGAGGTCGGCTTCTACCAGTTTTTCCATTCGTCTGTAAAGAATTCGCATTAGTATTTTGCAGTCGTGACTTATTAAACTGATAGTTCGGTAATTTTCACATCTGTCAATGCCTGCTATCTTTGGGATTGGAATTATTATATTCTTCTTGAAATCTGAGGGTATTTCGCCTGTCTCATACATCTTGCTCACCATATGGCAGAGTTTTGTCAAGACTGGCTCTCCCAAGGCTGTCAGTAGTTCTAATGGAATGTTGTCTACTCCCGGGGCCTTGTTTCGACTCAGGTCTTTCAGTGCTCTGTCAAACTCTTCACTCAGTATCATATCTCTCATTTCATCTTCATCTACATCCTCTACATTCTTTTCGTATTCTATACGAAAGTTCTTTTCTGGCAATTCTTTCAATAAAACTGTATTTGCGGTAAAGACGGTAAAAATGTTTCATATGCTGCAAGGGTTTTCACTCCAGTAATGTATGTTGAGATTGTCGATTTTGCGGTAACAAGTGCAACGTCTGAGTACGTACCTGCGCATGACACTTGCCTCTGATCTTCATTTCTGTCGCAGTCTTTAGCAACGTCTGACATAAGCTTGACACCAACCGAAATAGCTCCAGCAACCTTTTTAAAAGTGGGATTATCTTGCTGAGAGAGGAATACCAATAAATCGTTTTCCCAATTTTTAAGATTAATCCGTTTTTTATTGTCTCGGTCAGATTGGTTTTCTTTTTTATTTGACTCTTCGTATCAGTGAACACTGAACTGTTTGCCACTTCCGTGGGAGTATTTCTGTGGAATAGCATTCCATACATTATTATTTTGTGATACTACCTTCGGTATCTTAAAAGTTTGTCAGAGTGCTCAGACATCAAATTTACGAACAGTGCTTTGTTAACTGTGGTCTTGTCAGCATCTTCACTTTCGCAGGGAGACAAGTCGATAGCTTGCAGTTAAATTAGCACGACCTGCGCCCCACAATCCTCTTCAGCAACTAACATTTGTCATGAGTATGACGAACTGAGAGGGTAGGAGTAAGGATCCGGCATAGAATTGGTGCGATTTTTTGCTAACAAGCGAACGCTGACTCACAGTGAAAAACAAGATGTATCTTGCCCTTTTGTTGTACCTACCACAGTAGAATCTACTTCTACGTTCCGACTGGACAGGATACATCTACCTAGACTTAGCTTCTTATTATTCACTTCATCAATAGTTCGAGCTAAATCTAGGCCATAGAGACTACTAAGTAGACTCTTATGTTGTATTCACATCACTCATTATGAACATAACGCTTTGTTTGGAATTAATCCATTATTACATATGCTGTAGGGCAGAGCAATTCCATTAACCTTAGAGTTGTCATATGTATGAGTAACTCCGTGAATAAACAGCATTTTGAAGTTGACAAGCCTTGATAACTGTAAGGTATTGGAAAGAAGGTGACCTATAAAAATAACATAGTTCTTGAATAACAAAGGGAATTTCAATTCAAGTTCATACTAATATATTTGAAGAACTACTTCAGAGCCAATATTGCATTTAAATGTTGCGATTTTGGGCTGAATTATTTCATCAAATATTACAATCTGCAGATCGACTACTGATCAGAACGTCTATGATATATGACTTCCTAACAGGGAATAAATAACTTTCGGTCAGGCACCTCCGAACCCTTCCACCGACTGACATGGTGGAGAGAAGGACGTAACACGTAAAAATGGAAACCAATGATACTGGGTCTCTAGGTTAATATAATTCACCACAGTACTCTATGGAAAAAGAGGTGGTAGAATCACTGATTGGTAATCAGAACGTTCTCGGTCTCAGGTTTGATTCCAGGGCCACAACTTAAATTCTGGATAACAATCAACAACAATGACAACCAAAGACTGTACATCTACATTTACATCCATACTCCGCAAGCCACCTGACGGTGGCAATCAACACGTTCTGCCAGAGGTCTTGTCAAGGATGGAAAAAGTGCAGAATGAGTTTCAGGCAGCCTTTTACTCTTCGTGTGTGGAACTACCCCTAAAAGGTAGGTATGATCAACGGCATGATTATACACAAGACAATGGAAACTGCTGCTTAGAGACACGAATTGAATCCACAGAACATGTGGCCTTAACTGAAAAAGTATCATGACGATCTCTCCATCGACAAAAAATTCGGACTAGTCTCCCATTTGGATCTATGGGGAGGTCATCATGAGAAAAACATTGAATAACCAACGAAAGGATAACATACTACGAGGAGTGTGGAATGTCAGATATTTGAAGATGATAGAGAGCGGCTATAAAATGTGAAAAGGTAAATGAAAAAGCTAAGTCGAGGTGTAGTGAAGGTCAGTGAAGCGAAATGGAAAGAAAATAAGGATTTCAGGTCAGTCGAATACGGGTTAATATTAACAGAAGAAGATAACGGTATAACGGGAGTAAGATTTATTATGAACAGGCAATTAGGGCACAGAGTGAGTTAACGTGAACAATTCAGTGATAGCGTTTTTCTCATCGGAATCTACAGAAATACATCACCACCACCTACGGTTCAGGTAGGCTGACGTCACAAGCAGAAGATTGAGACGTAGAGAAAGTACAAACATCAAAAAAAGTTTTGCATCACCTCGGTTCCGAGAGTTCCGGAAACTGTACACAAAACTGGAATAGAGATCTTTTTATTGCTCATGAAAAGCACACATTGCAGGTTGTACACCATACAGCGAGACCTTCAGAGGTGCTGGTCCAAACTGCTGTACACATCAGTACCTCGAATACCCAGTAGCACGTCCTCTTGCATTTATGCATGCCTGTATTCGTCGTGACATACTATCCACAAGCTCATCAAGGCACTGTTGGTCCAGATTGTCCCACTCCTCAACGGCGATTCTGCGTACATCCCCCAGAGTGATTGGAGGGCCACGTCGTCCATAAGCTGCCCTTTTCAATCTATCCAAGGCATGTTCGATAGGGTTCATGTGTGGAGAACATGCTGACCACTCCAGTCGAGCGATATCGTTATCCCGAAGTAAGTCATTCACAAGATGTGCAAGATGGGAGCGCGAACTATCATCCATGGAGACAAATGACTTGCCAATATGCTGCCGATATGGTTGCACTATCGGTCGGAAGATGGCAGTCACGTATCGTACAGCCGTTACGGCGCCTTCGACGATCACCAGTAGCGTACGTCGGCGCCACATAATGCCACCCCAAAACATCAGGGAACCTACATCTTGCTGCAGTCGCTGGACAGTGTGTCTAAGGCGTTCAGGCTGACCAGGTTGCCTCCAAATACATCTCTGACGATTGTCTGGTTGAAGGTATATGCGCCCGCATCTCGTGGTCGTGCGGTAGCGTTCTCGCTTCCCACGCCCGGGTTCCCGGGTTCGATTCCCGGCGGGGTCAGGGATTTTCTCTGCCTCGTGATGGCTGGGTGTTGTGTGATGTCCTTAGGTTAGTTAGGTTTAAGTAGTTCTAAATTCTAGGGGACTGATGACCATAGATGTTAAGTCCCATAGTGCTCAGAGCCATTTGAACCATTTTTTTGAAGGTATATGCGACACTCATCGGTGTAGACAACGTGATGCCAATCCTGAGCGGTCCATTCGGCATGTTGTTGGGTCCATCTCGCGCTGCATGGTGTCGTGGATGCAAAGATAGATCTTGCCAAGGACGTCGGGAGTTAAATTATGCATCATGCAGGATACTGCGCACATTTTGCGTCGCAACACGACGTCCTGTGATTGCACGAAAACCATTATTCAACATGGCGGCGTTACTGTCAGGGTTGCTCCGTGCCATAATCCGTAGGTAGCCATCGTCCATTGCAGAAGTAGCCCTTGGGCGGCCTGGGGGAGGCAAGTCATATACAGTTCCTGTCTCTCTGGATCTCCTCCATGTCCGAACAACATCGCCTTGGTTCACTACGAGACGCCTGGACACTTCCCTTGTTGAGAGCATTTCCTAGCTCAAGGAACAATGCGGACGCGATCGAACTTCGGTATTGACCGTCTAGGCATGGTTGAACAACAGACAACACGAGCCGCGTGCCTCGTACCTGTTGGAATGACTGGAACTGATCGGTTGTCGGACCCCGTCCATGTAGTAGGCGCTTCTCATTCATGGTTGTTTACATCTTTGGGCGGGTTTAGTGACATCTCTGAACAGTCAAAGTGAATGTGTCTAAGATCCACAGTCAATGTCTATCTTCAGGAGCTCTGGGATCCGGGGTGATGTAAACTTTTTTTTATGTGTGAAAATGAGGATACTGAACGGATAATTTAGCATGGAAAAGGAGACGATAATCCACTGGAGTTACTATAGGGCAGACAAAAATCTTTCTATAGTACTGCATATCAAAAGCTTTGATTCTCTTCTTTTCCAATTGTCCGACAATCGATGATTGACTACCGTACGATGCAGTGCTCCTAAAGTGCATTCTCAGAGTTTCCGAAAAGTGCCTTCTTTGCAGGTGCTAGTCTGCTTTTTTGTTCTTCTTGCTTTGTCCGTCTTATGTTACTCGTATTTTGCTTTCTGTTTAGCAGCAATTTTCCACGTTGTCTACTTCCTGGCCCCCAGTCGTGATGTTAATTTTGTCGTTAATCTCATTTCTGCTACTCCTCGTTACTTTCGTCTTTCTTCGGTTTACAGTCAATCGGTACTCTGTACATACACTGTCCATGCACCTTAATGTGGCCACCTGCCGAAAGCCTGTCCATGATGTCATATTTCCGATGGAGCATAAAACGTGATTCACCTGCAAAGGCTGCCTGTCGCCACTCATTGGACGTCCAATAGAGGCACTGGCGTACAAATTCCAGCCTTCGTTGTCGATGAACAGCAGTTAGCGTTGGTACATGAAGCGGGCGCCTGTTGCGGAGGCCCATACGCAGCAATAATTGCTGAAAGATCGTTGAGAACACACTGTTGTTAGTCCCTTGATTAGTCTGGGCGATCAGTTGCTCAACAGTTGTAAGTCTGTTGGCCCATACACATCTCCGCAGCCGCCGTTCACCTCTGTCCTCTACGGTCCAGCGCCGGTTTTGGATACCGCCATTTTGCCATGCACAGTTTGCTTTAACCACGGCGGCACACGTGCAGTTTACAAACTTAGGTATTTCTGAAATGCTTCCACCCGTCGCCTGAGAGCCAAGGGTTATGCCCCTTTGGACGTCAGATGAATCCCTCCGTTTTTACGTTACGGCAAAGACTGCATATTTTCCGCGTATCCCCACACGCTTTATATACCCTTCACTGCTAATGCTACCACCAGTAATTTGTGAGTGATTATTACACGTTGACGTCGAACATGAGCGTTGGTCTCATTAATTTGGCTGGGCCGTGTATAAGGATATTCATTCCATTCAGCACGTCCTGCAGTTCTTCTTCACTTTCACTGAACATAGCAATGTGCAAAGCGAATCTTATCAGATATTCTTTCGCCCCTTGAAGCTTCCTTTTATTTGCGTCATTGCCTCTTCGATTTTTAGATCGAATAGTAGAGGAAAGGTTTTACTGCAGTCTTACATCCTAAGCCGAGCACCTCGTTCTTGGTCTTCTTTGTTATTACCTTTAGGCACATACTGTATTTTATAGCCTTTTTCCTATAGCTTAGTCATATTTTTCTCAGAACTGCAGTTTACATGGTTTATAGCTTTTTTCAGGTCGAAAAATCTTATAAACGTGTCCTGATTTTTCTATGCTATGGGGGATATTCTGCTCAAATTCCGTGTGATCTTTGTTAGCAATAGAAGGCACCATGAGAGTGCGTAGCATATGAGCGTCTCATCATGCCTGATGTCTTCCAGACAGCATCTCCCCGCAGAGTATACGTCCGTGTTAAAAGGACAGAATCGTGCTACAGTGCTTTGACGAGCCTGACAGTGAAGTTGGTTCAAATGGCTCTGAGCACTATGGGACTTAACTTCTGAGGTCATCAGTCCCCTAGAACTTAGAACTACTTAGACATAACCAACCTATGGACATCACACACATCCATGCCCGAGGCAGGATTCGAACCTGCGACCGTAGCGGTCGCGCGGTTCCAGACTGTAGCGCCTAGAACCGCTCGTCCACCCCGGCCGGCTGACAGTGAAGTGATGTTGATGTCTCGACCTCCAAATTCAGACATATAAGACGTTATCGTAGGGTTACCTCTGCCCGTAGACACCACTGTTCCACAATTAATGGGAACTGAACGGTCTGGTGCCACGTACCTGCGGAAAGCCACCAAGGGTTTGTCGGATCCATCTCACCCAGAATCACTGCTGTATTGCGTTCCGAAGGTGAACCAACACGGTGTTAAGCGTGCTGTCACAATGTTTTGGAGTATATCTCTTGATGCTGGAAGATTCTTCTGCAGGCATAGTTCCGATACGACAATTACCTCAGTAGATCCGTGTAACGTTGGACACAAACAGTATTTCTCTGCGAGGTATTTCCTAGAGCGACGAGGCGCACAGAAGAACGAGACGTGCCAGTGAGAGGCGGCCCACCGGCCGATGAGTTATTTAGGGAGAGGCCTAGCTGCGCGGCTGCAGCCGTCCCGTCCGCTCCGCTGCACCGGCCGGCCGCATAACTCGCCGGCGTAATTGATGGCGACTGACCTACGGCGTAAACATTGTCCGTGAGCGCCTATCTCTCCCGCTCCAAATACCAGCGCCCGCTAATATTTATCGCTCGCCGCGCCGAATGCTATTTAAAACGAATAAATAAGGCGGGCGAGTATCGCGGCGGGTGTCGCCGTTGCGCGCGGGTGTGTGAGTGTGCGTGTATATATAGGGTGGACGGGTGCCGCGCATACCCGCCTCTTAATATTGCTGTCGTTGGTGCGTGTCGCTTGCCCGGCCTGGCCGCGGCGGACGCAGATGCCTCGCGCGTCCCATCGCATCGCATCGCTGCAGCCGGCGCGACCCGCCGCCCTTTTTGCCTTCATCTTCGGTCCGTTGCCAGCGAATACTTAGCCGGCGAAAGCGACAGTCCGCCGCGCCGGTCTAAATCAGTTGCGGCTCCCAAATGGCGTGGCTGCGCAGTTCACTCTCCTCCATTGTCCCTTCGCATGATTTGGGATCACTGTATTTCTTTCGGTAACTGCTGGTACTTACAGACAGAATAAGGAGTGTAGTCATAAAGTTTTAAGATAAGTTTCTTCGTGTAGGGTGGAACAGTCGTGACTTTTTTGAAAGATATTGTAACTGTTCATCTCGGCTGATGCTTAATTAACCAGTATTTACTAGGGACGTTCAATAATATATGCAACACATTTTTTTTTTCTGAAAGCGGGTTGGTTTTATTCGGGATTCCAATATACTATATTATTCTCCATTCTTTTTGCTACGAAAGCCTATTTTTCAAGATAATATCCATTCGATGCCACCTTACGGAGAGGACATGTATGCCCGTATGGTGCCAATCTGTGATCGACGTCGAGCCCTCCGCTGTGGCCGAGCAGTGCTAGGCGCTTCAGTCCAGAACCGAGCTGCTGCTACGGTCGCAGGTTCAAATCCTGGCTCCCGGCCTGAGTGGCCGAGCGGTTCTAGGCGCTTCAGTCTCGAACCGCGCGACTGCTACGGTCGCAGGTTCGAATCCTGCCTCGAGCATGGATGTGTGTGATGTCCTTAGGCTAGTTAGGTTTAAGTAGTTCTAAGTTCTAGGGGACTGTGACCTCAGCTGTTAAGTCCCATAGTGCTCAGAGCCATTTTTTTTCAAATCCTGTCTCGGGCATGAATCTGTATGATGTTCTTAGGTCAGTTAGGTTTAAGTAGTTGTAAGTCTAGGAGACTGATTACCTCAGATGTAAAGTCCCATAGGGCTTAGAGCCATTTGAACCATTTTTTATGATCGACGTCGAAGTCGACGCGTTGCTGCATCAATAACCTCCCAATCATCCACGTACTGCTTACCGCGGAGTGCGTCCTTCATTGGGACCAATTGATGGAACTCTGTAGGTGTGAAGGTGGCGAGGAACTCAGCGAGCTGGCTCTGAGCACTATGGGACTTAACATCTGAGGTCATCAGTCCCCTAGAACTTACAACTACTTAAACCTAACTAACCTAAGGAACCCACACACATCCATGCCCGAGGCAGGATTCGAACCTGTGACCGTAGCAGTCGCGCGGTCCCAGACTGAAGCGCCTAAAACCGCTCGGCCACTCCGGCCGGCGAACCCAGCGGGCAAACACCTTTGAGTACGTCAACTGGTGGATGAGTGTGTCGGCACTACCAACGCAGACGTCCAGGCGAGCAGCGAGGTGTTTGATAGCGATCCGTTGATCTCATCGAGACCAAACGTTCCAACATTGTAGCTGAGGGCGGACGAGGGGTATGCGGGAGATCGGACAGTTTTAGGCGACTTTGTTGCCGTGATGACAGACGCCACGCCCAACAATTCACTGTGCTTTCGCCGGCCGCGGTGGCCTAGTGTTTCTAGGCGCTTCAGTCCAGAACCGCGCTGCTGCTACGATCGCAGGTTCGAATCCTACCTCGTGCATTTATGTGTGTGATGTCCTTAGGTCAGGTTTAAGTAGTTCAAAGTTTAGGGGACTGATGACCTCAGCTGTTAGATCCCATAGTGCTTAGAGCCATTTGAACTGTGATTTCGTTTACTGCCAGATCCCCGTAGACATTCTGCAAGCGCCAATGAATATCTGCGATGCTCTGTTCTGCGCCAAAAGAAACTGAATGACAACACTCTGCTTGGAACGCACCTTCATTACAGACACCATTCCAAGGTCATGGCCCGCATCTCGTGGTCGTGCGGGTAGCGTTCTCGCTTCCCACGCCCGGGTTCCCGGGTTCGATTCCCGGCGGGGTCAGGCATTTTCTCTGCCTCGTGATGGCTGGGTGTTGTGTGCTGTCCTTAGGTTAGTTAGGTTTAAGTAGTTCTAAGTTCTAGGGGACTGATGACCATAGATGTTAAGTCCCATAGTGCTCAGAGCCATTTGAACCATTTGAACCAAGGTCTTGTATATCACCGCGTCCTATCGGAATTTCATGAACTTATAGGAGCTGAGGTGGAAATATTCCAGTATGTTCCCAACAAATCCCGCAGTTTTTCAACCGAAACTGACCTAGTAAAAACAGTGTGGCAGAACTTATTGAACGACCCTCGTACTTTATTATGTTTCGCACGACTGTCCACTTTCGGTCATAGGGTTCTTTCTTAAGTGCTGTCTACAAAAGAAAGCATCACAAGTAGAGAAAATTTTTGTTTCGCTTATTAACAGACAAAAATGTTTTAAATCTGACAGCCTGAGATTCTAACTTAACGGTTACCACCAACATGTTGTAATATAGCCTACTATTAGAAGCGGACATGGTAGCTAACAGTCGGATGTACCACACAGAGTTGCTACCTATAAGTACGAATTCCAGGACGTTGTAATTAAGATATTGTCGACGGAGCCTAATTATGACTTGGGCAGTAACAGACTTGCGGCTCCCGAGTCTTCATTGTATGGGGCGTAAAAATTCGTAGCTAACATGCTGCCTCCTGCCTTCTGTTGATAACTATGAAGACTGCACAAGGAAGGGTCTCAGCACTGTCATGCCACGTGGTTTTCGAAGTTTTAACTGTATGTCGTTCACAAAAGCGCATTGCTTCTTCGTGCCCTTGTTGTGCCCCATACTGCTTTCGTCTGCTACCTCTATATTTGCTATCCCACTCCTCACATTCTTGTTTTGACATTGAGAACTTCGATTATAGCGATCTATTCAGTTCCCTGGTAGAAGAAATCAGTAATTCCGGTTCAGAAGAGGAAGTTGATGATTCGATACTGATCGAGATTTCAGTATGATTCAATACTCCGGTAAGTAATAAACAAAAGAAAATAATCAAATTCAGAATGGTTCAAATGGCTCTGAGGACTATGGAACTTAACAGCTGAGGTCATCAGTGCCCTAGAACTTAGAACTACTTAAACCTAACTAACCTAAGGACATCACACACATCCATGCCCGAGGCAGGATTCGAACCTGTGACCGTAGCGGCCGCGCGGTTCCAGACTGAAGCGCCTAGAACCACTCGGCCACTCGGGCCGGCGAAAATAATCGAATGAAGCGTTTGAAAATATTGTCTCCTCTAAATTAACATTCGTAAAACTGGTACCGAAAAGTATCATAAAAAACTGCACCCCGCACGTGTCTACAAAGCGTGATCCGATGTGAATAAGACCCAGAAGGGGAAAACCTGCCGCAAAGAAACATTCAGGTAGCGTCCAAATTGTGATATAGCTCTCTGTGTGTCTCACTCAGGAAAATTATATAAAATGTCGGTGTTCCCAAGTTTTTCTTTGGAATAACAACTTGATTCAGTACAACATTTAGTTTTTCTGCTAATTTTAATATTTCACACTGAGATTTTTAAGATTGCATAAGTCAGTTCCATTACTTAATCTGAAACACGCACATTTATTACATTCAGAGCTACAAAGCTATGATTATCGATAACTGGTTGCAAAACAGCAGTTCAGCTGCCCCATTCAGGGTAAATGAGGCCAGTGGCGAATGTGTTGAAACACTTTTGTCCGATATTAAGCCAAACATAAATTTGCTGTGTTTGTTATCTGTACTTCCATTCCACTTGAGAGTGATCTGTGAGGCCGAAACTGGCCAATCGCGCGAACCGCAAGAAAGTAAATATTTGTTAATTAAGTGACAGCTGGCGACGAACCAAAACAAGTCTTCCATTAAGTTTAAATTATCACATCTAAAAAATCTATCTGCGCCCACGAGAGTTGGTTACGGTGTCAGTCTTTCTCTACAAACTCAATCGACACACTTTTCCCAGGGATGGATGACATGCTGGAGCCCTTGGTTGTAGCAGTCTGCATTTTCACTGTTCTGGAAACGTTCCATTTCGAAAAGCAGCTCGTTGTCATTATGTAAATACTTGCCCGCCAATGATTCTTTCATCAGAAGAGAAATAAAAAAAGTCGCTCGGTGCCTTATGCGGAGGGCCACAGAAGCAGCATGTACGATCGTATCACTTGCAGAATGAGACGGGGTGCCGTCGTGAAGCAAATTCAGCCTCCCGGGCAGCTTAACGGGGCTTAGTCTTGCCTGTTACCACTGTACCATGGAAGTCTCTAAAAACTTTCAGAACCACATTGTCAGATGATGGTTGGGTCTTCGCCATTGTTACCTGCGGTAAATTAACATCCTTGCCTTACTCCTTCTCTTGGGGTCATCGTGACTCACCCGGCACTTGTCGTTGGTAACCAGGCAGCTAAGAAGTCTTGTGGATAGACACGACACAGCTGCAACATTTCTTTTACTGTCTCCATTTGATGGGCTTTTTGATGGGTCTAAGCACACGCGAGACCAAGATAGCATGATATAGACAATTTATTCGTAGCTGTTTTCACTTTCTCCACTTTCGCTTAGAATGTAATAGGCTATTCCTCGAGTAACAGGGACTTCACTCCTGTAGAGGCATTCAGAGAAAGGCACTTGGACACATCGTTCTTTGTCATTCCAGTTTGTTTGGTCATACTGGTAGCGTCTACGCCACCTAAGCACCGGGTCCCACAGTGATGCATTATTTCCACATACTTCCAGTAGCTCAACATGGTTGATATATACATACAGACTGAAACGACGAAAGAACATTTGTACTAAGGACGGGATTCGAACCTGGGTCGCCTGCTCACTAATCAGATGAGCTGACCACAAAGCCACACTGGCAGCTGGCAAAGTGGCTTTAAGCAACCGTATGGGTTAACCTAGCACGGCCCCCTCCTCAATCCAAATTCTTATTCACGTCTCAGCCCATTTGGTATTCCCCCCAAACTCGAATATTGCAGTGACTCTTCAGCTGTATTGGAACAGCACGTCAGCATCGAACGAAACGGGAAATTCTGCCTGAAACCCAGGCGTGTTTGCATTAATCAAATGAAACTATATGGTTCCAAAGAGCTTTTGAAGTCTCAAACATCTGTGATGTATACATATACGCAGATTGAAGCGACGAATGAAAATTTGAACAGGGAAGCGTGAAAGGGTAATCATTGTAGCTGTGCTAAGCCAATGTGCCAAGGTGGCTTCGTGGTTAGCTCATCTGCCTCAGTAAGTGGAAGACCTACGTTCGACTCGCAGCCTTGTGCAAATTTTCATTCATCGCTTCAGTCTAGATAAATACGTCATGCATGTTTGATACTTAATAAGGTCTCTGGAACCATATGGTTTTATTTGATTTTCAGGCAAAATCCCCCGTTTCTTTCGATGTTGAGACGCTTTTCCAGTACAGCTGGAGACCCCTGCAATGCTGTTAGAGTTTAGAGGGAATACCAAGTCAGCTGAGGCGTGAATGAGTATTTGAAATGAGGAGGGAGGATTGCTAGTTTAGTCCATGCAGTTATTCAAAGCCACTGTACCAAGGTAGCGTAGTGTTAGCACATCTGCCTAGTGAGCGATATACCCAGGTACAAATCCCAGTCTTCGTACAAATTTTCATTCGTTGCTTCAGTCAGCGTATATGCATTATAGACACCTGAGACTTGATAAGGTCTCTGGAACCATATTTTCATTTTCGTAAAGCACCTATATCTGGGTTTCAGGCAGTATTCCCCGTTTCGTTCAATGGTAAAGTGCTATTCCAGTACAGTTTGAAAGCCTACTCCATACCCTTAGAGTTCATGGGTAATGCCAAGAGGGATGAGGTATGAATGAGAGCTTGTATTGGGGAGGAAGGCATGTTAGGGTACTCTGTGTGCTTGTGCAAAGCCACTGTGTCAGGTGGTGCAATGGTTAGCACATTTGCCTAATGACCAGGAGACCCGAGTTCGAATCCAGGTCTTCACACAAATCTTCATTCGTCGCTTTAGTCTGTGTATGTACATCATAAATATATGCGACTTGATAATGTCTCTGGTTTCATTTCAGTAATGTGGGAAGTTGTGGCGTCGTTCTTCTCCAAATGAAGAAAACAAATTACAGCATGATACTCCACGTTATCTGTCGGCTGTGCCAATTTCTTTGTGTCCTCAAGAGGCGTGCTACATTACTGAGGCACGGCACTTTCATTGTGCATCAAGACTGCAAACGTGTACTAGCAAATAAAAAATATTTTTTTCGAACTGATAATTAAAATTTTAAGAGTACCCCTCGTATTTCTGCGACTGCAGACACTTGCAGAGCGTAATGCTGCCGTTTTTGTGTTCTCTTCCGCCTTCCTTGATCAAAGCGCAAGTTCGGAACACAAAGGAAACCACCATAAATCCACAACAAAACGTTGAAACGTTACAAGAATGTCGCCGATGGCTACAGATGTACGTAATATTCTCAATCTTATGGAATTCTACTTGCTTTGAACACCGTATGGGACTCTATCCTTTCGGATCTCGAATCTTGTTGAGGTGCGAAGATTACACCAGAAACAGTCACTCCACTGGTTCACACTTACTGTAATAAGATACTTTAATTGTCAAGTTGTCAAGTTCAGGAGAACCATTAAGAGCTACTAGAGGTAATGAGGACATGTAATCATACCTTGACCAGGATGAGAGCATGGTTAAAAGACCACGTATTACGCCCCGATTTTAATGAAATTGTATCTTAGGTGGTCAGAGATATTGAGCATTATGCTTATGAGTGATCTTCGTGCTGTCTGTCCTGTTGACATAATAGAAAAAGAAAAGGGATGAACACAACACGATAAAAAAAAAACAAATAGACAACATTAGTATCGCACTTCTACATAGTGCACCATATCTTTGGCAAAACATATCTTTAACGAACTGAGATATAATTTACTTGTATATATAAAGCATTACTAGAACGGTCGTTTTACAATTGTCAAAAAACACGTAATTTGTAGAGAAAGTAAACGCGGTACCTATGTTAACACCGTAAAACATAAAAGAACTTCCGTTCTAAGACGATTTATGGACGTCACTCTATCGTGACATAATTGTAATATAAAATTTTATAGATTCCACTATTATTCTTCTATAGAAAGTAAATAAGTGACCTATATTAACAGCACATAATACACAACAAAAATTACATTCCAACATGTTTTATGGACATCACTCAATCTGGAAATATGCAGAATACAGTATCAGATCAAAAGTATCCCGACACCTGGCTGAAAATGACTCACAAGTTCGTGGCGCCCTCCATCGGTAATGCTGGAATTCAATATGGCGTTGGCCCGCCCTTAGTCTTGATGACAGCTTTCGCTCTCACAGGCATACGTTCAGTCAGGTGCTGAAAGCTTTCTTGGGGATTGGCAGCCCATCCTTCACGGAGTGCTGCACTAAGGAGAGGTATCGATATCGTTTGGTGGGGCCTGGCACAAAATTGGCGTTACAAAACATTCCAAAGGTGTTATATAGGATTCAGGTCAGGACTACGTACAGACCAGTCCATTACAGGGAGGTTATTGTCGTGTAACCACTCCGCCACAGGCCGTACATTATGAACAGGTGCTCGATCGACTTGAAAGATGCAATCGCCATCCCCGAACTGCTCTTCAACAGTAGGAATCAAGAAGGTGCTTTAAACATCAATGTAGGCCTGTGCTGTGATAGTGTCACGCAAAACAACAAGGGGGGGGGGGGGGCAAGCCCCTCTCCGATAAACACGACCACACCTTAACACCGCCGCCTCCGAATTTTACTGTCGGCACTACACACGCTGGCACATGAAGTTCATCGGGCATTCACCATACCCACACCCTGCCATGGGATCGCCACACTGTGTACCACGATTCGTCATTCCACTCAACGTTTTTCCACTGTTCAGTCGTGCAAAGTTTACGTTCCTTACACGAAATGAGGCGTCGTTTGGCATTTATTGGCGTGATGCCTGGCTTTTGAGCAGTCGTTCGACGGTGAAATCCAAGTTTTCTCACCTCCCGCGTAACTGTCATAGTGCTTGCACTGGATCCTGATACAGTTTGGAATTCCTGTGTGATGGTCTGGATGATGTCTGCTTATTACACATTACGACCCTCTTCAACTGTCGACGGTCTCTGTCAGTCTACAGACGAGGTGGGCCTGTACGCTTTTGTGCTGTACTTGTCTCTTCACGTTTCCACTTCACTATCACATCGGAAACAGTGGGTTAGGGATGTTTAGGAAATTTGAAATCTCGCGTACAGACGTATGACGCAAGTGACACCAAATCACCTGACCACGTTCGAAGTCCGTGAGTTTCGCAGCGCGCTCCATTCTGCTATGTCACGATGTCTAATGACAACTGAGGTCACTGATGTAGAGTACCTGGCATTAGGTGGCAGCATAATGCACCTAATATGAAAAAGTATGTTTTTGGGGGTGTCCATATACTTTTGATCGCATAGTGTATAAATTAAAATCTCATAATTCTAGACGTTGAATAAAACGATAAAAATTTAATGCCAACAAGAACACCTGAAAATGACACATGTACGAGAACAAGTTTGTCGTGAACCTATGTAATCAACAAGAAATAAACAATTTATAGCTAATTTTGTCAAAAGTTCAAAGAAGACATTTGTCTTTCTCAATATACATCAGAGCAGCCACGCTTCCTTCTTACAGATCACACCACAGAAGAGACAAAAACGGAAAAGCCCCTTTGTTCCTCTTCCACTCACTCAGGCTATGCTGTCCAGACTAGCTCTACGGAATTCTCTTTGTTCCTTCCACCACTCACTCCAAAGAACGTCGTTAAGATAAACTACCCTAGCTGAACCAGAACCCACTACACCACAGAAATCAAGCAGTGGGCATAGATTTCAATAAAAAAAAACCGCTTGCGAGTTAAGAGGCGCTTAAAACATGAGAAAATTTAAAAACTGGAATCTGACAATTTACTTATAGCTTCTACCTCCCTTTGATTTGAAATCACGTTTAAAATCGTAGAGATGTCAGCCAGGTGGACATGATAACACAAGGCATACTAACACCCGGACAGTGTGGTTCCAGTTGCCTGACACTGCAGTTGTGTGTGTGAGTTGCATTTGCCTGTGTGTGTGTGTGTGTGTGTGTGTGTGTGTGTGTGTGTATGTCTATTGTTGAAGAAGGTCTTAAAGGCCGAAAGCTATAATTGTGGGAGTGTCCTTGTGCCTATCTGCGACTCAGCATCTCCGCTATATGGAGAGCAGCAACTTCTCATAATATTGTAACACCTGAGTTGGTTGGTTCAAGCAATTCACGAGGCAGCTGGAAACTGTTAGCCAGGAGGCTGAGCACCAAATACACCACGATGAACTCAGGATGTGGAGCTTCATTTGCCGTAAGCAGCATCTTATATCTCAGTAAACTAAGACATTGCGTTAACAGAGTAACTTTCTTCCTAGGATTTTTTTACATATCTGTTGCTCTCTATGAACTTGTTTATCTTCTATTTGAGTAGTGGTTTACTGATGAAGCCCTGCAGACTGAAAACCCCGGAACTAATTGTATCCTTCCATGCAGGAACGGCACTTTCTTTTCGTCCATAAAGAGTGTATTGCTAGGAGTCAATGTAGGATAATGTGTGGCTGGTAACAGTTGGTCATACGACCCTCCATCATTAAGGTATACATATCATGGAAGGGAAATAGCATGCAGATATCAGTCGGTTGCATCGGATCAGTACAGTACGATGGACGGATGTGAAGATGTTCCAGAGTAGCATAAGGAACTATGATGTTTGCACATGTCCTTGACGACAGTACGTGTTATCAACCGGGACTGTGCTTTGTGTCTACAGGGAATGGGGTACCACTCTCAGCCATGTAACACGCCGTAAGAACAGTGGTCGTAAAAAGAGTTTCGACCTTCAGCGACCAGAGACGATTGTCACACCTTGTCAGTAACAGTGGCTTAAGAATCCTTGTCAGTGAATCCAGGACCTTCTCTGACACTCTCTGAGCGAATACTACAAAGAGCGCTGCCAACCATGGATGTATGAAGTTTGACAATGTGGCGTTTAACCTGCAGTGTGTGGAGGGTGTAAATATTCCTGAAGAGTTTCTGGGAATTTTGGGGTTGTTTTCCATGCCACGACTTGGGCTCCCACATTGAGCTTACCATGTATGCGACCCGGGATGAGAGTTTCAGTATTGGTGAACAAGTGTTTCTTCCACATCTTCATGAGGCTGTGAATAGTTCTGTCTTCCAAGATTGTAAAAGTCGTGTTCACAGGGATGCACACTGCATTCCTGGTTTGGAGGCCACTCAGACACCATCTCACATCTCGACTGACCTCCTATATAACTTGATCCTAATACCACAGAAATGTTTGAGACGTTTTGGAACTTTGAGTGAAATGCAGTTTTGTAGCTGTACAAGATCTAACCATCAGCGGGTGTGAGAAACTTGTTCCTTCGTTGCATTGGGGCAGTGATACTCGGTATTAACGTGATTTCTTCTTGGGGAGATTTATTTTTTATTCAGTGTGTATACTTAGCGGAGATTGTCACTTTATCTATGGTTTATTCCTGGTTAGCTTGCTTATCCAGCAGGTTTCCATATGGACAAGCTGCAATATTTATTTATTTTCAAGCTGCTTTATGACTACTAGGGCCTGCCATCTCTACTTTATGCAGGCTGTAGTGCTCCACGCAGACCACCCATGGCCACCACTACGCAGCAGAATTATGCTACACAGTTGAACAGTTGAAGCTACAGACACTGTAGCCCACGTGCCACCACCTGGAAGTGGGGATGTGTGGAGTTCTTTTGTCTGCTCTCTGATGTTATCTTTATTTATGTACAGCAATTACACTTAATTTTAAAGAAAAATACATGATTTGGATGTGGGAATTATACATTTTTGTCATAGTTCTGGAAGAGAATGAAAAGAAAACAGGAAAGAATAGATCGTAACGCGAACCAGAGAAGGAAACTTGTTACTGAACTTCGAGTCTAGCGTCGCCATGTGGTGCTGCCCAGTTTAGTATATGATCAGCAGTCCTTGGGAAAACTCGATTTGTTCAGCCTTGCGGGTATAAGCTGTGTTGCTTTTGTCTGTTAATGTGCTGTGTAATTTAATGTTTGTTACGTTACATAACAATAGCAACACACTACTAGCTTAGTTCATAAACCAGTTTTTATTGGCTTTGGTACAACATCCTGTCTTGATGCAATCTATACAATTATACAATTGTATACAGATCTTATATGAATGTAGAAAGAAACAACAAGCAATAACTAACCTAACTATTAATCTTGTAAGAATACATACATCAAAAAGAGTTTTGCGTCATCTCGGTTCCGAGAGTTTCGAAACCTGTATACAAAATTGGAAGAGAGAACAACATAAACATCATTTCCGTCCTTTTTATTCTTCGTGAAAATCACATATTGCATGTTTTGCCACCATACAGCGAGACCTTCAGAGTTGGTGGTCCAGATTGCTGTATACAGCGGTACCTCTAATACCCAGTAGCATGTCCTTTTGCATTGATGCAGGCCTGTATTCGTCGTGGCATACTATCCACAATTTTATCAAGGCACTGTTGGTCCAGATTGTCCCACTCCTCAACGACGATTGGGTGTAGATCCCTCAGAGTGGTTGATGGGTCACTCGTCCATAAACAGCCCTTTTAAATCTGTCTCAGGCATGTTCGATAGGGTTCATCTCTGGAGAACATGCTGGCCACCCTAGTCGAGCGATATCGTTATCCTTAAGGAAGTCATTCACAAGATGTGCACGATTTGGGCGCGAATTGTCTTCCATGAAGACGAATGCCTCGCCAATATGCTGCCGATATGGTTGCACTATCGGTCGGAGGATGGCATTCACTTATCGTAAAGCCTTTATGGCGCCTCCCATCGCCACCAGCGGAGTACGTCGGCCCCACAAAATGCGACCCCAAACAGCTGGAAACCTCCTCCTTGTGCACTCGCTGGACAGTGTGTCTAAGTCGTTCATCCTGACCCGGATGCCTTGAAACTTGTCTCTGACGATTGTCTGGTTGAAGGCATATGCGACACTCATCGATGAAGAGAACGTGATGCCAATCCTGAGCGGTCCATTCTGCATGTTGTTGGACCCATCTGTACCGAGCTGCATGGTGTCGTGGTTGCAATAAATGGACCGCGCCATGAACGTCTGGAGTGAAGTTGCGCATCATGCAGCCTACTGCCCACAGTTCGAGTCGTAACATGACGTCCTGTGGCTGCAAGAAAAGAGTTATTCAACATGGTGGCGCTGCTGTCAGGGTTTCTCAGAGCCATAATCCCTATGTAGCTGTCATCCACTGCAGTAGTAGTAGCCGTTGGGCGGCCTGAACAGGCATGTCGTAGTCAGTTCGTGGCTGTATCTCCTCGATGTCCGAACAACATCGCTTTGGTTCATTCCGAACAGCCTGGACACTTCCCTTGTTGAGAGCCCTTCCTGCGGTCGCGATCGAACCGCGGTATTGACCGTCTAGACATGGTTGAACTACAGATAACGCGAGCCGTGTACCTCCTTCCTTTTGGACAGACTGCAACTGATCGGCTGTCGGATCCCCTCCGTCTAATACGTGCTGCTCATGCATAGCTGTTTAGATCTTTGGGCGGGTTTAGTGAAATTTCCGAACAGTCAAACGGACTGTGTCTGTGATACAATATCCACAATCAATGTCTATCTTCAGGATTTCTGGGAACCAGGGTGATGCAAAACTTTTTTTGATGTGTGTATACTTACGCAACAAAACTAATTTCTTTGAGTGGTGTTCTTTTGAAATTTATATGTATTGCATAATATGCACAATCTGTCACAGCTGTGTGTTGACACAGTTTGATTTACTGCTTACTTAATTTATATAACATTTATATTACATTTATATTATTACATTTACAACGATGTGTTCATTTATATTACCACTTAATAATGATGTGTACTGGTTTAACGTGGATCCTAGAACAATATCTATTAACAGACTATCCTAATTATTTCTACTTTTAATTACATTCATGCATAATGGAATATAAATCGCAATCTTTGACTAATTTTCACGTTACTTTTTGTGAATGTTTTTGCTTGTTTTTCCTGTATCCATATTACGTCATTGTTTTCACTGCCAGTCATTCCATCGTCAGTAGTGTAGCTACTCGTGGCATCTGTGTCACCCTGTCTTTGTCTTCTGTGCCTTCTATATTGTTCAGTGTGTTTGTGTATGTCATGTTCAGATTTGGAAATGTTGTTCGCGATTGCGTTCAGCCGTGTCCATGTATCTGGGTTCTTCAGTGCTTCATATAGAGTGATTTTGTTAAATGCTCCATTTTGTTCAGTAAGTGCCTTTATCTAATGCATTTCAAAAAGAAGTGTTGTGGGAAACCAATTTCCACGCATGTGTTCCGATTGCTTTCTGAAAGCGACATGCGCTGCAAGTGCTTGGGATAAGTGCTATGTCCAGTCTCGAAACACACCATGCCTCATCTGGGGCTGACATGCCACATCTGTAATCGACCCCGGATACTGGGGAAGAATGAATATACTCGACGGCACTTATCACTCTCGTCCCACTCTTTTTGCCAAGTGTACCCACGCCAATTTTTTAGTTGGCACTCATCATCTATATGCTGCCATTGATCTTCGACACCCTCTCAGATCTACCAATCTTCAGCCAATATATTGCAGCCGCCGCGCGGAATTAGCCGAGCGGTCTAAGGCGCTGCAGTCATGGACTGTGCGGCTGATCCCGGCGGATGTTCGAGTCCTCCCTCTGGCACGGGTGTGTGTGTTTGTCCTGAGGATAGTTTAGGTTCAGTAGTGTGTAAGCTTAGGGACTGATGACCTTAGCAGTTAAGTCCCGTAAGATTTCACACATATATTGCAGCCCAATATCGAATGGGCGTATCGATGGCTTATATTCCAAGAAAAACAAACAATAAATCGACTGATGTGGCGCCCAATGCCCCAGATAGATCGGCACCTCTGACCCACCTAACAGTTATCCTGTTAATGATGGGAGCAAGTCTATGCGCCCACCGATTAGCTGCAAATCTGAATACCGACTCAAAAGTGCACAGTGGTACATTATTATGTGTGCAAGTAGTAATATGTACCGTGTCGAATTTAATGTCGCTAGTTTGTGAAGTACACTTTCGGCTTTGTTCGTGATTAGTTGTCTGTGTTCATTAGAAGCAATTCACAACGAGCCCTTCTCAATCTTCATCTCCCTCGATTAAGTTCAAGAGAGGTTTAGCTGTCATATCCCAGAAAATGGGTCCACAGATAGAGACTTGTGGAAATACTTTGGTAATCCTTTTGACATCCTTGCGGTTGCCCTCTTGCCACTCTACCTCTCTATTCCGATAACAGTGTCGGAGACTATTGTACAGGGATCCGGGTATCTCTAGTTCTCGAAATAGGCACGAGCAATGTCTGCAAGAATCGCTACTGCGTACTTCTGTGATGTCTGTTCTAGAACTTCGATGTCGTTGTTGTTGTGGTCTTCAGTCCAAAGACTGGTTTGATGCAGCTCTCAATGCTGCTACTTCCTGTGCAAGCCTCTTCATTTCCGAGTGACTACTGCAACCTGTACCTTTCTGAATCCGCTTAGTTTATTCATCTCTTGGTCTCCCTCTACGATTTTTACCCCCTCCCCCCCCCCCAAGCTTCCATCCATTAACAAGCCGGTGATATCTTGATGCCCCAGAATGTGTCCTACCTATCAATTCCTTCTTCTAGTCAAGTTGTGCCACAAATTCCTCTTTTCCCCAGGTCTATTCAGTACCTCTTCTTTAGTTAAATGATCCATCCCAATAATCTTCAGCATTCTTCTGCAGCACCACATTTCAAAAACTTCTATTCTCTTCTGGTCTAAACTGTTTATCGCCCACGTTTCACTTCGATATTTTCAGAAAAGACTTCCTGACATTTAAGTCTATACTTGATGTTCACAATTATCTCTTCTTCAGGAACGCTTTCCTTGCCATGGTCAGCCTACACATTATGTACTCTCTACTTCCACTGTCATCAGTTATTTTACAACCCAAATAGCAAAACTCATCTACTACTTTAAGCGTCTCATTTCCTAATCAAATTCACTCAGCATCACCTGATTTAATTCGACTACATCCCATTATCTTCGTTTTGCTTTTGTTGATGTTCATGCTATATCTTTCTTTCAAGCACTGTCCATTCCGTTCAACTGCTCTTCCAAGTAATTTTCTGTCTCTGACAGAACTTCGATAGCCAGATTAATAGCGTCGCCAATATATTTTCGTGGTCAAAAGCCAAATTGGTGTTGACTAAGGCCATGGAGTTGCGTTTGAGTTTGGACCGATTACTCAAAAGTCTGTCATGGACCTTAGCCAGTTTGGCTCAAATGGCTCTGAGCACTATGGGACTTAACTTCTGAGGTCATCGGTCCCCTGGAACTTAGAACTACTTAAACCTAACTAACATAAAGACATTACACACATCCATGCCCGAGGCAGGATTCGAACCTGCGACCGTAGGGGTCGCGCGGTTCCAGACTGTGGCGCCTAGAACCGCACGACCACCCCGGTCGGCCCTTAGCCAGTTTACTTAACAAGGAAGTTGGTCGGTATGATTTTGGTTCTGATGTATCCGTATCTGCTTTTTAGTAATCACTGTGTGAGCAGTTTTCTAGACTGCAGACACCCGTTCCTGGCTCAGGCCATTATTTATGAAAGCTGGACAGTCAAAGACAGCCCTCGGTGTCCTGGACGGGACGTCAGCCGCGGTCCAGCACGCACTGGTCGGCGGCAGTGCGTGACGCTGTGGGCCCTGACGAATCGCAGCCCGCGCCGGACAGGTGCGCCGAGCCGCTCTGTCGCCACAAAAACCCACTGCGGCCTCGCCTGCGTCGTCGCCAGCACAAAGATTCCCGCCGGGCTCTCTCAGCCGGGACGTTTCAATCGGAAACACTGTCGCTCTCTGCTTAGCTCGTACAGGCAAGACACGTCCCCAAGCTAAAGAGGAAGGCGAAGTCCTTAGCTCAGCGTGATCTTCAGCAACGTCGGTTAACAAAAAGGTTAGTCGACCAATTTTGTTAAATATAAAACTGATCGTGTATGCAGATGGTGACCTAAACTAGTTTTGTTTGTAATGTTACTAATGAAAGAAGTGCTACCCAAACTTTTCGAGAATTTCAGCAGTGCGTCCAAACAACAGTACAAAGTTCCGCCACTAGGTGCCTCCAGTTGTGTCTTTCAGCTTCCAGACTGACACGTAGCGTCATTGTGAGTCCATCGGTGTGAACGATGCTACTGATTTCTATACACCATGTTCTGCTGTATCATCGAATTTCGGAATATCGTAAAGGAACTGTTGTGGCGTAACAAGCTAGTTACGCCACACTGAGAAGGGAGCCGAAAGGCACGCGTACACACACGCCGACTGGCGTCAAGTCTGGAACAGGATACGTTATGACTGCTATCAAGAAAATACGTAGCTTTGGAATATACTTAACTTTTAATCACTCCTTGTGATATATCTCTCTTGAATATACAAATGAGACTCGTAAGATACATGCACTGTTACAATTGGCGCCTTGCTAGGTCGTAGCCATGGACTTAGCAGATGGCTATTCTAACTGACTCTCGGCAAATGAGAGGAAGGCTTCGTCCGTATTGTCGCTAGCAATGTCGTCCGTACAACTGGGGCGAGTGCTCGTCCGTATCTCGAGACCTGCCTTGTGGTGGCGCTAGGTCTGCGATCACACAGTGGCGACACGCGGGTCCGACATGTACTAAATGGACCGCGGCCGATTTAAGCTACCACCTAGCAAGTGTGGTGTCTGGCGGTGACACCACATTCCTCCCCCCCAAATCGGCGAACGGTCGTGAGATAAGGCTTCCGCCCGCCGTGGGGAGGACCCCATGTTGACGTATGCGATGAGGTGGGGAGCCTAACAACAGGCGAGGCTGTGCCACCCACACCCGGCCATTCGGTCCGAGGGGAGCTAGGAAACGCCTGAAAACCTAGTCCAGGGTGCACGTCAACATGCGGCGTATGCGCCCGTAAAGAGACAGGAGGGGCCGAAGGGTCGACCTCCATCGCGCCGGGGAATCCGACGCGCGAAGACGCCATGTGGTCCGGAGCGGGCAAGAGTCCCATGGCGGAGGACAGCTGGTCACGGGCAGCGATCGGCGGCGCGGGACCCAGGGAGGCGCTTGGCGGCTGCAGCGAAGCGTCGAATGCGGGCGGCGCCGGCGGGAGAACAGGCTGCGGCGGCGGCGGCGGCTGCGGCGGCGCGTCGCCATGGAGCAAAATGGAAGGCAGCGTCGGTAACACCTGGGGATGAGGCGAGCCAGTAGATGGGTCCCCAGGGCGCTGACCGGACGGCACCGTCGCTGAAAGCAGACGGGGAGCGGCAGAACCCGTGCGACGACAGAGGCGCAGCTGATTGAGATGCCGACGCACCTCACCAGAGGCCCCCAAAACCAAATACATCGCGCGGCCGAGGCAGCGAAGAATGCGCCCTGCGAGCCAACGCCGTGAACCGCGATAGTTGCGATAGAATACAACGTCGCCTGGAGCAAAAGCAGGAGTCTGCCGCTGCACAGGAACCTGATGCGGCGGATGCAGCAAAGACATCAAGGGTCTGGCGTGAGGTCAGTCGCTTGACGGCGCGTTTCGGCGCGGGCCCGCCCGTTGCCGGCGCGCCGTAAGGCACGGAGGCTCGCACTGGGGCGTATCGCTTCCAGTCGGGCGTGCCGCGGCAGTCCTCACTCGGGGAAGTGAAGCGTCTCTTACAGCCTCTCCTTCCCAAGTGGCTCTTTCCGCCTTCCCATGGTGCCAGACGTCAAGCTCGGCATTCTGCCTTGCGTCAAAAGGGAGAGCTGCGACCCAACCCGATGCGAAAGCGAAGGGTGCGTGGCACAGGGGGAGCTGTGTCGAGGGACCGAACATCAGTCCCTTTCTGTTCGCAGGGCACAGACCATCACGTGCTCTGCATGCCGGCGGTCTCGTTTGTCGGCGTGGGATCGCGGCGCGAGTCGGCAAGGGCGCTTCGCCGCGCCCCTGGGTAACCGGGGCGTGTTCTGCCAAACCCAGGAGGTGGTGACATCACCTGGGCCAGGTTAGATGGGTCCAGACCGCCGAACGTCTGGGGGACCGGCCCGCCACCTGAGTAGGAGTGGGTCCTTGGCCAGATGGTGGAAACTCGGGCTAGTAGGCGGCGAAGGGCGAGAGGTGCATCCGCCTCTCCGGAGTGCGGGGTGCAGTTGCCGAGGAGCGTCGCGTGAAATCATCGATGACGGGGACACCGACGAGGACCAGTGCACTGGCGACGGTGCGCTGAACCTGGCAGCTCGGAAGTGCCCTTGACCTAGGGGCGAGGTCGGTGGGCGAGCTGCAGAAGTCCCCCCCCCCCCCCCCCCCCCATGCCAGAGGAGCCGGTCCGGGGCAAGAGACGGGCTCCCACTTCTTTTTATCACTCGTCAATCATGGCTGACAACGAAACGAGTGATACGTGTGCGCCTCAACGAGCTTCCATTGCGCCTGATCCCTCTCCACAGGACGAGCAGGGACAGGCAAAGAATGAAACTGTTATGGAAAGATATACTAGGATAGCGTCGCTCATGGAGCAACAAATCAAAAACGGCAAGATAAGCCAAGCTGGTCTTGCCATTATTAAAAATGAGTTGGCAGCATGGGCTATTGCCCACGCCAAACTAGAAGGTAGGGCAGAAGAACTCGAAAAAGAGAATGAAAGATTAAGAAAACAACCAGCCAAGACGTGGGCAGCTGTGGCCGCGCAAGCGCCCACAAAGCGCCCACAAAACTCGACCAAAGACACAATTGACAGAATCACAAAGAGAACTGACACGGCTGTCTTCCTCAGGACACTTCCTGGGCAAGACACCAGTGTCAAAAAGATCCAAGAACTGTTCACAAAAAACATAGATCCTGTTAAAGACAAGATACGAATCAAAAGAATAAAACCAAGTAGAAACTCTGTCATAGTTGAAGTTGCTTCTGAGAATGACAAAGAAAAACTGTTGACTAATCAGAAACTGAACTCGGTGGTTAAATGCGAACCACCGAGGAAACGAAATCCTTTAGTCATATTATATGACGTACCATCAATAATGACCAATGAAGAATTAATAGATACAATCAGGCTGCAAAATTTTGAGGAGATAAATGAAGAGGAATTCAAAAACTGTTTTAAATTAAAATTTAAGACTGGGCCACGGGGTCGTGATGTCGTTCATCACGTCGCCGAGGTGTCAGCACAAATGTGGCGGAACATCACAACAATGGGCAAAATATATATTGGCTTTCACGCCGTTAATGCTAGAGACTATGTCGTGGTACCTCGTTGCCACAACTGTGGTGACCTGGATCACGTCTTGAGGCTGTGCACCAGGGAGCCGGCATGCACTAAATGTGGGGAACATGGTCATAGCCGCAAAGATTGTAAGGCGGCGGCGGTCTGCATACCGTGTAAGAATAGAGGCAAGAAGTCTTGCGGAGCCACAGGCAGGAATTGCCCTACATATAGGATGCTGGAGCAAAGACTCATCTCCAGAACAGACTATGGCTGAGCCAGGTACACCAAATAGGATGCCAAAACGGAAGTCCCCGAGCAAAAGGAGGAGGGATGCCGTGAGGGCAAACAGATTTAAGGAGTTTCTGAGGTCGCTCTCCGGCGCCTTTAGAACTGAAACACGAGATAAAGAAACCCAGACTGACTTTCCAACAATGGACATTGGTATACAAACCAATCTCCCCCTCACGACTGAAACTCTCTCCTCTGGAAGCCGGGGAAAAAAGCCGATAATACACCTACAACGGCAAGGGCATCCTGTAACTGTGGTAACGCCGAAAGACAATCACATCGTTACGTCAAAAGACAATCAAATCAATCATATAAATCAACTACCGGTTCAAGAAAATACAGTGACAAGCTCAAGCACGAGCCCCACTGTACAGAGCTCACCAGTTGTCAGAGTCCCACCGGTTGATCCGGTGAGGGTATACCAAAATCTGGAGTATACTATGCAATTATCTAGATTGGAGCAGCCGGCAACCCTGACCACTGCCTTACGACATGTGGTCCGGGTAGGACATGAAGACGGTAGAAAGGTAACCTTCTCGGTTATGGAGGCTGTTGACAGAATCCAGCTAAAATCAGTGAATCTCCCCACCGACTTCGGAGCCTTGCGTGATCTGCTCAAGAAAGTTTTCGACAGACGAGGTGAGAAATTTGACCTTAACGAAATTTACCAGCAATCAGTAATAGCACACGGACGAATTGCTTTCGACTGGAGCAAGACTTGGCCACATGACCGAATACATACATATTACCCTTAATGACTAAAATTACCATTGGACAACTTAACAGTCATAATAGCAGACTCGTCATGCAGGAGCTCCGGAGGGAGGTGGAAGAGAGGAGACTAGATGTACTCTGTCTACAAGAGCCATACTCCCTGGCTGGAAAGATAGCTTTTGCCGCTGCAGGCTGGCAAATAGTCAGCACGGGAGATAACCCGAAGGCGGTGATTATAATCACAAATAAGCTCCTCAGAGTTACCACATTATCACAATTCGCAACTAGCCACTGCAACGTCGTGGAGCTTCAAACCCCCATGGGAACAATAATCCTCATAAACATGTATTTTCAATATGGGGATAATATAGAACTCTATATTGACCACCTGGCTAGAGTCACCACGGCGTTGCAGGGAAGAAAAGTAGTAGTAACAGCCGACATTAATGCAAAATCCCCCCTGTGGTACAGTGGCACAAGGGATGCTAACGGTGAAAAAGTTGAGGAACTTATAATGGCATCACAACTTGTGGTGGCTAACAGGCCTGGAAATCCTCCTACGTATGCTGCAGGGGGAGGACAGGGCACAAATATTGATGTGACCCTCATAACACCAAATTTGGTTAACTTTATTCAAAATTGGAGAGTCCTAGAGAATGCCACCACAAGCGATCACAACTTGATATCCTTTACCTTGGGCGAAAGAGAGTGCCGCTGGGCCACGGGGTGGGAGGTGCAACTAAATTATAGAAGAGCTGACTGGGAGCGCCTAGCAAGGGAGTGTGACATTCCTCCATTACCTGAAGGTGACATGTATCTAGACATAGACGTTGACCAAAGAACAGAGGAACTGGTGAATGCAGTGACAAGAGTGGTGAAGGCAGCCGTACCTACAAGGAGGAGGGCCATGGCGGCCTCTCCGTCACCATGGACTGCAGAACTAGGTGAACTGCGTCGATCTGTCAGAAGGCTAAGAAGGCACTACCAGCGCAGTGTCGTCTGGCAAGAACGCCAAAGGTGGCAGATATTATACAGGGAGGAAAAGCAGAAGTTCCAAAAGGAACTACGCGAAGTTAGGATGCGAAGTTGGGAGAATTTCGTGCTTAACCAGCTGGTCACGGACCCATGGGGGCTCCCATACAAGCTGGTAAGGGAAAAAATCCGCTCTCCTCTGGAGTTATCAACAGTCAGGTACGGAGACAGGATGACGGAGTCCTGGCAGGAAACTGCGGGGGTCCTCCTCCAGTCCCTGTTGCCTGACGACAATGCGGAAGGGGAAACAGAAGGGTAGAAACAACTCAGAAACGAAGACCAGGAGGAATACGGTAATGAGACGGCTGTCTACCCTTTTTCAGAGGAGGAGGTGGCAGCTCATATAAGATCATTGAAAAAAGGTAAAGCTCCTGGGCCGGACGGCATTGTGGCGGAGGTAGTGCAGTTCCTGGCGCCACAATTAACTGCGCCATTAACGCATCTTTACAACGAATGTCTCCGACAGAGGAAATTTCCGAAGAGATGGAAAACAGCAAACGTAATCATTATAAAGAAAGGAATAGACAAGGACCCAGCAAATGTGAAATCTTACAGGCCGATTTGCCTGTTGGACATATTTGGTAAAATATTAGAGAAACTGCTGGCTGACAGATTGACGGCACACCGAGTGTTGTGCGGGGTGAGTGACAGGCAGTTCGGTTTTAGGCCGGGGCGATCAGCATCTGATGCTATTGCTCTGGCGGCTGAGGTCTGCAGCTCGACCCCGCATAAATACGTGGTTGGCATCATGGTGGATATCAGTGGCGCCTTTGACAACCTTTGGTGGCCTTCGCTCTTCTCCTG
This sequence comes from Schistocerca serialis cubense, assembly GCF_023864345.2. NCBI lineage: Eukaryota > Metazoa > Arthropoda > Insecta > Orthoptera > Acrididae > Schistocerca > Schistocerca serialis. The sequence continues at coordinate 269,412,678 of NC_064643.1, forward strand.
CTTGCGGGAGAAAGAGTGTCCAGGGCCGCTATATGGTTGCCTGAGTAGCTATTGTAAGGATCGGGAGGTCTGGTTATCATCGTCTAGCGAAAGAGTTGGAAAGGTAATCACCAAAGGATGTCCCCAAGGCTCTGTCTTAGGACCCCTTTTTTGGGATATCCATATGGAGCCATTACTAGATAAATTGCAACAAAGTAATGAGGTGCTAGAGGTGATAGCCTACGCGGATGACCTCCTCCTGTTGGTTGGCGGCCGTAGCCGCGAAGACATAGAACCAAAAATAGAGACAGCACTAGACAAACTTCAGAAGTGGGCCCAATCGACAAAAATGACGATATCACCTAGTAAATCGACCTACTTACTACTAAAAGGAAACCTTATTAGAAACCCGACTGTCAGAATAGATGGTTCACCAGTTCTCCGACGACGAGAGACACGTTACCTGGGAGTTATCATTGATGAGAGGTGGAATTTTGGGAAGCATATTGAAACAGTCACCCAGAGAGCCCTTCAGATATTAAATAACTTAATCTCCATAGGCCATAAAAGATTTCATCTTCCTCCACACCTAATTAGACTTTACCATAATAGTATTCTAACCTCAGTAGTGGGCTACGGCTCGGGAGTCTGGGCGCACAGGCTCACGAGGGTGGTGCCCGCCATGGCAGTGAGAAGGGTTCAGAGAAGCATGATATTAAGATCCGTAGGGGCCTATAGAACATCTCCAGGGGGAGCCCTATTAATAATAATGGGGCTCTGTCCCCTGGATATAAAGATTAGAGAACAGGCGGCTTGGTATTGGGCCAAGAAGGGAAATAATGAGAAAATTGCTGAGATCATGGGTATCAGATTAAGGGACAAAAGAGAGATAAGGACAAAAGGGGAAGAGCTCTGGCAGGAGTTTTGGGAAGCAGAAGAGACTGGACGAAGAACTTTCCAGTTCCTGCCCGATGTGAGGGAACGACTTGGCCTGAAGTACTTTGAGCCCACGCGAGGGTTGATCCACTTTCTCACTGGCCATGGACCCTACCCGACATATTTATGTCGATTCGGGAAAAGGGCGACACCAGCGTGTGACTGTGGCGATCCGGAGGGCACGCCTGAGCACGTGGTCTATGAGTGTCCCCTCTTCAATGATATCGCCAACGGACTACGAGACAGACTACCCAACCGAGACACATACCAATTACTTAGACGAGAAGAAACGTTTCAGACCCTGAACACCCTGGCAAACGAGATATCACGCAAAGTATTAATCGACTACTTAGGAGAAATACATTAAAAAATGAGCGACAATAACCACCAACTGAGTCCAAGAGCCCTGTTCCCATACCGCCTGTGCGTGGACTGGCTGACTACCTCTAAGTTGGGAACCGCCACGTGCAGGACTAGGGGGAGTAGGGAACAACAACCGATTGCGACACACACATACCGGACATGACGTAGGATAGAGTAGTTTGTAGGAATTAGATATAGGAAATTAAGATAGGGACTGCAGCGAATAAACATCGAGGCCCGCCCAGTGCCAGGGGCATGCTCTTCGGGGTTAGCTCGAAGAGCAGGGCAGTAAAAGTAGGTTTATATCTTCACTGGCACGCATGTAACGCTGCAGTAAATATATATAAATTAGATTAATAATAGGAATTAGTATAAGCAACACAAGTAGATTAGATGCCCATTGTTATTAATGTTAACTGTAGCTCCCACTAATAAGTACACTAAGCTGCAAAAATGTAATAAAAAATGTATCACTAATAGGACCCACTAATGTAGTAAGGTAGTGGGTCAAACTTGTATCATTATAATGATTTAGATAATGAAGAATTTTTTTTTTTTTTTTTTTTTTTTTTAAAGACATCAAGGTTCGATGAGGACGACCGTGGAGCAACTCAGCCGGCGAGCAACCATCTCGGGGCTGAGAGCGATACGAGGACAAAAAGAGCAACAACGCGTCCTCCCGAGAACGCGACTCTTTCAACTTCAACATCTGTGACTTGAAAGTCCGGACCAATCGTTCAGCGGCACCATTTGACTGAGGCGAAAACGGCGCGGATGTCAGATGTTGAATACCATTGGCCTTGCAGAATGACTGAAATTCGGCGGACATGAATTGTGGGCCATTGTCGGAAACAACAGTCCGCGGAAGACCTTCAATGCAGAAGATAGCAGACAACGCGTGGATGGTGGCAGTTGACGTCGTGGAAGACATCCGGACAACAAAAGGAAAATTATTGAAGGCATCTACCAGAACCAACCATCGAGCATTCCAGAATGGACCAGCAAAATCTATGTGCAAGCGTTGCCAAGGGGAAGTGGCTTTTGGCCATGCAAAGACTTTCCGCGGCGGCGCGGATTGTTGTTCGGCACACGCCATGCAAGAAGAGCACATATTCGTAATCGCAGCATCGATTCCGAACCAAGTACAGTGCTGACGAGCAAGTTGTTTCGTTCGCACTATACCCCAATGTCCTTGGTGAAGAAGCCGTAAAACAGAGGACTGTAACGAACGTGGGACCACGACTCTGGACTGATCATTATCAGAACGCAACAACAAAACACCACGTCGAACAAAAAGTCTGTCCCTATGAGCAAAAAATCGGCGAACCAACGGATCCTCGATCAGAGACTTTGACAAAGGCCATTGCGTAGCAACAAAACGCAAAACGGCAGCAAGGACAGGGTCAGCAGCTGTGGCTGTAGCTACACGACGAAAATCAATCGGAAACGATTCGACCACTTCATCGGTTTCCGAATCAATGAACAGGCAAGCAAGTTCGGAAGAATCGAATGCTTTATCCTCAGCAACAGGCAAACGGGACAACGCATCGGCGTTTCCGTGCTTAGCAGTGGACCGATACAAGATATCGTAGTGGTACTGCGAGAGGAAAATAGACCAGCGAATGAATTTCTGCGCTGTACGTGGAGGTACAGGCTGGGTCGGATGAAAAAGCGACGTCAAAGTTTTGTGGTCGGTGATGATGGTAAAATGACGACCATACAAGAAATCATGGAACTTAGTAACACCAAACACGAGAGCCAAAGCTTCTCTCTGGGCCTCACCCTTAGTAATTTTGCCAAAACCTTCCGGAAAATTGAGACTTTGCGTGGACTTCAAGGCCACAGTGAATCCACGACTAGTGACTGCTACTTTTCCTTTGCCCCGCCCGGAAGATCTTTTTGCTAAACTGTACCCGGGAGAATATTTTTCCAAGTTGGACCCAGCCGATGCGTACTTGCAAATACCGATGGACGACGAATCCCATCCTCGTCGCCAATCTGTTGTGGCGTAACAAGCTATTTACGCCACACTGAGAAGGGAGCCGAAAGGCACGCGTACACACACGCCGACTGGCGTCAAGTCTGGAACAGGATACGTTATGACTGCTATCAAGAAAATACGTAGCTTTGGAATATACTTAACTTTTAGTCACTCCTTGTGATACATCTCTCTTGACTATACAAATGAGACTCGTAAGATACATGCACTGTTACAATTGGCGCCTTGCTAGGTCGTAGCCATGGACTTAGCAGAAGGCTATTCTAACTGACTCTCGGCAAATGAGAGGAAGGCTTCGTCCGTATTGTCGCTAGCAATGTCGTCCGTACAACTGGGGCGAGTGCTCGTCCGTATCTCGAGACCTGCCTTGTGGTGGCGCTAGGTCTGCGATCACACAGTGGCGACACGCGGGTCCGACATGTACTAAATGGACCGCGGCCGATTTAAGCTACCACCTAGCAAGTGTGGTGTCTGGCGGTGACACCACAGGAACAAATGATTTGTACTCAATTTTCTTTTTTTTTTAACCTCAACAAAACTCCAGCTTAACCCAACCACGTGCTAAGGGAGGTCTTAAGTGAGAAGCTTTCAGTCAAACAAGAACATTTGGTTGCTTTAAGCTACATAAGGAACGCCAGAGCCTGTGGACGATGACAATCAGTCGGGCCGACCGTCGTCCTGTACAAAACTCCAGAAACAATCGTGAAAGTCGGTGAAGTGATCCAAAAGAACAGAGGACGGACAGTCCACGGTGTTTACGAAAACGTCGCAATTTAATAAGGGCCGTATCAAGCATTCTAGCTGCTGAAGATGAAACGAATTGCAGTAGAGTTCGCTCCTCGACTTTTGAACGCCGACCAACAAGAAAATCGGGTTTAGGTCTATGCCGAACTGCAAATAATTGCTGTTCGACATGCTCCAAGTTTCCTGTCCTGGGTCAAAACTGCTGATCAATCATGGATGTATAATGGGTAGTTTCTTTGTCGTTAGACAACGTAAGATATGTTCAATGTTTGATTATATGAGTAATGGAGATTGAAAATATTTGAACATCCTTTACCCCTTTTCTTTATTTGTGTTCAGTTGTAAATGAAACTTAATATTTTCTGTAAATATCTGTAATTATTTATGTAACCCTAATTGTATACAATTTGTATGTCAAGAAACATCTCACTAGCAAAAGTAATATCTGTGAACATGTTGTTAACATGTGAACGGAATCAATCGGTTCTGAGGAACTTGCTTGGAGTTTAAAGTCAGAAGATTGTTTGTAGAAGAGAAAATTACGGTATCGAACCAAAGTAAGGATTATGGACAAATAGAAATTTGTTGAACGCAGACGGAGACACTTCCAGAAATCTTCAATAGCAGCATAGTTGCAACAGAACACGAAGTTTCGAGAAGAAATACGCCTAGATATTTTCTACGAAGAACAAGAGTCACACGAGGAAAAGACTGCATGCAGCAAGATTTAAGACAGAAGATTTATCAAGAAATCAGTACAGAAGACAACGGGAGGTGATAACTAACAATATGCCGGTAAGCAGAGAACTATAGATGGTTTCAACACGATAACGTGAGTATGCTATGAATTCGCTGAGGTAGTTCACATTACAGGTACCAGCTGTAAATTGATCGAGGAGAGATCGTGTGTTTAGTACTACGGGCTGTGTTAAGAAAAGCGACTGGAACAGCGACTGTCATCGATTGTTTACAACAGGAGAAACGGGAACAGTTAACAGTTTTGCTGTACTTCATTTTTTTGTAGTGAGGACCAAAGGGTACATAAAGGGACAACTCGCCTGTTAAATATATAGTTACACAGTCGTCTGTTGTTGCGTGCATAAAACCATGTCTGCATCTCAGTCAAAATACATTCCAGTCCAAATTCCTTTTGGAAACTCGACTTTAAGTTAAGTGAGTGTTTACGATGAGGAGGTACACCAAAGGGATGATGGGAATTATTTTGAATACTTTTCCAATTTTGTTTTAAATTGCAAGATAGAGCCGCCATCTTTCCTTTTCCCCTGAATCGCCAAACAGCTGCAACATGGCGACGCCAGCGGTTGTCAGTTGCAGTAATAGCCTCCCACGTGAACCAAGGAGACATTGCAGTGATTCATCTTTGGCGTCAGACATTGTTTTGTATCTCCATAAACATATATCTAGTAGCAGACTTTCACGTGAATATGAACTACATTTCGACGAAGGTGAAGGACAGTGAAAGTAAAAGACTATTATTTAAAAGAATAATAGACTGATTATATTCCAATGCTCCAATCAAATTGAATTTTTTTGAAGTCAAAATTTGTTGTCACGCTACTTACATAAAATTGAGAGCATACATGCTTCACTGTAAATTACCAAAGTGAGTGCCTACCACAATGGTTCAAATGACTCTAAGCACTATGGACTTAACATCTGAGGTTATCAGTACCATATAATTAGACCTACTTAAACCTAACTAACCTAAGGACATCACACACATCCATGCCCGAGGTAGGATTCGAATCTGCGACCGCAGCAGCAGTGCGGTTCCGGATTGAAGCGCCTAGAACCGCTCGGCCACAGCGGCCGGCACTATCACAACGGATAACACTGTTCATCCTATTTCTTTTAGTAAATACATCCAATTGCAGTATATGAGATACACTGGCACTTAATCGGAACAAAGTTTGAGCATCGTGATCCCGTACTATATTATAGAATTTTCATAACAGACATTTCTCGTTAGTATATCTTTTCAATCCCCAATTACACGTGAAAGACAGTCTGTAAGTCTCAGTAACAATTTATAAATCAGTGACTTTGTTGTAGGAAGGCTGCATAAATTAATACGCTACTAATATTTTGATAGACAGCCTCTTCTGAAAATTGCATTGAAATTGTCCTATAAAGAAAATCAAATGTTCAAATGTGTGTGAAATCTTATGGGACATAACTGCTAAGGTCATCAGTCCCTAAGCTTACACACTACTTAACCTAAATTATCCTAAGGACAAACACACACACCCAATCCTGAGGGAGGACTCGAACCTCCGCCGGGACCAGCCGCAGAGTCCATGACTGCAGCGCCTGAGACCGCTCGACTAATCCCGCGCGGCTCATAGATTACTCAGTAAGTGCTAACAATTCACTTTATTTTACATATAAGATAGTAAAATAAGTTCAAAATGGTTCAAATGGCTCTGAGCACTATGGGACTTAACATCTGAAGTCAGACACCAGTCAGTGACCCTAAAACTGAGTGGACTTTCACTACTTCAGCTGTCCACATAACAAAAGCAGGCCAGTCCCCACGAAGGCTTCAGCTCGACCCACTGCTCAATATGCCTCCGTTCCAGATAATGCAGTGTAAACCACTAACACCGCACCTCTCACAAAGTCAGAGAACTGCAGCCTAATTTAAGCCTGTATGAGCCAGCCTATCATCATTTAACAAACACGGCTGTTATGTGATATAAAGTATGTGTCAACTGCAGCAGCCACGTTGCTAATATAATTGCGTAGGCTTCCGCGGCCAGTCAGTCGAAATATTGTATAAAACTAGTGATGGAGAAAACTAACGTTTCGGCCACGGTTGCAGCGGCCTTCTTCTGGGTCTGCTGGTGCGTTCTAGCTATAAAGTATCCCTTATATTTGGTTATTACTCCTCACTGCGCATGCCATTACGTAACAATTTTAAAAAGATAGTTCACTTCATTGGACACTTGAGAATGGAGGAGAAGGAACTTTATTTTAATAAGTTACTGCGTTGGAGGGAGAGCAGAGCTTCTGTTGTCTACTGGCTCTTGTATTATGTGCCATGATTCGTGGTCACCGGCGAATGAAAAGTTGGCTCCTGTTTACCAAATGCTGGACGTCGGCCGCCCGGCGGCAGTTACTCGCCGGTAGTGCTCGCTCCTCTTGTTGACAGTGCGGCCTGCTGGGCTCTGACTGCTGGTAGCCAAACTGGGGCAAGCCTGAGTCCATCCCCTGTATTCATGTTATTAGGGTGTTAAAGTATTTCCATGGCCTCTCAAATTTTTCGTTTTGTCAAAACCAGCTGCTTGGCCAAACACACGCTTCGCTGAATTTTATTTCTTTTCATCAATCTTGCTGATGTTCTGCCACTGCAGATGGAACTGCACCATTCTTCTATACTTCGAGCGTGAGCTGGATCTCCCCACGCATGTTGTTCAAATATTCGTGGAATTTGTGTAGCACCATAAGGCCATATGGCGAACGTGTCGTCCACGTATCTGAACCAGCAACGAGGGTGTAAAGGAGCTGAAGCAAACGCCGTTGCTTCAAAGGCTTCCATGAATACGTCGGCAGCCAGCGGAGACAGGGGAGACCCCATTGTTACGCCGTCTGTCTGCTCATAGTATTTTCCTTGCCATTTGAAGTACGTTGAAGTCAGGCACAACTAAAAAAGGTTCAAATGTGTGTGAAATCTTATGGGACTTAACTGCCAATGTCGTAAGTCCCTAAGCTTACACACTATTTAACCTAAATTATCCTAAGGACAAACACACACACCCATGCCCGAGTGAGGACTCGAACCTCCTCTGCCTCGTGATGACTGGGTGTTGTGTGACGTCCTTAGGTTAGTTAGGTTTAAGTAGTTCTAGGGGACTGATGACCATAGATGTTAAGTCCCATAGTGCTCAGAGCCATTTGAACCATTTTTGAACTCGAACCTCCCCTGGGACCAGCCGCACAGTCCATGACTGCAGCGCCTAGACCGCTCGGCTAATACCGCGCGGCGGCACAACTAAATCCGGTCACGTGTGTCTGGTGGGACATGCTCCTAAGGGATGCGGATAATTTCGTCTACTGGCGCGTTCCTAGATAGTGACTTCACGTCAAAGCCGACAATGATTTTCGTAGAGGACTTCTATGTGAAGAACTCGACGCGCTTTATAGAACGCCTCCAGGGAGAAACAATTTTATCAAAGCTGACCATGATGTCCGTAGAGGACTCTTATTTGTAGAACCCGACGCACTTTATAGAACGCTTAAAGGGAGAAACAATTTTACCTACGGACATAATGGTTAGCTTTGACATGAAGTTACTTTTTACGAACGTACCAGTAGACGAAACTATCCACATCCTTGAGGAGCAAGTCCCGCCAGACATATGCAACCTGATTGAGTTGTGCCTGTCTTCAACGTACTTTAAATGGCAAGTAAAATGCTACTAGCAGACAGACGACGTAGCAGTGGGGTCTCCGTTATCTCCGCTGGCAGCCGACGTATACATGGTAGCCTTTGAAACAATGGCCCTCGGTTCAGCTCCTTTACACCCACGGTGCTGGTTCAGATACGTGGACGACACGTTCGCCATACTATTTACGAACGTACCAGTAGACGAAACTATCCACATCCTTGAGGAGCATGTCCCGCCAGACATATGCAACCTGATTGAGTTGTGCCTGACTTCAACGTACTTTAAATGGCAAGTAAAATACTACGAGCTACAGAAGTTTCACGAATATTTGAACAACATGCATTGGAAGATGCAGTTCACGCTCGAAGTAGAGAAGAATGGTGCAGTTCGATTTCTAGACGTCGAAGTATACAGGACAATGGAGAGCACACTGAGGATTAGAGTATATCGCAAGCCTACACATACAGACAGGTACCTGCACGCCCAATCCTACCACCAGCCAGCGCAGAAGAACTCGATCAACCGTTCTCCGGCAATCCGGCCGCAGCGCCTAAGTGATTGCTCAAAACATAACACCTGAGCTTGAAAGGCTGCGCACAACATTTTTAGCTAATGGCTACAGCCATATATCAATCCACACAGCCTCTCGACGGTCACAAGTAAGCAAGATAATCAAGAATAGACGGCCTGCAGCCAGCAGTCCTCTTACCTTATGTGAAAAATGTCACTGACCGAATAGCGAAACACCTTCGCCGGGTTGGGGTGCAGCCTGTCTTCCATTGTGTTCGCAGGATCCAGGACGAGCTAGGCACCACTAAGGACAAGGTGGGTGCATTACACACTGCATGCGTGTACAAGGTGGAATGCGAATGTGGAGAGGCAAATATCGGCGAGACTGGCAGACCAATAGCAACACTCATTCGGGAACACGACAGCTATATTCAACCAGGGCAACAAAACAAATCTGTAGTGGCAGAAAATCAGCAAGACAGCGGAAAAGAAATAAAGTTCAGCGAAGCCCGTATTTGGCCAAGCAGCTGGTTATGACGAGACGCAAAATTAGAGAGGCCACAGAAATATTTTAACACCGTAAGAACATGAATACAGAGAATGGACTTAGGCATTCCCAACTTGGCTGCCAGCAATCAGAGCCCAACAGACCGCCCTGTCAACACGAGACGCGAGCACTAGCGGCAAGTAACTGCCGCTGTGCGGCCGACGTCTAGCAATTGGTAAACAGGAGCCAACTTCTCTTTCGACGGTGACCACGAATGGTTCAAATGGCTCTGAGCACTAGGGGACTTAGCTTCAGAGGTCATCAGTCCCCTAGAACTTAGAACTACTTAAACCTAACTAACCTAAGGACATCACACACATCCATGCGCGAGGCAGGATTCGAACCTGCGACCGTTGCGGTCGCGCGGTTCCAGACTGTAACGCCTTGAAGCGCTCGGCCACTCCGGTCGGCTGACCACAAGTCATGGCACATAATACAAGAGCCAATAAACAACAGAGGTTACGCTCTCCCTCCACCGCAGTAACCTATTATAATAAAGTTCCCTCCCTTCCTTCCTCAAGTGTCCAATGAAATGAACTATCTTCTTAAAATTATGACGTAATGGCATGCACAGTGAGCAGTAATAACAAAATATAAACTCAAAAGAAGGCCGCTGAAACTGTGGCCGAAACGTTAGTTTTATTCATCAGTGTTTTCTAAGCCGGCCGCTGTGACTGAGCGATTCTTGGCGCTGCTGCTACAGTCGCAGGTTCCAATCCTACCTCGTGCATGGATATGTGTGATGTCCTTAGGTTAGTTCTGTTTACGTAGTTCTTTGTCCAGGGGACTGATGCCCTCAGATGTTAAGTCTGTAGTGCTTAGAGCCATTTGAAGTGTTCATACAATATGACGCTGTACCATACCTAGAAAACTTTTATATCGTAGAGCAGCCACCATCGCCACTGTCGCAGCCAGGTTGCCGACTAGGGACCTCTGTCTGTCTGCCCAGCCTGGGCAGCCAACACTGCGCCGGGCGGCTACCCCTGCTCTTGAGCGTTGATCCAGACTTTGAGTCCAGGCAACGCCGCCTCCAAGTAGCTAGGACACCACGACCTCCCTCAACGCATTTCGACCCTACACCGCTGATCTGCCAAGAGCAGTGCTTGGCCATCGTCGTCGATTCATCACCAGCATGTGGGAGACGCCAGCTCAGCGCAGTGTCCTCCGAGCAGCATGTGTCCACTAAATACTGCGTTGCCTTGTCTACCGTTATTGTGCCAGAATATTACAGGAAGGCCGAAATGCACTGAAATGACAGAATTATTTTTCTGAATTAATAAAAAACTTGTTGTTGTCGTCTTCATTCCTGTTGGCAGCCACTTCGGACCAGTTACATGGTGGAGTCCAAGCTCTCTCGGTTAATAACGAAGTAATCAGTGCATCTTCACCAGGATCTTCTGCTGCCGTGCAAGTCCATCCCATCTCTGTCAGAGAACCATGCCCAAAACAAGTTGGTGCCCCAGTTCAGCTGCGCACACCTTCCACGTTGTCAAAGAGCATCCACTCTAATCACCTGATCTAACCTCTTGCAATTTCTCCATCTTCATCAAAATAAGCTGGCCACTGTGGCCGAGCGGTTTCAGACACTTCAGTCCGGAACCTCGCTGCTGCTACGGTCGCAAGTTCGAATCCTGCCTCGGGCATGGATGTGTGTGATATCCTTAGGTTAGTTAGGTTTAAGTAGTTCTACGTCTAGGGGACTGATGACCTCAGGTGCTAAGTCCCATAGTGATTTGAACCTCAAAATGAAATTGAAGCTGATAGTCCGGTGATTTGCTTTCATAGAAGAGATTCAATTTTGGACATGATTGAAGTATCAGACTTCTAGGTTTTTCTTACAAATATGAGGAAGTGTGAGGTGCTACATTACAAGTGGAGGTGCAAATTAAGATGTGAGATATGTTTCCTAGTTTCGATGCGGGTATTCTCGGAAATTGTGGGTAGCATCTCGTAAGCCCCAGTGTAACTTAAAGAACAAAATTAAATTAAATTCCTGTTCACCTCATATGCTGGTCCTGTATTATTTCTCAAACAACCAAAACCGTGAAACATAGAGCCTAAAATTATCGGTGACCCTGAAAAATGTATCAACTGTTTCGAGATCACAGTTTTATTATATCTGAGCAAATGTTTTCGAATTTCAGGTAAAGAATGAGCTGCCGCTGAGATGAAAAGGATATTTACATCTACATCTATACTCTGCAAGCCATGTATGGTGTATATCATAGTGTACTTCAAGTCTACAATTTTTGTCCCCCTTTTCCAATCTGTTAGGAAATCGTAGGGCGGAAGAGTAATTGTCTATGAACCGCCGTAGTTTCTCTGATTATGCTGTAGTGGACCTTTCAAGAGACTTATGAGGGAATGTGTAATATGCTATCTCTTCTTGGAACGCATATTCGCGGGATTTCAGCACCAAACCTCTTTGTGGGCAAAATGACTCTCCTGTAGCGTCTTCCACTGGAAATTAATTGTTGAGCATCACTGTAAAGTTCCTCATTCCGGCTTCATGATCCTGTGATGAAAAGCGCTGCTCTTTGTTAGATCTTGTCTATCTCTTCTGTTAATACAATTTATTATCGGTCCCAGAGTGATAAAAATAATAATCGAGAATCGATTTTGCAAGTACCTGGCAATCCAATTCTTCCGTGGATGAATTATATTTCCGTAAGATTCTCCAAATGAATCACAGCTAGGCATCCACTTTCCCTGCGCTCCGTAATGCAGTTGCTAATGTTAATGCTGTGTGACCATTTCTTGTGAAATTGTACGGGAATAAAAGTGGCTCTAAGATTACCAACTAGCTTTACATAATCTAAGACCATGGTTTTGAGTTAATCAACTCATGCAAATACCTGGGTGTAAAAATTTGCAGGGATTTGTAATGGAATACTCTCATATGCAGATTGCATACTTTGGTTCATTGGCATTATATTAGGAAAATGCACTCACTTTGCAAAGGAGATTGTTTACAGGACACAGGTTTTTCAACCCATAGCAGAGTCTTACAGACGCATATAATTACAGGCCAATATCATTAACACTGGTTCGCTGCAGAATTCCTTAGCATATTCTAAGTTCGAATACAATAAATTTTCCTGAGACAGAAAATCCTACATGCACACATCAGCATGGATTTAGAAAGCATCATTGTGTGGGACTCAGCTTGCCCTTTTTTATGCGATATGATGCAGGGCAGTAGACAGATCCCATATTCCTAGAGTTCTGAAAAGCATTTGATACGGAGCACTGCTTCAGACTTATTAACGTAGGACCAAGTATATAGAGTAGAAATGTGAGTGGCTCGAATACTTCTTAAGTAATGGATCAAGGCCATTGTTCTGGGTAGCAACTGTTCATCAGAGACAAGAGTGTGTCATTAGGAGTGCCATTTTCCTCTGCCTTTTAATGACACTTTGGACTCTTGCACCCAACCGGAAACAAGGGGTGTTCACAGCTGCAAACTACACAGTATCTTTGCATAGGAGACAGTTCATACCCGTCTGCCAGCCTCCGAAACTTTCCCGACGCCGTGTCCTGGTGACGTGCATGTTCGCGACCAGTACTGCCACACTCTTGGACAATGGCCAATTCAGCTCGCTTTTGGCTCTTGTGAATTTTAGCCAAACAGCTAAATTAAGACTTGAATATATTGTGATTCGCTACTCGGATCACATTGCGGTTTTCTCCACAATTGTTCCAATGAAATTCTCTACACAGCTAGATCTGTCTATACTTGCTCAGTTCTTTCTTGCATTATTTTAATTTTTCCCGTTATGGATGAGGAGTACCAGGAGTGTAGATAATGGTCGCTGCCACGTCTCACCTTGTTTGCTTAATGGTAGTTGCAGATGTCCTTCAATAGCGAGGATGCTTCTTTCAACATCCATCTCTTTTTTGTAAGAGTGTGAGGCTGTAAAACGGTGTCATGGTTGTACCCCCATACATAAATACATTCTTAAAACCAGATATTGATGTTAAGTTAACGAGGATAATATTCCGTTTCAACATCAGACTGGTCAATGAAATATTGAATGTGAGGTTTAGATCTGTTCTCTAACTTCATAGATGGTGTAGTATTTCTTGATTGATGTTTTTCCAGGATCTGATCAGGGAAATTGTTTTAGTCTATGCACGTGTTGTATCCTCATACATAAATACAGTCTTTAATCCAGGAATTGATATTAATGTTAACGAGGATAGTATTCAAATGGTTCAAATGGCTCTAAGCACTATGGGACTTAACATCTGAGGTCATCAGTCCCCTAGACTTAGAACTACTTAAACCTAACTTAACCCAAGGACATCACACACATTCATGCCCGAGGTACGATTCGAACCTGCGACCGCAGCAGCAGCGCAGTTCAGGACTGAAGCTCCTAGAACTGCTCGGCCACAGCGACCGGCAAATAATATTCAGTTGCAACATCAGACTGGTCAATGAAGTATTGAATGGGAGGTTTAGATCTGTTCACTAACTTCATAGATGGTGTAGTATTTCTTGATTGATGTTTTTCAAGGATCTCATCAAGGAAATTGTTTTAGTCTATGCACGTGTCGCTTCTTATGGATGCATTATTTACCGTTAAATTTTCGGTATCAGTTTTTCCCATATTCTCTTTTGTGGCAAGGATGTAGCTGATTCCCCAACATTCTCCAAATGGTAGCATTAAACCAAATGACAGTCTTTCATTTTTTACTTCGTACATTTTCGTCTAGACCACAGATAATTATGTTTCTGAGTTGCTGCATTTATCGGATTTTTACGAGATGTTATTGTACTCAAGTCAGAAGTAAATTTAGCTAAGTTGTAAGCTAGCAATTTACAACTAAAGCAAACATACCAAACATACCAGACTTCATATTATTGTCCTAGTTCACTCTGTATGCAACACGATTTTGTACAAACGACCATAATCTTAAATTTGTTTACTGTCCTCCTTTTGATAACCCAAACTGCCACTACAGATAGCAAATCAGAACAACCTCATCACGCAGCTTCTGTCAATAACCGTTTCCGACAGACCGTGCCACACTCACTCTACAGCTCCTTTCTCTCTCTCTCTCTCTCTCTCTCTCTCTCTAGCTATTAGAACGAAAAGACTCTCAACAATACTTACACGCTGTGGAGGCACTAAATCTCAAGGCTCTATGGACACTTATCGATTACAAATATACCACAAAACAACCAAAACATCTTATAATGACACTGCATACAAAGACTCATAGATGTTTCAAGGTCGACATGAATTTTACAGTTGAGAAAGATAATAATCAGAAACAGAACAACTGTAGCCGTGACTCTTTCGTCAATAGCTCGTTGCGATTGGTTTTTTCGCGGTATCAAAACGAATCAGCCGAATTTGTGGAGTATAAAAACTTCTTAACAAAGTTCCGGGAGAGCCACGGCTCACGCCGCTGAGAAAGACAAAAGCACATCGGACCACGCGGTGCGTGCTTGGCCCGCAAGGCATACGGCGATTTCAGAGAGCTCGGCATCAGAGTAAATCTCCGCGGTTGGAGTCTCAGGATGGCAAGCCGCACACCTTGTGTGGAGCCTTCCGCTGCGGTGGGAGGGCCGCGAGTTCCACGTACGGCGACGGCACCGCTCCGCCCACCCACGACGATCACGTGCCGCTTATCAGCGCACGTGACGCTTCCCTGCTACTGTGGCTTCCAGATCCGCAGGCAGGCAGGCAGGCAACGGCGTCGTGTGCAGCTTAACGAGGCGCGCGATCACCGCAGCCGCCTCGCCACGGCGAAAGCGCCTCTCAGGGAGACCTGTGGAGAATTGGCGATTGTTGAACTTGATCCTGAACGTAAAATAATGTAACGTATTGCGGATAAATAGGCGGCCGAACGCCAGAAGCAGTGAGTACCGTAAAATCCCTAGGAGCAGGGACGGCGCTTGGATTTTTGGGCACCAGGTAAACATCCTTAGATTCCTCCTCCAAATGCTTAGTGGTCTTTGGGATTAACTAAGAAAATTTTATTATAAATAATCAGACAACGCATTTTAAAAAATTTTAATGCTCGCAGTTTGCATTTATTCGGTACTTCCTATCTAGGTTTTTTAAATGTGAACTCTTTAATAATCCCAGTATAGCCAGACCAGTCGGCTAACTAACTCTTTTGAGAGCAGGGCTCTTGCACCATGGTAGTGCTCGTACAGTTTATTCTTATTTCTTGCAAGAAAGCTGAATGGCCGCTCTGCTTGGGCAAGAGTAACAGACAAAGTTCAGAAAATCCACAAGGCTACCATAATATTTGGAAATAGCCTGTGTTATATTCCGAATAGCTTTCAGAAGGCGCAGAGGGGTAACTGCACCACACCCTAAATTAGCGGCATGAATCTTTTTAACTGTAAAAATTCTTTTTTCATATCCTGCTTATTATCTTCTATGCCGAACAGGCTAATATTGCTCCATAAGGACGCAGACGTGTCCTTTCTTCCAGGAGTGCTAGTTCAGCAAGGTTCGCAGAAGGGCTTCTGTGAAGTGTGGAAGGTAGGAGACGAGGTACTGGTAGAATTGAAGCTGTGGTGACGGGTTGTGAGTCGTGCTTGGGTAGCTCACATGGTAGAGCGCCTGCCCGCGAAAGGCAAAGGTCACGAGTTCGAGTCTCTGTCCAGCACACAGTTTTAATCTGCCAGGAAGTTTCGTATCCATTATGTTGTCTACGGGAGCATGTCTTTTACTTAAGTTTCCTACAACTGTATCTGGAATTACGCTGAAAATATGAAATGGGCTCAGGTTTAAATGCTTCTATTGTTTCATCTACAAAGCAAGTTCTTTCGCTTTTCCCTTCCTCTGCGCCTTGAATCGTTATATTGAAGTCCTGTTATATTCATATATTTTCTGCTACCTTTAAACTTTCTACGTAAACAGTTTCTCATCTATTTCACAATTTATTTCGTTCTTCCTCTAGACTCTTAATATTGGCGCTTCTGATGTCTATTGTGGCTTCCTTGCTTGAAGCACAACGTTACGTGTTTCTATTGCAACCAGTACTTTGTATCACGTTCAAGGCATCAAGACACACTGAAATGATTTCAGATACTTCTGAATGTGCCTCCACTAAAAACTTTAAGCTGAAAGCAAGTTCAGCACCCTTTGCCCTGTCAACTGCTTAGCAAACAGACTCACGGCATTTATCTGAGCAGGAACCCGGTCCTGGGTAGTCATACCAGTTTACCCCCGCCCACCGCTCCCACCCCTGGCCGACACCAGCCTTGCCTAGGAGTACTTGTCCAAATCGGAGTAAACTGACTTGAAATAACACGTTAAACAAAGTTTATATTTGCATCTGTACTTTGCAAACTCTGTGAAGTGCTTACTAGAGGATTCTTTTCCTTGTAAAACTTACTAGGGCTTTTTCCAGCGCCATAGGGTATGGAGCATGGAAAGAATGATTGTTTTAACGGACTGGATCTCCAGAAAATGGTGCAGAAAGCACAAAGTCAAACTGAACGCGGAGATGACAAATGCTATCTCTTTCAGCAAGAAAGGGCCTGAATTACGTGACACGTTGTGGCTACAACAGAAAATTTTCATGTAGCCCTGCTTTACGGTACCTGGGAATAAAACTAGACCCACATCTTTTTCTCGACAAAAATGTGAAACAACAGCGAACAAAAACGCTCACAGTGAGCAAAAGTGTGTACTAAACTCAGACGATACAAGAGAATGCCACTATCAAAAATAAGTGCTGTCACCACTGGTTGTTTGTTAACAAGTAAAACACGTCTCAACGAAATGCAACTAATCCAAAGAAATGTTTTAGAGGATTCAGAGAGGGAACAGATACATGAGAATAACAAACCTGCACCACGATTCCTACATGGATATATTAGAGACAGCACTTCAGAGGCAAACAACGAATCGATGCAGAAGATCGACCAGGCTGTGAGATGGTCAAGATAGGCTTATGGGCCTCTGTGGCTCTTACGAACCTTCTCGAAACTTAAGTGAAGGGATCATAGCCCTTTTCGTTTCCATACAATGGTGAAGTTAAGGTCTTCTGGAGGCAATAAGACTTCATACTCACTCGGAAAAAGAATATGGAAATATTCCAGTGACGATACGGGACCGTAATGGGGAAAATTCATTGCAATTAGTGATTTTAACAATTTTAACAAGTGAGACAGGATTGTAGCCTCTCCCCGATGTTATTCAATCTGTATATTGAGCAAGCAGTGAAGGAAACAAAAGAAAAATTCGGGGTAAGTATTAAAATCCATGGAGAAGAAATAAAAACTTTGAGGTTCGCCGATGACATTGTAATTCTGTCAGAGACAGCAAAGGACTTGGAAGAGCAGTTGAACGGAATGGATAGTGTCTTGAAAGGAGGATATAAGATGAACATCAAGAAAAGCAAAACGAGGATAATGGAATGTAGTCGAATTAAGTCGGGTGATGCTGACGGTATTAGATTAGGAAATGAGACACTTAAAATAGTAAAGGAGTTTTGCTATTTGGGGAGCAAAATAACTGATGATGGTCGAAGTAGAGAGGATATAAAATGTAGACTGGCAATGGGAAGGAAAGCGTTTCTGAAGAAGAGAAATTTGTTAACACCGAGTATAGATTTAAATGTCAGGAAGTCGTTCCTGAAAGTATTTGTATGGAGTGTAGCCTTGTATGGAAGTGAAACATGGACGATAAATAGATTAGACAAGAAGAGAATAGGAGCTTTCGAAATGTGGTGCTACAGAAGAATGCTGAGGATTAGATGAGTAGATCACATAACTAATGAGGAGGTGTTGAATAGGATTGGGGAGAAGAGAAGTTTGTGGCACAACTTGACTAGAAGAAGGGATCAGTTGGTAGGACATGTTTTGAGGCATCTAGGGATCACCAATTTAGTATTGGAGGGCAGCGTGGAGGGTAAAAATCGTAGAGGGAGACCAAGAGATGAATACACTAAACAGATTCAGAAGGATGTAGGTTGCAGTAGGTACTGGGAGATGAAGAAGCTTGCACAAGATAGAGTAGCATGGAGAGCTGCATGAAACCAGTCTCAGGACTGAAGACCACAACAACAACAACAACAAATGGCAGAGTGCTATGGCCAGGCACCTCGGAAACGGAGAGAGCTGATCGGCTGTCCAGGAGCTACTGTCGTGAACACCTGTGGAAAGCGCGGTAAGGCCGGTGAAACAATTAGTTACTGACAGGGTGTCGGACGACCATGTTTTATTTTTCTTTCTGCAGTGCCTTCCTAGCGTTCTGCGTACTGGACCATACATCCTACAGAAAATCGAATCCATATGTACTACATCTCGATCAAATTTGTTGACGATGTTCTAGCTCCATTTACTTTTGGAGTAATGACCTTACATGGTGGTGCTCGACTACGAGGTTGCGTCTTCGAATCCTGACTGCTGAAGAAATTTCTATTGTCATCATTTGGCTTGCAAGAGAAGGGGGAGTAAAGTTCCTAATCAATACATTTTGCACCAGTGCTGGTTATATACCAGATATCTCTGTAGTGTTTCTTCGAGTGAAGCTACGTGATACTTCTAACGGTCTATCAGTTACATGTTTTGTCTTCCTTAAACCGACAATGAAATGATTTATCTGTTTGTATGGGAAAGCAGGGCACTAGTTCCGTTTGCAAAGAGTTACTTTTTATAAGTTGGGGGACCATCCTCTACTGGAATGCAGTCCACTCCTGTATATGGTATTACCTTGGCTTCTGTTATCTAGATTATACACTTCTGTTTTACCGAAATGTTGCTGAGCGGTTGAACTGATGTTGCAGATACGCACTCGACATTGACTGGCTATAGGAACAGATAAAATTGGAAAGGATAAAAAGGAAGAGTTTCAAGGTAACTCACACCCATTTGATATCGTAGTGTGGTCGTATGAGAAGATTTGTTTGTGTGTGTTGTGTGCGTTTGTGTCATCAGTCTTCTGACTGGTTTGATGCCACCCACTACGAACTCCTCTCCTGTGCCAACCTTCTCAACTCAGAGTACTAGTTGCAGCTTACGTTCTCATTTATTTGCAAGATGTATTCCAATCTCTGCTTTCCTCTACAGTTTTTGCCCTCTTCACCTCTGTTTCGTACCATGGTAGTTATTCCCTTCTTCTTGTCAGTGATTTCCATATTGTTCTTTGCTCGCCGATTCTTCGGAGAACCTCCTCATCCCCTACCCTATAAGTCCAACTAATATTCAACATCCTTCTATAACACCACATCCCAAACGCTTCAATTCTCTTCTGTTCCGGTTTTCCGCAGTTCATGTTTCACTACGACACAGTGCTACTTATTCCTCAGATTAAAGGCTAAGTTTGATAAGAATAGACTTCTGTTGGTCAGGAATGCCTTTTTTACAGTGCCAGTTTGCCTTTTTATAAACTCCTTGCTCCGTTCGTTATGAGTTATTTCGATGTCTAGGTAGCACGGTTCTTTAACTTCATCCACTTTATGATCAAGTTCGATGTTATGTTTCTTGCTATTCTTATTTCTGCTACTTCTCATTACTTTCGTCTTTCTTCGAATTACTCCTAAGCTATATTGTATACTCATTAGACTGTTCCCTTCCCGGAGGCCCGTTTGAGGGACTAGCCTGGAATCTTTTAATATAAATATAGAAAACTACACCCAGTCACCTTTTTCAAATAGTTATTTATTCTGTAATTACCTGACACTGCCAGAAAGGGAGCGATCTCTGTATCAATGCAAAAAGATTCCGGAAATAGAAGTTTTATTGCCTAGATCGTAGTTGATATATATCTCGTGATTACTAATTTCAGCTGCGTCATACTGCTATTTTCAGATGATCGGATAAGTGAATTATAAAGCAACTACGTGGCACATTGCCATCCGACCGTAGCAAACATGGAGATAAACTCACAACTTTTTTTTCGGTGTAAATTGTCAAGAAGTTTCTGCCTGTATAAGTCTTTGCTTGTATGTAGTTCGAGAAGGGTCGGAATCTATCATGTTGTGTGATTTATTTGTACGTAATTGGTGTTGCCTGTTGTTCAAAAATGTTCAAATGTGTGAAATCTTATGGGACTTAACTGCTAAGGTCATCAGTCCCTAAGCTTACACACTACTTAACCTAAATTATCCTAAGGACAAACACACACACCCATGCCCGAGGGAGGACTCGAACCTCCGCCAGGACCAGCCGCACAGTCCACGATTGCAGCGCCTCAGACAGCTCGGCTAATCCCGCGCGGCGTTGCCTGTTGATGAAGGCGCAAATTACAATAGGCATTTCTATTTAACAACCTCGGAAGTCATGTAGATCTTCAGAACGGGTAATTACTATTCGAAACAAACACACTTCAAAGTTCGTTTCCCATTTCTTTTTTTTTTTTTTTAGAGCGCCGAATATGCACGAATATTCCAAGAGCCGGATATTCCACGAGCCGGATGCTGTATTTGAGAAGCGGCAAGCTGCTGAAGAATCTTGTAAACAATCGGTGTGTCAGGGTAGACAGTGGGAGAAGTAAAAGCAACTTGACGAGCATCGACTCCGGTAGAACAACACGGAAGTGTGTGAGACCCATTTCGTCGCGTCGCTGCCGCGTCGGTTGAAAGGGTGCATGGGCGCTGACACGTCTATGGGCCAGCTACTAATGAGACCCTTCATTTTAGGACAATGGGCATACAAAGACGGCCAGACGCCGGGAACATATTGTTGTCAGCAGCGGCGCTAAGTTCGTGCGTGTGTAGGTATGTGTGTGTGTGTGTGTGTGTGTGTGTGTACGAGCGAGAGAGCGCGTACGTGCGTGAACACGGGATTTATGGCGCCGCCTGCGTTATGCGCCTCCCCGCATATCTAGCTGACAGTTATATGGAGGCACAAATTGAACGATATACTTCCGAGGCGGTGGCCATTAATTTATTTTCCCTCGGGCCGTCGGCTCGCGCGCGACTCGCGTTATTTCGATAAATCACGCGCATTATATATTTAAATCGGGCGCCGGCCGCATTCAGCGGCGGTAATCCGCGCGCGCCCCGTATCCATCAGCGTCCGACTGCCGCCGTCCGTGCCAGTGCGACGCGGATGAGATTTGAATATCGAGCCGGCGCGGCCCGGCGTGGCGGTGAGGCGTGCCCCCACCCCCTGCGAATCTGCCCTATTTCTCGGGCCACTGTTGCGGAAAGCACGCCGGAAGTAGCTTTCTGTGTACGCCATTTGTTTCCGGTCGCTTTTAATGGCGCTCCTTCGGCGCCGCGCCAGGATGTATGACGCCGGCGGCTCACCTGCGCCCCCACGACGCCGACGCCGACGGCGACGGCGACGCCTGCAACTTGGACGGGCGATCCGTCTGGCGGCCTCGCGCCGTGACGCCCGCGCCGCCCCGGGCGTCCATTCAAATTTCCATCGCTGCCACGGACGCACTCCGCCCCGCAGAGGCCGCCTCTGTGCCGTATTACTGGCGCCTCTTCGGGAATTAATGGTACACTGTTCGCTAATGAATCTCTGCTGCTGGGCGGTGTCTGCAGAGGCCGAGCTCTCAGAATCAGAGACGATCTAAAACGCGCTTCTGAAATGCTCCGTAAATTATTCGGACATCATCTCTCCACCATTGACATCAATGTTCTATTTGGCGGTACACAACTGAAACTTAAGGCTGTTGTCGAGTTGTTTTGCAATACAGAGTTTTTCAAAATCTTTGCATCAGAGGTCTAGGAATGATGAGACCATGTCATGGGGAACAACTTTTAACAGAGACAAAATATCTGATTACACTTCCCACCGAAGACAGACGTTTTCCTAACATGGTTTTATTAGGCGCCTT
Source organism: Schistocerca serialis cubense (assembly GCF_023864345.2). Classification (NCBI taxonomy): domain Eukaryota; kingdom Metazoa; phylum Arthropoda; class Insecta; order Orthoptera; family Acrididae; genus Schistocerca; species Schistocerca serialis. The sequence goes on from NC_064643.1 coordinate 269,434,931, forward strand.
TCTTGTCTGTTTGAAATCAAAACGAGATCCAGACCATTAACTGCATAAAGGCGTTGCTAAATATCGACGGGGACAGCTGAAAATGTGTGCCCCGACCGGGACCCGAACCCGGGATCTCCTGCTAACATGACAGACGCTCTCTCTTTTTTTCGTTATTTTTTCTTTTTTTATCTCATTTTGTTCGTTATTGTTCGTTCGGGGTGGACGTCCCATGACGCTTGTTCAAGACATCATTGATCCATTAACTCAGTTTTTTTTTTTATCACAGGGGGCAGCTTACCCTCCGACCCAACACTCTGAGCTACGGTGCCGGCTACTGTACGACTGAGCTATCGACGAAACAGAGAATAGTGCGACTGCAGGGACTTATCTCTGGCACGCTCTCCGTGAGACCCACACATCCAACTTACTGTTCGCACACGACATTTGTAGTGCCCCTGCCTACTATACTCATTACTCGCAGCAGTCAGTCTACCGATTCCCGTAAGAGTTTGAGCAATGTGAGTGCATCCGCAATGAAGAAGATCATTGGCCGGTAAGCCTTATCTATATGAAGAGAGTATCTGTTCTTTCAGCATGTCTGAAAGAAGAGATGCCACCTCCAGATATTCTTGTCTGTTGGTCTGTACGATACAAATCTTGCAATTGATTTTACACTAACTTCCCGATGAGCTAGATACTTGAAACTTCCAACATAACTCAGAACAGGGCGGCAAAGCAGTATAACCCGCTTTCTTGTCCGGTGTGTGGAGGAGGGTAATTTGTTTCGCTGTCTGTCCATCGTTCGATGCAAATATTGCGATTGGTTCTTTGATTTGGTGGCAGAGACCAAACAGCGAGATCATCGGTCTCATTGGATTAGGGAAGCATTGGGAAGGAAGTCGACCGTGCCCTTTCAAAGGAACCATCCCGGCATTTGCCTGAAGCGATTTAGGGAAACCACGGAAAACCTAAATCAGGATGGTCGGACGCGGGGCTGAACCGTCGTCCTCCAAGATGCGAACCCAGTGTGCTAACCACTGCGCCATCTCGCTCGGTCAAATATTGCGATTGTTTTGAATCCAACTTCCCGATGAAGTAGAGACTTTCAAATTAGCTCAGAAAGTAGTGACAATGCAATACTGACTCCCTTTCGTGTCTGGTGTGGGGCGGACGATACTTTGCTTTCTTGTCTATTTGTCCGTTCGGTACAAATTTTGCGATTGAGTTAAATCTAACTTTTTGATGAGCTATAGATTTCAAACTTTCATCATAGCTTAGAACTGGATGAAAATGCAATATTAATTCGTTTTCGTGTCTGATGAGTGGACGACGATACTTGCTTTTCTGTCTGTTTGCCTGGTTGGTGCAAATGTGGTGGTTTATTTTAGTCTAAATTCCCGTTGAGTTAGAGACATGGAACTTTCAGAGCTCCTCAGAACTGGATGACAGTGCAATATTAAGTCGTTTTTTTGTCTGGTGCGTGCGGAAGGTACTTTGTGTACTACTGCTATCTCCCCATATTCCTGTGCCAGTCGCGAAAGCTTGCTGGTAAGCAACCGTGTGAAATCATTCGCTCTAATTTTCACTTTCACGGTATTTTCGTGGACTTGCGTAGAACGAAGGACTCACGTGAAGAGAAACTAGAATGAATCTCAAATTTTTTACACATGTTTGTTGTACGATCTTATTAATATTTTTAGGGTTATGCAAAAATTGCATTTGTATTCATACGGGTATCGACGACAAAAATGCAAAATTGTAAAGTTTGGCGGCAGATGGAATGCTGTGGGTCACTGAAGCACAGTTTTCCCATGCAGCTGGCAAGAACAGGGGACATGTCGATAATAGGCCATAAAGTCTTTTCGAATTTCATTTCTTTTGCTCTCTTCGACGATATGCCTCTCAGACAGGCGCGTGAACAATATGCACAGATGTCAGTATTTGAGAGAGGACGCATAGTTGGTTTCAGAGAAGCCGGTTGGCTTAAATGGCGAATCGCTCGACATTTGCGTTGTAACGATGACACTATTTGACGGTGTTGGTAGGAATGGGTGAGCCATGGCCGAACACAGCATAAAGAAGGAAGCGCTCGACCTAGAGAGTCGTCGGAGTGTGAGAAGGAGCAATCGCCAGAGAGGCACTCAGAGCTCCGGATTCATCATTATCATCGATCCAATGTGCAACTGGTGCTTCAGTGACCACAAGGACCATTAATAGGCGGCTCGCAGAAAGGGACCTGGGCTCACAGCACCCCTTGCGCCAACTACCATGGACAGCCCGTTTGCAGTGATGTTGGGCACATTCGACCTCGAATCTCGTTGATTGGCCTAGAATTGTCTTCAGGAATGAGACCCGCTTCAAACTGAGTCTTGATGACCAGCGAAGACGTGACTGGAGATGTCCTAGACAGCGCTGGGCTACCGACATGACTGTCATCTGCGTACTGCTCGACAACCAAGAGTGATGGTCTGGTTTACCATTTCAGTTAATAGCAGAACTCCTTTGGTTGATAAGCTCAGCACAGCGATACGTCGATGTTATTGTGCGGCCCGTTTTATTGCCCTTCATGGCAAGTCATCCTTGGCTTACATTTCAGCAAGATAATATCACCCGCACGGCGTGAGGGTTTCTTGTCTTGGTGCTTGCCAAACCCTACCTTAGTCAGAAATGTTGCCGGACTCCTCTCCAATTTGGAAAGTTTGGAGCATTAAAGGCAAGGCCCTCCAACCAGCTCGGGATTTTGACGATTTAACGGGCCAATTGGAAGGAATCTGGCAGGACATAACTCACGAGAACAGCCCAAAACTCTGACAATCAATGCCAAGCCGAACAACTGCTTGCGTAAGGGCCACATGTGGACCAACGCGTTGTTGACTTTCTCAATTTGTGATGCTGTTCCTCTTGAATAAATCATCCAGTTTTTTCTGGTATTATAATCATTACTTTGTCTGTGGACATACATTAACCGACTTCCGTCCCACTCGAATAATTCCTTCGTGGTCAGTCTTCTTATAGTGTATAACAGTAGAATACGGGATCAGAATTTGTTGACTAGAGGTCTTTCCCTCCAATAATATGACGTACAATTAAAATGCCGTATCAGTCAGGAGTGTTTGTGTGTTGTCACCACAGTGTCAGAAAGCAAAATACGCAATTAGAAGAGAGCAGTTGTTCAACGATCCTACTTTACAACCTAGCGTTTATACAGAGAGCGACGTATCCGTGACAACCATAGGTGACCGTTGTAAGGTGACACAACATACTGCAACTGGGAGAACCGTTGTGAATTGTGGTTAAGCTGCAGAAGAACTTGACAGTGAGTCTATGTGCAAAAACTGCGATCGTCTGTTCAAAGGCAGTAACACATTCAGTCAACAGTGGAAAGACGATATTCTTAAAAAAATTAATTTTGACTATGGACCACAAGCACCAAAAGGTAGTTCTGGAATTGGTATAATAAACAAAGGAAACAGTGTATGTCCATTGCACGCCTTTATTTGCATTAAAACCAATCTCCGTTGATGAAAGGCCAAACCTGTCAACGTTTATCATGCTGCAAGAAACAATCACCGAAGATTTCTTTTGGAATCTTTCTTATATTGAAAGACGCATTTAAAAACACAAAAAATATGAAAACTGGAAAAAACTTCCTCGTCAACAATTTTTAATACCTATCTTGACGATCACTTGAGAAAGTGGAAATGTTTTATTCACATTGGTTTAAAAATGCCATATGAAAAACAAATATACACTTATTTATTCGCTGATGACGAAAAAAATGCACTGTATTGAAGACAAATTAGAATTAGCTGTCCACAATTTAAGCTTATTGTGCTATGAATATTAGAATAGACGTCTACCGATAATACAAAGTAATAGCATTTAGTTGAATCGAATAAATAACAGAAAATTTCCACGTTGACACAATAATAAAAGAAGCAAAAAGTTTTAACATCTTTGGAAAGCGGAGAAATTATCTAGAACACCAAAATGCTGAGAAAGAAACTTGGAAAATTACAGTGTAGGTGTATGGTACTGTAAACAGAACTTTCAAAATGTAAGGCAAGGAGACAACGTAAATTAAAGTTTGTAAATTTATGGAAGTTCCTGTACTCCTCTACGGACGACAAGGAAAGTTTCAAGTGTCTCAAATTGAATTCCTAATACCTGTGAAAGAATGTACACAATTATATAAAATAAAAACTGAAGATTTTAGAAAAAACTTAAAAGGTTAAATAAATAAACCATATAATAGGTGAATAAAGAGGCAAATGGAAAGACGACGTGGAAAGAATGTAAGACCAACGATTACCACTACAAGCCATTAAACGGAAGCGACATGAAAAAAGAATATCGGAAAATTGAAAAACAGATGCCTTAGTAAGGATGATCAGCGAAGACTGAACATATGCCATGCCTGATCCCTGAGACTGAAGAAGAAGAAGAAGAAGAAGAAAATGATGAGATCTCGATGGCTTATTATCCGACTGTAAATCCAAAGATGTGGGGTTAAAGTGATAGGATTTCTTGTGTCACAGCGCAATTTTGCACGACTGTCCAAAGTCATAGCAATTCATATGAGTGTTTCTATCAAGGAACACAAAATGCGATTGAGACAGATTATGTTAAGAATTTATTCCAGAGTAAAACAGTCTCAGTAATTCAGAGAGAAGATAGTCATAGAAGAAAGATAACAAAATTATCAAATAAGGCTTCCTCAGAGGAGTTAGGTATCTGCCAGAAACAAAGAAAGGTTGGAGCAGTCACTTCAATAACATAAGTGGTCGTCTCGTAGAACTTGGCCAAAACCGTACGAACAAGAACGTGGGAAGATGAAGCAGAAGATGAAACAGCAGTGGAGTTGACGCAACAACCAACGAACACCAACACTAGGAGGACGCTGCTTGAGGACTCCCAGGCACGTGGTACATCTTGCTGTCTGCAACGAGGACTTCTCATGGAACGTCATGGAGCTGCGGTCCCAGACACCACCAGCAGCCTCGTGAGGTACGGTCGTAGCACGTCTCCCGGAGTGCGCCTGCAGACCCTGAAGAAGACCACACAAGACATGTCATAAGGAAAGACAATATTCGATTTTTTTCTTTCTTAACGAAGTATACGTAAGACGTTGATTGCGGAAAAGTGCAGAGTTACAATTTTTATCATTTTTCTTGATTTTCTATCTCATTTACTTTTTTTATAATTATATTTTCTTAGGTTATTAGGTTGTGTTGTATATTAAGCATCAGAAACATATGCTGAATGAAATAGATTGTATGTTTATGGACCCAGGACGGATGCTTCGTAAGTGGTCTGGACAACAGACACAGTTTATTTTATTGTATAATTTGAAAAATATTGTCTGCAATGTGGTCCAGATTGCAAACTGTTCCAAACTATGTACCGTAACAGTATGTCTTGTAAAATATATTATTATAATAATTCTTTCATTAAAATTTAATAAATTCAGTTTACTATCCACTGGCAATGATTTTTGTATATGCAAAATGCCGAGTCTGGTCGCGGTTCAGGGTACACTTTAAGTAGTAGCCCCGTCCCCACCCCCCAACCACTAGCTGGGCAACCTAGCTCAGAGCTGGAAGGAGGATAGTGGAATACCATTATCAGCAGGAACGTGCCTGATAAAGCATAGTGGTATTCATACCAACCTTCGGGCTTCACTCACCGAAGAATTTATTAACACACATCTTTCAAAATCCACTGAAATGTAATCGTGACGGCAGGGCGCTGCCACTGTCATGGTTGTATGCTACATTCTGGATGAAACTGATGGCTCCAGGATTAATCACTTCTTATGATAATTCGTACAAAAGATGGGCTGGTCCGTCGGCAGTTAGTATGTATGTACACATGAAACCATTATCTGTGTAAAATTATGGTGTGGGTAATACGCCACAACCACCAGTAGGGGTAGGGATGAAAAGATGTGACATGTGGAAATATTCGATAACAACCAATATTAGTACCAAATCTATATTTTTCGTGGTGGCTAGACTTACTGATGACGGTCAGGATGACGAGGGTTCGCAAAGACAATGACATGACTGATAGGCTGGTACCTCTGTAACACGCAAAGGAATATGTACAAAGGAATTTGAACCAAAATTGGCTCACGTATCGTTTGCTATCTGGAAAAGTTTACTGGGATAGTACTCATTTTTCCGCAAAATGCAATGTTTCCCAATTTTCTTCTATGCTTATCTCCGTATTTCCCTGCTGGATCCAGTGGGCAGAGGAAGTTGATTAATTTCGGTTGTTCAGCCTGAGAGCATCAATGTGTCCTCGGTATTGTACGTTGAAACTCTCCTCCCAAGTTAGGCCCAGCGCCTCACGGCTAAGGATTACGGAAAAAGGCATGACATAAAAGCACAGCTCAAGAACGTCTGAAATAATTTCAATCAAATTTGGTATAAATCTGCCTCGTTATTTGCACAAAAATGCTGTGGGAGTAAAGATATACCAACTACCGCTAGGTGTGGGGATGTTGATTCGAAAGAGTGACGTGTTGAAAAGTCTGAAATCGACTTGTTGAAACTGTACAGCACTATTTACAGAAAATGATATGATTAATCATGCTTTTCTTGGAGTATTTCGGGAGAAACTAAGCTTTAAAACTGTCGGCGTTGTAAACGAAACGATCAGCAAACGTTCTAACACAATGTAAAAGTTATCAGTCGACCAAGTCAACTGCGTCCCTAGGTAGAAGAGGAACCTTCTGAGGACCGGAAACAAGGCAATACAAAGCAGGCACGCTTCTCACTCGTCGAAAATGGAGCACAATCGCGAATTATACCAGCCAATGAGAAGTGAAACAGTTCATGTTCTCAGCTTTTCGCAATGTTTCGCAATTTTCTACTTTTGTATAATGATACTTGTAAGCTTGGCCACATAATTTTCTGATGATTCAGCCGTGGATGACAATTCTTTGTTTGTGTTCCATGCTCAGTTTCATTGTGTAGCAAGGCATGTGTAGTCTAAAAATGGTTTAACTCTTTTGTAACTTTAGCATCCGCTTTCTTCAAGTCGTCTAGCAAAATAGCAGCAAAATATCCGTCGTTACTTTCTTTTAGTTTTTAGAGGAAAACTTTGATCCATTACAGTCCAGAATTACACTTTTACATTGTTCAAGGCAAGTTTTTATGTATTTCAGTCCACATAACAAACGCCATAACAGTCGATTCAAAGATTTATTTATCGTACAATGCTCATTAACGTAGAGGAGAGGACTAAGACATATTAATTAATTCATAAAGCTCTGACATTGTTCTTCTTACTATTATTCATATCGTTTACGTGGTAATATTGCGTTCTTATTTCAGGACATTATAAAAAATGTTTAAATGTATATAAAACAATACACAGTCGTGCAAGGAAGTATACATATCAACCAGTCGACAAATCTTGTAGTCACCAAATGTAGTTCATTGCGTCCAGTAGGAAATTTTCTTAGCAAACACACCATTCATTAGTTTCTCCATTCTGGTTAGAAAACACAACAACTCTTTTGGTAAACTATGCTGTTGAAAATACTGCAACAAGCCACTCGCCTTTTAGAAACGATTTTATTTTACCGTTACTGGTTTCGAGCTTGAGACTGTCGTCAGATGGTTGCGTTGATTTCATGGCACGTTTTACATTTGTGTAAACATAACATTTTTGTTATTACATAAGGTATTCGGAAATTTCCGTTACAAACTTCTGGGACTTGTAGAGGGGAATGAGGAGATAAATTCTGAACTGGAACCCATGTCGGGAATTATACGATTTCCGCGCTACAGCCATCTTACAACATATAGGTAACGCGACCTCTTTCACAAGTAATTGATTAGTAGTGACCCAGTACATCATTTGTTTTACAATTCCGCTCATTAACAAACAGAGGAATTGCTCGTGTACTCATTGACGGATTGTCTTCAACGTTATGCAGTAAGGCCGCTTCCAATTCGGGAGTGCGGCGTCTCCTTGGATGATGATGATGATGACGATGATGATGATGTTTGATTCGTGGGGAGCACAACTGCACCTGGTCATCAGCGACAGTACAAAGTCCTAATCTTCACACAGTCCATTCTAGCCACTTTAATTAATCACGATGAAATGATGAGGACAACACAAACACCCAGCCCCTGGTCAGAGAAAATCCCAAATCCGGCCGGGACTCGAACCCGGGATTCCGTGATCCAGACGCAGCAACGAGGGCCACCAGACTGCAAGCTACGGACGTTTCCTTGGAGCACCACACTCCCATATGCTGAAGGTGATGGTACCCCTTTCTCCTAGCCGTTGCGTAGTCGTTGCGAAAAGGGTATGCTGTGGTGTTGGAAGTTGTGGATAACGATTTTGATAAAGGCGACTAACAGCTCTTCTATTACCGTGGACCTCATCATTCAGAAGGATCATGTCACTGTATTCTGTGCAACCGTGTTGCTCTAAGACTCACAGACACGGAAATGAGACTCGAACCAGGTCAGAGAGGTTGGATAGACGTCAAATGACGGCTGTAGCACGGGAACGGTACGTTTCCGGACACGGGTTCCTATTCAAAATATTACATACTGACTCCCGTTAACAAGTAATAGAAGTTTGTAATGGGAATTTTCGAACACTCTGCATAACAATGTTTTTATGTTTACACAGTTTACAAAAGGTTTTACGTTATATATAAGCTCTACACATTGTGCTTAATTCATGAAAAGCTTTCCCTGATATTTCATATGGGAGGGGTTTGATTCTCTTTCTTGAACCACGCTGATCCATGAGCAAAACTAAATACAAGATGGCGAATACATTTATTTACATCAGTTGCTGCTGTGATGTGACAAAGAAATATGATATTTGTACAGATATGGCATACTTCTGGAGCCACTGTAAATATCATTTTTAAGTTATATTTTCAATTATTTAGATTTGAGAGCTACTGATAATGGCCAATGAAGAATATTAGCTATGTCAGTTACTATTTCCATCATTTCAAGTTATAAGAGTTGTTTGAAATTCTGGAGGTACATTTGGTTTGTTAGCTCTTGTTGATCATTCAGGATGCAATCAGATGTACTGTGAATGTGGTTGCACATTTATAATTCTTGTAATATATTCATTCGCACTCATTTTTCCGCAAAATGCAATATTTCCGAATTTTATTCTACGCTTATCTCCGTATTTCCATGCTGGGCCCAGTGGGCAGCGGAAGTTGATTAATTAATTTTGCTTGTTCAGCCTGTGAGCATCAATGTGTCTTCGGTATTGTACGTTGAAACTGTTTATAAACTGTTTAAATAGTAACATCTTTGGAAAGTACGCACACCAAGTATCAGCCATATTGGTCTATTTCTTTGTGTTTGGCATTCGTGTGAATCAAAGAAGTCGAGTAATTGTCAAAAAATGGACGAAGAAGAATTTCGTGTGGTGGTTAAACATTACTTATAGAAAGGAAAAACGCATCAGGAGACTAAAGAGAAGCTTGATAAACATTACGGTGACTCTGCACCTTCGATTAGAACAGTTTATAAGTGGTTTCAAATTTTTCGGAGGGGCCACGTGGGCACAAGTGATAGTGAACTTTCTGGACGCCCTGTGGAGGTTACGACTCCAGAAATCATTGATAAAATCCATGATATGGTGATGGATGACAGAAGAGCTAAGGTGATGAGATTGCTGGTGCTGTGAGCATTTCGAATGAACGGGTACATAATATTTTGCATAAGCGTTTGGACATGAGAAAGCTATCCGCAAGATGGGTTCCGCGGTTGCTCACGCTTCACCAAAAACGGAATCGTTTGAAGTGTTGCAAGGATGGTTTGCAGCTGTTCAGGAAGAATCCGCAGGACCTTAAGCGTCGTTTCGTCACTGTGGATTAAACATGGAGACATTAATGTACTCCTGAGGTCAAACAACAATCTAAACAATGGGTTACCAAATGGAGAATCTGCACCAAAAAAGACGAAGACCAGTCCTTCGGCCGGAAAGGTTATGGCGCCTGTCTTTTGGGATCCGCAGGTGATAATCCTCATCGACTATCTGGAAAAGGGTAAAACTAATACAGGAGCATAGTATTCATCGTTATTCGACCGTTTGAAAACCGATCTGCATCACCACAATGCACTAGCACACACCTCAGCAGTTGTGGTTGCAAAATTAGTGGAAGTAGGATTCCAACTCGGTTCAAATCCCCCCTATTCTCCAGACTTGCCTCCCTTGGACTACTATTTATACCCCAATTTGAAGAAATGGCTGGCGGGACAAAGATTTTATTCAAATGAGGAGGTGATTGCAGCAACTAATAGTTATTTTGCAGACTTGGACAATTTCTATTATTCGGAAAGGATCAACAAATTAGAACAGCGTGGGACAAAGTGTATAAGTCTAAAAGGAGGGTATGTCAAAAAATAAAAAAGATTTACCCCAAACACGTAAGTAGTTTTTATTTTTGCACGGACTTTTCAAACGCCCCTTGTACGTAAGTTTTTCTTTTCATTGTCCTTTTCACTTTGAAAAAATATGTTATTAAATTACGTAAATGTTGGCTATCAGGTTAGCCAGGCAAGCGCCCATTACAAGGTTCAAATGGTTCAAACGGATCTGAGCACTATGGGACTTAACATCTTAGGTCATCAGTCCCTTGAACTTACAACTACTTAAAGCTAACTAACCTAAGCACATCACACACATCCATGCCCGAGGCAGGATTCGAACCTGCGACCGTAGCAGTCACATGGTTCCGGACTGAAGCGCCTAGAACCGCACGGCCACCGCGGCCGGCCCATTGCAAGGCCATCTTCTTGTTCATAAAGATTATTATTAAATGTGAAACAGTTATGTGATATCACAAAGTTTAGAATTCCAAGAAATTCATAGACTTCAGGTAGACTGATCTTTTTACATCCTAGCAAATTACTTTTAATTACTGACATTGTTTAATTTACCGCTATATTCGTATACAAGTTAACTATATCAAATGATGTGCATCTTGTTGTACTTAGTATGTCAATGACTTTGATGTTATCTGAAAGCTCATAGCTATCTTCAAATTCATAAGCCTAGGTGAGACTCACATTAAGTGCTTTTACGATTTTGTATAAAGGGCATTTTTGCAAGTTCACTGTTGCACACATAGGACAACATTCTTTGAGAATCTTCAGTTGCGATCGAAGTTTTGGAGCTGAAGGTTTCATTACTGTGCATTCATACCTTTCAGTTGAAATTAGGAGGAAGTTACATTCCTTGAAGACTTCTTTAATATTATCCTATAATTTGAGGGTTGGATTGAAATTTTCTTTTTTCTTATTGTTTTTGAATCAAAATCTAGTGTCTTATTTTACTACTCGTCTTCCTACATTATTACTACAGAACTCTCTTTATCTACTGCAGTTACAAATGCTTTATTCTCTTTTTATTTATTTTTCTGAGATCAGCTGACTATTTGGAAGATTTGCATTGTGCCTTGTTCATGTCTGTATCATTCTGTGGTAGATTGTTTACTTTATTTATCTACTGCATTTTTGCCGGCGGGGGTGGCCAAGCGGTTAAAGGCGCTACTGTCTGAAACCGCGCGACCGCTACGGTCGCAGGTTCGAATCTTGCCTCGGGCATGGATGTGTGTGATGTCCTTAGGTTAGTTAGGTTTAAGTAGTTCTAAGTTCTAGGGGACTGATGACCTTAGAAGTTAAGTTCCATAGTGCTCAGGGCCATTTGAACCATCTACTGCATTTTATCGCATTTTTTAAATTTAGCTAAGTCACATCCAATTTTTACTTTAAAAGTTTCATGTTTAATGTCATTCTTACTTGCTTTAGGCGTAATGTTATGTTTCAGACTCTTGTTTAACAGGTGAAACTAATAGTTGTGGAATTGATAACTCTATCTAAGAAACATTTTTCAACAGATGGTAGGTTATTATTGAGACTGGTGCTGCTAAGTCCATCTTATGCTTTTTTGATAAGGTATTATGTTCTGTGTTAACGAAAACACTAATTTCTCAAAAATGCGTATGAAATGCACAAGAAATATCAAGTTACTTAGTTCTAAATGAAGCATGTATACCTATCTGCTCAGAAACCGTTTTTGTTTGTACTGAGATCTTATCGAAGTCAACATCGAGAATAACAGCAAAACTACACAACTAGTATAGAACTGTATTTTTTATGCAGTGGATTTCCAGTTGTGGTTGGAATTGTATTGTCATTTCTAAAGGAGGTTACGTTCACCTACAGTCGTTAACGCACAGTCTACCGTTTGAATCGTTTGAATACTCCAGCAGGATTTCAGTATATACAAACGAGGTATGGTCAGTAGCGCTCCAGGAAAGTACCCTCTTTGTGTCATACGGTGTGTTCAAAAAGTCTCCCCGCAGTGCCATATGACTGTTAGCCGCGCGTGCCGCATGCTGCAGTCAAATGAAACTTAGTGAAATACAAGTTATTAACTTATTGAATATTCATTTTTAGTTACAAATTTTCGCATTAAATGTTGAAAGTATCCCCCCCCCCCCCCCCTGTTGTTGAATACGCAATTCAATTCATATAATCATGTTTCCAAACACAAGCTGTAACATTTCTTCTGTAACAGATGCAGTGAAAGTGGATATTGCAGTTTTCAGTTCATCGATGGATTTTGGACGGTTACTTTCGCTGCACCTCAGAGGAAAAAATCAGGCGATCGTGGAGGCCAAAGTCCCTGTGAAATTATGCGATCACCAAAAATATCAGCAAGCAGTGACATTGAAACGAGAACTATATGCGCGGTTGCATTATCTTGTTGAAAATAACCGTTCAGTATTTCACTTAACACAAGTTCTCCTATGAATGGGTACAGAATATCACATCAGTATCGGTACGCGTTTATTGTTTCGTTGAAAAACATGGGACCCATAATCCGACGTCTAGAAATTGCAATCCAAACTCCTATTTTCACAGAAGTGGTTCCTCATGAATACACATTGGATTTGCAGTACTCCACATACGCGGATTTTGCTAGTTCATGTACCCGATAAATGAAACCTCACCTCATCAGGAAAAAGTTTCATTAAGAATATCCCTTCCCCTTTGTTGAACGAAATTTTTGAATCATTGACAATAATGCAGTCTCTTGCCATGATCACTATTTTTCAGTTCTTGCACAGCTGTCACTCTGTATGGGAAAAGTTCTAATTTTTTCCTTACTTCTGTGTGCGCAGTTCCTACAATAACATCGATTTCCTGGGCGAGTTTTCTAACTGACTTGTTCGGATTCATGGACATTTTATCGGAGATATCAAGTACTTTATCCTCGACAGAACGCTAAGACGACCACTTCTCGATGCATTTGTCACTGAACCCTTACTTCGAAATTTGCTAATCAAATCTCGCACAGTACGGCGATGTGGGAGTGTTGCCTCCGGGAAAACTGAATTAAATGTTTGACGAACTGAAACAGTGTATTTAGCACCAGCTTTCAACACCTGTTCGACTAAAAACACACATTCTTCAATGGTTATCATTTTAACAGTGACAAAAACGGAACAAACGAACAAAAGAACTAAACTTTAACGTTCACGTCAACACGTAACGACACAAACCAACGATACTCTTGATGCTGGCTGAGATAAGCGAAACAGTGGAATGTTGGGAGAGTCCACTTGAAGGAAAGTAACCCAGGCAGGCGAAAAATTATACGGCACGCGCGGCTAACAATCGTACGGCACTGCGGGGAGACTTTTTGAACACTTCGTAGTAAAAAATTTCCACTCATTTTATTGGACGGCAGATAAATGTTGCATAATGCCTTTAACAAAGAGTGAGGATGAAATGAAATGGCATGCCAGACCATTACAGCTCTATGCAGGGCAGCATGGTGGCAACAGGCACGTTGGTATCTCGCTGCTGTCCAATGCATCTCCAGACAGATATTCATCGGGGCTCAGTTCGAAGAGGGACTCATCGCTGAAGACAATTCTACTCCAGTGAATAAGATTCCAGGTGTGATATTTCTATATTTACCTACTCCTTATAAATTAATAACGTCTTAAATATTACGAAGTCTGTGTAGCCTCTCGAATCCTAAGCATCCTCCATTAGGACAGAATTTACCTATCAACTTCTGAATGTATTCCTGCTTTACTTGAATTTTCACAGTCACCATAAACCGAAAGAGAACTGTGCTGGATTGCTGCAGCTCTTTTCTTCCCCGCGCCTCTGATGCTGGTAGACTCCATCGTTCTCTGACTGTATTTTTACAGCTTCACTGTAGAGACATGACTACGTGGTAGGTGCAGCAGTACACTACAAGGATTCTTGAATGTGGCGTCAGACTGGGGCAAAATTACTGATAAAATTGAGACGGTTCCGATGAAAGGAGACCTATTCCAATGGAACTGGACTGTGCGCAGGTTCAAACCGGCACTCATTCATCAAAGAAGATGACTGTTCAAAATGGTTCAAATGGTTCTGAGAACTATGGGACTTATTTCCTGAGGTCATCAGTCCCCTAGAACTTAGAACTACTTAAACCTAACTAAGGACATTACACACATCCATGCCCGAGGCAGGATTCTAAACTGCGACCACCCGCATCTCGTGGTCGTGCGGTAGCGTTCTCGCTTCCCACGCCCGGGTTCCCGGGTTCGATTCCCGGCGGGGTCAGGGATTTTCTCTACCTCGTGATGGCTGGGTGTTGTGTGCTGTCCTTAGGTTAGTTAGGTTTAAGTAGTTCTAAGTTCTAGGGGACTGATGACCATAGATGTGAAGTCCCATAGTGCTCAGAGCCATTTTGAACCTGCGACCGTAGCAGTAGCGCGATTCCGGACTGTATCGCCTAGAACCGCTCGGCCACTTCGGCCGGCAAGAAGACTGTATACACGTACATGTGAATACTTACACATTCCAGTAAAGTTTACCGCGAATTAAAAATAGCTCACCCTTTCACGCATTTATTTATTTTATCTTATTGTAGACTTTACTAGCGTTTAATTACTTTTAAACTTACCATTATGGACGTTCGTGCTTAAAAAACTTCTATCATAAAAACGTGTAACAATGGCGGCTCTTCAACAATAGTAAAATTCTCGCATACTCCTCGACTTATATTCTCGCCATCATCTGAATACACAATGCCCGTTCCACGTCTTCTTCTCGTCCCAATAACGTCTCAGAATACTCCACATTGCAGAGCGCTTCTTTCTCGCAGTAGATAATGTTTATCTGACAATTGTGCTAAAATCGTGATCTTTGTCCATGTGCCCCGTGTTTAATTCGTTTATCTACAGCTCTTACAAGAAATATTTAATAAAATTGACATAGTAATATTTCATGACAGTTGCACTAGTCATTTTCAACGTACAGATGTGTTATTACACAGGCCGAAGACTTGTCTGGAGGCGCCCCGCACGGTAGTGGAATACCAACCAGATTGTCGCCCACCATATGGTCCAACAACCACGGGTGATGGTGAGGGGCACTAGGCTGTAGCCAGAGGGGTTGGGGGGGGGGGGGCAGGGTTACCGGACCCCCCCCCCCCCTCCTATCACCTAAATGACGTTACACACGACGAGCTGCTGTGTAGTGAAATTGAACTATATTTTCATCTGCAATCATACGGCGAAAAAGGAGTACACGCTAACGGTAGTCAGTAAGACCAACGATAGATTTAAACTATCTGTGCATCGATAGTAGTATCAGCTATCACACATTCGTATTTTAGCCAAGACCAATTGTTGGTCTTGTTTGAGCTCAGTTGTTGTTTTGTGACTCAGTTCAGTTCTTACTTGCAGTTGAATTTAATGCGAGTGCTACGGTTTATTGTTTTTGTGTTGTGTGATGTGACAGTGGATAAGTTTGTGACAAGAAAGAAGAGGAAAAAAGAGTTTGATTCGCCCGCTAGTGTTATAGGCAATACTACAATAGCCCAATTACCTATCAACCGCAGTCTACTGCAGTACTCGGTTATGAAGGGGAGGGGTTCGTGAAGAGCGGAAGGGTACGGGATGACAGCACATTCTAACGTTCGTTCGTTTCTAAAATAATTTTACAGCGGGTTGCTTGAATTCGTGCGAGCAGACTGCACTCCGCATCCTTCCCTCCCCCTTTCGTCCGAAATCTATTAACGATATTGTAACACACTAATAACTGAAGCCAGCAATTCCGTGCATAATTAACTCTTAAATAGGCAGATATGCATGCACTACCAAATGATTAAACATTCAATATTAAAGGAAAAACATGCAATCTCAGAATTAAATCTTTTTTGTGGTGCATTTTATTTTATTTTAAAACAATGTAGAACAACCAGTTTTTTTCAAATTCTCCACCGATGTGGGGTAGTTCTGCGTGTTGGGCCGCTGAGCTAACAATCCCTGGATCTGGGAGGCTAGGTGGCATGAATCCATCCGCCAGCAACCTTGAAACTGATTTCCTGTGATTTCCCAATTTCAATTTAAGAAACTCTCGAAGTTGTTCCCCTACTATAGGCCACACCCAGCTCCTCCCGAATACCTTTCTTTTCTGAAAGATTGCAGTTCTGTTAAAAATGCAGCCCTTCTGTTTAAATGAAAAGATCTTCATCGAACGCGATCCGTGCATATCTATGGAGACTCGTGGCACCAAAAGCTGTATCGTAAATAAGTAATAATCGAAGCTCTCCTCATTTAGGCTTACGCATTTCTCTGTTGGGAAAGTGTAAGGTTGCATAATTCCGGATCCTTTGCATTTTCGCCACCAAAAATAATTCTAACTTATCCGTAGAAAATAAATCACTACATTTAAAAATCCATGTCGGTGATGATCAAGGCGTCCAAAAAAATTAGCTCTCGTCCGTTCCTGATCATTTCCTAAGCTGAAATCCAGTCTGAAAGAAGAAGAGTGTAAAATGACCGTGGAGGAGACAGGGAGATTGGATCATGACTGCTTCTTAGTGGTTTGCGAAAGTACAGCACATCTAAATCAGGAGATTATACCTCCACTTTGTGAAAACTTGTAGATCATGATAGAATGAATTGATTTATCGTTCTTTACGGGAATTTTAAGAATAAGTGAAAAACGTGAGTCATTAGGTCTTTTTAACAAATCGGACCCCCCCGCCCCCCCTTTGACCAAATCCTGGCTACGTCCTTGTGTAGTGTCATTTTTTATCATAGCAGGACCCCTTTGGTCACAGCACAGCAGTACGTCCACGATATTCTATCCCACGTTTTGTTGCCCCTGACATGAACTTACATGTCAGCAAGCTGTTGTCAACCAGTACACGACGATAATAACTACTGCTTGTCTTAATGCCTGCCAAGGGGGACATACGTGTCATTGACCCGCTCTTTATCTTGAATAAATTATATAGTTTTAGTCTATAGATGTACATCACATCCATCGATTTATGTCCCATTCTGCTAATTCCTTCGTCTTTTATTTAAAATGGAAAGAATCCATATATTTACACGATATAAGATAGAAGCTTACACTCTTTGTTATCAGTATTCCACTTAGCACTACGCCTACGCTTGTGAACACGAGGCTGCAGGCTATGGCTATATGCACGTGCAAACGTGTTTCATTTAATCGTTTGCGCCTATGACAAGGAAAGTAAGTGTTTCTGGTTTTTTCCCCTTTAGTGGAGGGCCTTTTCGTACTGCCTTACTCATCTTAAAGTGGTTCACTGGTTCTGGATGTGGCCTCGTCCGCTTTGCTGTTAACCCACGTACTGCCAAATGACCACCCTGTGAACGATCACCTTTGTCTGACCGGAATGCACCCTGCAGCTGCTCAGCCCGCAAAAGCATTCTTGAGGGATAGCCTCAAGTGAGCAGCTGAAAAGTGGTTGTGTTAAATACAGCACGCAGTTTTCTAGAATTTTTTTCTCGTTTTTAGACTGTTCTCGTGGCACTTTCCTTATCAGAAGCTATCAAAGAAACTTGGAAGTTTATGTACATAAAAACGTAAATGCTACCAGTAGCAGCTTTTTTTGTATGTATTTGTGTGTACGTATTTGGGTGAGGGGGGTAGGTGACATGACATCCCCTCTTGGGTCCCTGCTGAAAATACATACGGGAGAGAGTTTGCGGTGCGTGCCGACGCATATAGACAATAATTCCTTTCTCGCTCAATATCCAAATGGAAGAGGAAATAAAATTTATAATATTGGTACGATTTTTCCTCCGCTCTGCATTGAGCAGTGGCCTGCGAAGTATTTATCTAGAGATCCACTGTCCAGTCAATTAATGCGACCATCTGTCAAAAGCCTGAACAGCCAACTTTGCAACGTGGAGCGCTGCGAGATGTCCATGAAAAGAGTCAGTGAGGTTCTGGAAGGTGGTGACAAGAATGTGGAGCCATGTCGGCTCCAGTCCTGTAGCCAGCTGCGCTGAGTTTGTCGGCCGAGGGTCCTTGGTGCGAACAGCCCGATCGACTTGGTCCCACGGGCTATTGTTTACCTGGAGAGTTTGGTGGTCAGAGGAGTACGAACCATGCACGCACACTGCGAGCTGTGTGACACGTTATATTGTCCTGTCGATTAGATGCAGTCGTGTCACGAAAAAAAACTGCATATGGGGGTGGACATGGTCTCCAAGGATAGGTACATATCTGTGTTGATTCATTGTGCTTCCAGAGTGACGATATCAGCAGGGAATGACCAAAAGCATTTCCCAGGCTATAACGCTCCGTCCTGTACCTAGGACCCTTCCGATCTTTGTATCAGGTTTCTTTTCATCCAGAAGTTTTACGTCGATGGTGTGTAAAACGTGATTCATCAGAAAAGGCCATCTGTTGCCACTCAGTAGACGCCCAGCTGCGGCATTGGCTTGCAGATTCTTGTCTTCGTCGCCGATCAACGGCAGCCGGCATGAGTGCATCAACTAGGTCAGCTGCTCAACAGTTTCACATCTGTTTGGCTGTACTCATCTCCTCAGCCGTCGCTCACCCACGTCATTTATTATGGTCCGTGCAGCACAATTGTTGTCTAGGCACCGGTACTGGATAGTGCCATTTTGCCACGCACGCGGTACTGAAACATAGCTGCACGCGAACGGTTTACAAAATTAGCCGTTTCCGAAATTCCTTTACCCTTGACCCTACAGCAAAAGATCACGCTCTTTTTCACGTAAGATAAATCGCTCCGTTTTCTCATTACGACAACGACTGCACTGTTGTTTGCAGTCCCGCGGACATGTTTCTATTTCTCCCCACTGTTAACGTTGCAACCCGCCCTCTGTGGGTGATTACTACACGAAAATAAGCGGTGGTCAAATGGATGTGCCTGGACCGGACAGGATGAGAGTTGCAGTTATAACATTTATGTGTCCCATTACTTCCATTACGACTGCGAAGCACAGTGATGCGTGTCACGACTACCCCTCGGCGTTCACATTCCAAGATGCTACTCCAGGCGGGTGTAAAATGAATGTGCGCAAAAGAAAATACTGAACGCGAAAATCAAGATTTGGCCCCTGACGCAGATCTTAGGATCTCTTAATGGTTATATTATCTCCTTCTTCTTGCTGTTTAACATGTAAATTAAAACATACATAAATGAATGATTACGGGAACTAGTAACTACAAAATGATAAATGCTGTTTCTGTTTATACATTTATTTTAGATTAAAACCCCTTTATATTCTGGGTGATCAAAAAGTCAGTATAGATTTGAAAACTCAATAAACCACGGAATAATGTAGATAGAAAGGTAAAAATTGACACATGTGTTTGGAATGACATGGGGTTTTATTAGAACAAAAAAAACAAAAACAAAAACGAAGTTCACAAAATGTCCGACAGATGGCTACCGTGACGAGTGAGGGGTACGCCGATATGTTACAGAATCGCATCATCTCCAGCCTGGCTGATAAACACCTGCTGGAACGTACGATGTTTGTTCAGGATGGCGCTCCACCCCATATTGCTAGACGCGTGAAAGATCTCTTGCGCGCGTCGTTTGGTGATGATCGTGTACTCAGCCGCCACTTTCGTCATGCTTGGCCTCCCAGGTCCCCAGACCTCACTCCGTGCGATTACTGGCTTCGGGGTTACCTGAAGTCGCAAGTGTATCGTGATCGACCGACATCTCTAGGGATGCTGAAAGACAACATCCGACGCCAATGCCTCGCCATAACTCTTGACATGCTTTACAGTGCTGTTCACAACAATATTCCTCGACTACAGCTATTGTTGAGGAATGATGGCGGACATATTGAGCATTTCCTGTAAAGAACATCATCTTTGCTTTGTCTTACTATGTTATGCTAATTATTGCTATTCTGATCAGATGAAGCGCCATCTGTCGGACATCTTTTGAGCCTTTGTATTTTTTTGGTTCTAATAAAACCCCATATCATTCTAAGCATGTGTGTCAATTTTTACCTCTCTATCTACATTATTCCGTGATTTATTCACTTTTCAAATTTATATTGACTTTTTGATCACCCAGTATTACAACTGTTTATATATCAATGTCTAATGAATATAAAGCTATACAAATAAATTTCCTTACTAATATGATTGATCAATTGCTCAAATCTGCCCCTTTTTGTGGCTATGCGATCTAATGTAAATAACGTGAGATGACTGACATCATCTACGTATTAAACATCAGAAGACACTACTTTCAATGATCTACAGTGGTGTGCAACTACAGAGGAAATAAAATTTACGTGATCACAGCTGTTTAGCTTCATAGCCCTAAAAAGCCGAAGCAATTAGCAATATCACCGTTGCATCGGAGTGACGGTTCTCGTAAACTCCATCCACAAAATATATATGAAAAAAGATACCTCATTCAAACACTAGGACGGCAGAAGACGGTCATCTGACTAGTTTAATCTAATACTGTCTTCTCCTCTCTGTGTTCTACAGACGAGAAACGCGAACTGCCAGCCACAAGGACGGAGTCTAGATAACGCTTCAACGTGAGTGTAGGCAGAAGAAGTTGAAAGGTGGCTACACTGAGCCACAGCGCCAGAGAGTTTTGTTTCGCCGCCTCCACTGGCAGTGATTATTGAGAAGTAGCGGAGTGTAGTGCTTGTTGAGAACTCGTAGTAGTCAGTGCTTGCTGAGATGTCGTAGTGAAGAGTGCTTGTCGAGATGTGGCAGTAGTCAGTTCTTGTTGAGATGTGGTAGTAGCGAGTCGGTGTGGAGATATTGTAATGTTTAGAGTGCTTTTCATCAATATAAATGAAGGTAACAAACTCCTTTTCTTTTTTTTCTCATTATTTCAATGTCCTGAATAATGCGTCATTACAGGTTCAGTCAACAAAGCATCTGGCTTGTGTTCTTGTATTAGAGTGTAATTCTGGTTTTCTTGCGCAATTGTAGTATTTCTAATTTTTTTTATCACGTCAGTATAAATGGTATTTGAAATTTCTTGTCTTATAGAAGAAGAACCGTGCCAGATGTGTACGTTGAGTCATACTTCCACACACAGAACAGTTATACTTGTGCTTTGGTTTCGTAGGTTTTATAGTTGCTGGGGACTTAATTAATTGTGTTAACGAAAATTTTCATTTCATTCTTTGTTGTTGTTCTATGCAGTCAGATTGCGTAATAATACTAGTCAGGGCCAACCGTTTACGAGACACAGTGTAATCGGACATACAGCTACGAAAAATAAAAATGATTTTCAAATTTAATAAATAAACCCCCATGCAAAGTGCTCTCAATCACTGAAGTCTGCGTACTCAACGACGACTGCCTACCCGGAGGCGAAGTCCAGAATCGTGTAAGTTCGCAACAGTACAGTGCCTAACCGTTCGAACTATAAAATCTCAGAGCAAAGCCAACAAGTCCGCCTGTAGCAACAAAGTTGATACCGAGCGACCGTCAGACACAGGCCCTCAAAATGGAAGACCTCATTCTCTCCACTGCTGGCTTCCCAGCAAAGTTCGGCTAGCCTCCCTCTTAACTGCAGAAGACGAATCATATTCTCGAAACCACGGAATATTCTCCACCTCTACAGATTCTTCCGAATGCTGACCATCCATATTTTAGTCCGCTGTCGTCCAGCGTGGAAAGTTCGCGAGGAAATACCTATCCTCGTTTATTAGGAATACATACACTCCTGGAAATTGAAATAAGAACACCGTGAATTCATTGTCCCAGGAAGGGGAAACTTTATTGACACATTCCTGGGGTCAGATACATCACATGATCACACTGACAGAACCACAGGCACATAGACACAGGCAACAGAGCATGCACAATGTCGGCACTAGTACAGTGTATATCCACCTTTCGCAGCAATGCAGGCTGCTATTCTCCCATGGAGACGATCGTAGAGATGCTGGATGTAGTCCTATGGAACGGCTTGCCATGCCATTTCCACCTGGCGCCTCAGTTGGACCAGCGTTCGTGCTGGACGTGCAGACCGCGTGAGACGACGCTTCATCCAGTCCCAAACATGCTCAATGAGGGACAGATCCGGAGATCTTGCTGGCCAGGGTAGTTGACTTACACCTTCTAGAGCACGTTGGGTGGCACGGGATACATGCGGACGTGCATTGTCCTGTTGGAACAGCAAGTTCCCTTGCCGGTCTAGGAATGGTAGAACGATGAGTTCGATGACGGTTTGGATGTACCGTGCACTATTCAGTGTCACCTCGACGATCACCAGTGGTGTACGGCCAGTGTAGGAGATCGCTCCCCACACCATGATGCCGGGTGTTGGCCCTGTGTGCCTCGGTCGTATGCAGTCCTGATTGTGGCGCTCACCTGCACGGCGCCAAACACGCATACGACCATCATTGGCACCAAGGCAGAAGCGACTCTCATCGCTGAAGACGACACGTCTCCATTCGTCCCTCCATTCACGCCTGTCGCGACACCACTGGAGGCGGGCTGCACGATGTTGGGGCGTGAGCGGAAGACGGCCTAACGGTGTGCGGGACCGTAGCCCAGCTTCATGGAGACGGTTGCGAATGGTCCTCGCCGATACCCCAGGAGCAACAGTGTCCCTAATTTGCTGGGAAGTGGCGGTGCGGTCCCCTACGGCACTGCGTAGGATCCTGCGGTCTTGGCGTGCATCCGTGCGTCGCTGCGGTCCGGTCCCAGGTCGACAGGCACGTGCACCTTCCGCCGACCACTGGCGACAACATCGATGTACTGTGGAGACCTCACGCCCCACGTGTTGAGCAATTCGGCGGTACGTCCACCCGGCCTCCCGCATGCTCACTATACGCCCTCGCTCAAAGTCCGTCAACTGCACATACGGTTCACGTCCACGCTATCGCGGCATGCTACCAGTGTTAAAGACTGCGATGGAGCTCCGTATGCCACGGCAAACTGGCTGACACTGACGGCGGCGGTGCACAAATGCTGCGCAGCTAGCGCCATTCGACGGCCAACACCGCGGTTCCTGGTGTGTCCGCTGTGCCGTGCGTGTGATCATTGCTTGTACAGCCCACTCGCAGTGTCCGGAGCAAGTATGGTGGGTCTGACATACCGGTGTCAATATGTTCTTTTTTCCATTTCCAGGAGTGTACAATGGTATGCTACTCAGAGTAAAAATCCTCTTAAATAACGCAGCCTGCGTTCTTCTCTCCTGCGTCCAAGATTTTCAGGGTTTCCTTCCGGCCCCTCTAGAATACAGGCTGGCCACCGCTGTGTTGTACGTGAGCGCTCAGGTGCCCCGACCGTCCGTCTTGGCTACTTCCTGTGCTACGCTGGACCAACACACCTGTGCGGGCTTTTCCACCCTGGGCTTGAGTTACGCCTGCCGTTTCATTTCCACTGGCATTCCAACCTCTACTAGTATAGGTAATCATTCATTACGCCTTTTTGATAATAAAGACACTCCGTCCCTTTCATGCAATAAGCGTTAACAACTATTTACAAGGTGTACGTGACAATGTCAGCCCTCCCGAAGGAGCCGGCCGAAGTGGTTCAAATGGCTCTGAGCACTATGGGACTTAACAGCTGTGGTCATCAGTCCCCTAGAACTCAGAACTACTTAAACCTAACTAACCTAAGGACATCACACACATCCATGCCCGAGGCAGGATTCGAACCTGCAACCGCAGCAGTCGCGCGGTTCCGGACTGCGCGCCTAGAACCGCGAGACCACCGCGGCCGCCCCGGCCGAAGTGGCCGAGCGGTTCTAGGCGCTACAGTTTGGAACCGCACGACCGCTACGGTCGCAGGTTCGAATCCTGCCTCGGGCATGGATGTGTGTGATGTCCTTACGTTAGTTAGGTTTAAGTAGTTCTAAGTTCTCGGGGACTGATGACCTTAGAAGTTAAGTCCCAAAGTGCTCAGAGCCATTTGAACCTCCCGAAGGAGGTTTGAGTCCTCCATCGGGAATGGGTGTGTGTGTGTTGTTCTTAGTATAAGTTAGTTTAGGTAGTGTGTAAGTCTAGGGACCGATGACCTAAGCAGTTTGGTCCCTTAGGAATTCACACACATTGAATATTTGACAATGTCAGTCTTCTTTAAATATTCATATATACGATGTACAACCTATCAAATGATACCTAATTCCCGTTGTAAATCATGGCAAGTAAGTAGATGAGTGCTCGATGGTGCGAAATTATACCCACCTTACAACATATAGGACAAGACTGCACTCTACATTGCCAGGGGAATCATTTAAGTGGCTAACCTGGTCACTCAGTCCCAGCTGCAGGTTGCCTAACTAGTGACTTGTAGGTAAAGGCAAAGTTCCGCGCTCTGACCCTAGATAGGCCAATCGTGCCCGACCGACCGCCCTGTCACCCTCGGCCAGTGGTGTCATCGGATGTGGTATGGTGAGGCATGTGGTCTGCACACAGCTCTCTGTCTTGTTGTCGGCTTTCTCATTCATGGAAGCGCCACTAATTGCTCTGGTTGACCTCATGAGGCTGAATGCAGCTCGTATCAGTCCTCTTAACAAGGATAAATCCCTGGCAGTACCGTCAATCGAACCTTGGTCCCCTCACATTGCAGTCAACCGCACTGACCACTTCGCTAGCCAGGCGTACACTGGCTTCCACGGACAACTAAAGTTTGGCTTCCAGTATTTCATACAGTTATTGACTGAATTTATAAATTCAATATATACGACAATCTAGGCCTATTCATTAAGAAGTACAGTATAAGTTATTACTTTTTTTAATGCTAACTCCATTCTGAACACTTTTGCGAACAGCCTTCGCATATGTCACTGAATATACCTGCAAAATTATGTCATTATTTTAAGCGAAATGTGCCATCATAAATATTGAGGAGCATGTAAAACTAGCTTCTGTTGAAACGAAGAGCAAATTCTGAAGACTATACTCGTCTAGTGTTTGATCATGAGAACAGTTTGCGACTTCCAACAAACTTCATCATTTCCTTCCACGGATTAGGTGTTGCAGTCGGCTGTTTCAGTCTCTATCATCCACCTATCTATCTCTTACGGGGTCTACCTAATCACCCTCTTTCCACTTGGCCAATAATTCACTATCTCTTTTGGAAATCTATTTTCTAACATTCTATCAAACTGACTCTTCGATGTCATTCTGTTCTCTTCTATCTAGTCATTAAGTGAAAATATTTTTAAATCCAGTCTTCCTTATTTTATGCATTTTATTACAGTCCCTCACATACCTCACGAATTTTATCTCTGCTGCCTGTATAGGTGATTTTTCTTTTTTTGTTACTATCCAAGTGTTGGGAACCATATATACAAGACTACTTACAGCCATAACTTTAGAGAATTTCGATTGTCTTTCCTTTCGTGTTTTTCTTCCCAATGTTCTTTCAATTGCTCTGCAGATAGATTGATATGTATTAACCGCATATTAAAACTAATATCGTATCTCAGATAACTGAAGTGTGATATTTGTTCTAAAATTTTCTTGTTTGTTATTATTGAAAATTGTTGTCTTCATCCTATCTGCAGATATAGTTAACTTGTGATATTCGCGCTTGGGCTGAATCTATAAACTGCTCTTTCAGTTCTCTTCTGTAAATTATCCGGTGTTCAGCATGTAACAGAGTATTTAAAGGTACACTAGATCCCATTTTAAATCCTAAGTGTATTTCGTCTTTGCACTTCATAACTATGCCGTCAATATGTAAATTAAATAAAGTGTGTGACAGATTGCGCTCTTGTCGAACGCCTTGATTTATTAAAATTTCGTCTGACAATTTCGAACCTGAACTTATAAATATTTTTTGTATTTACAAATGGTTCAAATGGCTCTGAGCACTATGGGACTTAACAGCTGTGGTCATCAGTCCCCTAGAACTCAGAACTACTTAAACCTAACTAACCTAAGGACAATCACACACATCCATGCCCGAGGCAGGATTCGAACCTGCGACTGTAGCGGTCGCATGGTTCCAGACTGTAGCGCCTAGAACCACTCGGCCACACCGGCCGGCTTGTATTTACATATGCACTCTTTATGGTATTAATAAGGCGTTTGGGAAAATCTTTTTGTGGTGTGCGTACTGTAAGACCTTCGGTACACACACCATCAGATTATTTGACTTGTCGCTCTAACGAAGTAGGCGAGTCTCAGCAATATGTCTCGTGGTCTTATCGTGGCGTGTTTATCTTCTGCCATTAGGTCAGACGATAGAAATGCAACTTGCACGCTTAGTGTAGCAGATTGACGGTGACCATCTTTAAACAGAACTTGATTAATTTTCACACACATTTATTAAAATAATAAAAAACATAGTTATTACGTAACTTGATTCTGGATGCTGTTTACAATTGACAATCTGAAGTCCCTTTGGTCTTGGTACGTTAATCTTACTCTCACATATCTCTGATACTTGAGACAGTGTCTATACATTTCTCTTCATGGCTATGTACAGGAATATGATAATCTTATTAGGCGCAGAGTGAAACTTGACTATAGACTGGTACAGACAAATGCAGACTAATGCAGACTGATGCAGGCTGACTAATCGGAGGTCTGTACACTCGGTATAATACCTCGCGCGTTCAGGTATCACTGCGCGAGTGTGATCCGCGAGGAGAAAAGGTTCTATGTTAGCAGCAATCTCATTGGCTGCGTTACATATTAATACGCGGATCGGCGGAAGCAGAATTTGGTCCGTCTCTAAGGCAGCACCATCTCGTAGTGCGGAGACGGACGAGCGCTGTGCCTGCACTGTTGTGCTTAGTGGGGCGCTCTCTAGTGGGAAAGTTGTGTACACGCTGACTACGCGGAACTATGTACACAACACATTTATTTACAATATTTTCCACAAAGGGGGTCTTCTTAGTTTATCAGAGGCTTCCTCATAATCAATAAAAGCTAAATGCGTTTCTAGGCCAAATTCCCGATCTGCATAATCCAGAATTTATAAAAGCAACATAATTAGGGTTTTGCGTCTTTAACCACTGACGTACTACGTATTTAATGTCAAATATTTAACACATTACTCGTTTGTTAACGATCAGACGTTTGGAAGTCCAACTGTGTAAGGAATCGGGGTGTGATGTTACAGATCACAGGCGGAGCCCATTGATTTCGAAAAGTTGGTGGGCGTGCTCAATTATTTCGGCGTAGCGCAAGTGGTGGTAGTTTTGTGCCCGGAGTAACGCGGACAGCGCAGCAGCGCGCCCGTTTAGGCCTTTTCAAATGTCACTCAGGCGGACGGGGGCGATCGCTTCCCCCGACGCCGGCGCCCAGGGAGTGCTCGGACACGACAGCTCCGCCGGCCGAACGCGACGCCACTTTGCAGCGGGCGGAGAGGAGAAGAGCAGAGGGGGGGGGGGGGGGGGCGCCCGCTCCCCTGTCCTGTTTATTATTTATGCAGCGCCGCGCAGCTCGGTCCAGCCCGGGCCGGCCGGCCAGCGGCCACGTCGGGGGCGGGGAGGCGGAGTGCGCGGGGGCGGCGGGGCGTGGGCGGGCAAGATGGCGAGCAGTTGCCGTGGTTACGGCGGCCAGGTGGGGGGGCGCCCGCCGCCGCCGCCGCGTCTTCGCGCCTTGTTCCGCGCTCCAAGTCCCTCCGCGCCGTTCGCCCTCGGCTGGTACGTACACACACCGCGATCTCTTACAGCGAGTCTCACATTACAACAAACACTACCTCTTGTTGTTACGTCAAACAAGTATTCGTAGACCGGAAACTTGCGCCTCTGGTGTCACCTTTGGTTAGGACCCTTTTCCATGAGTAAATTCGACTACTCGAGAAAAGTGAGGCTACTGCAGCACACCTAGCGTATTATTTCTGTACTGAAACTCCCTTATCAATGTGGTCGTTTTTGTGTAGACAGCGGTGCCAAAACTGAGTGTGTTCCGAGTGGTGTCTGTGATTTACCGTCCTTCTCACGAACTGTTGGAGTATAGTAACTTCATTAATGAGTATTAACACCCAGAACCAAACTCATAGTGAATATTTTTCGGAAAGATGTGTGGCAAATCCTCCTTGCTACAGAAAACGAAGAAAAGAAAACTGTCATCCGAGCGTAATAGATCATCAACTATTTGGTGGATAAAACAAATACATGCAAACTTATCAAACAATATTTGTAAGGCAGTATTTAGCGGCTTTTTGTTTTACCCCTTGTGTTTTGTTTTTATTTTATGGCTCTGAGCCCTATGGGATTCAACATCTGAGGTCATCAGTCCCCTAGGACTTAGAACTACTTAAACCTAACTAATCTAAGGACACCACACACATCCATGCCAGAGGCAGGATTCGAACTTGTGACCGTAGCAGTCACGCGGTTCCGGACTGAATTGCCTAGAACCGCACGACCACCGCGGCCAGCTTTTATTTTATAAGTACTAAATAATATTAGGGACAATTTTTTTCTTTCAGTAAAGCTGACTTAATTGCTGAAACAATTGTTACTAAAAATGTATCTGTTCAAGTTCACGTTCTTATGTCTGTACGAAGTAGGTTCTTTCCTGTCTATGTACTGTACTGTAAAATCTAAATGGATCTCTTGTTTTACATTTTGGTTTCTCTTGCAGGAGAACACTCTTAAGAAAAATATTAAATCCTCATACAGTATTCCCAACGTGTCACAAAGATAAAAGAAACAATAAAACTTAGTTTTAGTAGGAAAGAACAATGTAGGCTGCGATAACAGCAGGAGCCTTATTGATACGTTTCGCCTTTTTGGGTCATCTTTACAATTTGCTTAATACCTGCGGGCAACGCATTAGGAGTTTGGTTGTATGTCAGCATAGCTGCATACCTTCGCTGAAGGTACTATCTTTGTAACGTGAGTGATTGGGCCGCAACTCCCGATGTTAACAGACAACGCCACCGTCCCCTCTTTATGCGCATATGCAGTGTTCACCATACCAAGGATATTAGATAGCTAAGTCAGTCGTTCAATGACGCCACTGACAATCTCGCGACGTGGTTGGCGATTTACATGTACGAGTTTGACACCAGTCAGCTGAACAGTCAGTACGGTTGCTATGCGGAGGACCCGGGTTCCACTCCCAGTGCTGCCAGAGATTTTTCTTTGGTGGGAACACTGGGACGGGGCCCACTCAGCCTCGCGATGCCAACTTCTTGAACGAGAAGTGGCGGCTCCAAGGTCTACAAAGGCGACGACGGCCGGGAGAGCGGTGCGCTGATTCCACGCCCCTCCATATCGCATTCAAACGCCGCGATTGGCTGAGGTTGACACGTGATTTGGTAGGTCCCGATTGCTCGTCTGAGAACAAGACGGTGCGGCCTTTCTTGTGTCGTGCGACCGAGAGAGGTGGCGCGGTGGTTAGTACATTGGACTCGCATTCGGGAGGACGACCTTTCAAACTCGCGTCGGGCCATCCAGATCTAGGTTTTCCGTGATTTAGCCTAAAGCGCTCTAGGCGGACGCTGGGATGGTTCCTTTCAAAGAGCACAGCAATTTCCTTCCCCATACTGGACACAGTCCGAGCATCTGCTCTGTCTTTAATGACTGCGATGTCGACGGGACGCTAAATTCAATCTTCCTTCCTTCGAGTAGAATTTTACCCAAAAATCGGACGAATAAATTAGAATTTAAGGCCTTCTTAGTGTGTGACTGCCTCAAGGTGTATTCCTAAAATGATCTAATATTTCACATACCTACGTTAGTAATAAAACTGCAAGAGAAGTCTTATCTTCTGAAGGGTGAAAGTGTCAGACATCGTCATCTGGTGTCGCACGCCCCTTCCTGCCGGCTATGTAAGGAGCAACAGAGGGAGGAGATGTGGGGGCGGTATAATTTTAAGTTTTTATTTCCTAAGATGTGGACCGTCAGGACAGGATTTTCGCCATTCGTTGAGGCAATAGATTTTACTTCAGTCTTCCATTGCTGCCAACACTGTTATTTCAATTCCTCCAGTTTCCTGTAATTATTTGTTTTTATGTTATTGCGATTGCTTACGTACTCTACATATTCTGTTGTCATAGATGGCAATTCAGTCTTTTATATATCACTTTCTATTTGTAAAACCTCTTCAAGCCATTCATTAGTAATCATGACAAGCACTAATTTATTTTATTAAGACTGCAAATTTTAAGTGAATACTTATGTAGTCACTGCTTTCCTAGTTCAGTGGTAATGCTTTTTGCTGGTTTACTGCCTTTATTTATTGTTCAGTTTTTAACGTTTGTCACTGCATAATAACGACAGTGTCAAATACGACGTCTATTCTGTGTTTCTGCTTCATTGTAGATGAAAAAAGGAATTTTGCGATGTTGCCTAAAATATATTGTAACTACTTCAACGTCGGCACTCAGTTAAAGTCTGGTGATGGCCTTGTGAGGCGAAAAGCGATTAACAGAATAAATGAGTATGCCTACTGCAGAACATACGCGATGTTGTGCTTTTCATTTACAATTATGTTGTTATGCCGAGAGGCGACGGAAGAATCAGTTAACGTCCCATTCTAGGTTGCTCTGGATGTTTACTCCTAAGTGTCTTAGAACTGTTATTGTTTCTTGTGCTTTTCACCAATAGCGTAATCAAATAGTAAGAGGCTGCTTCACCTATGTATGTGCAATACTTTCGATTTATTCAAATCCAGGGTAAATCGCCAGACCCAGTACCAACCGTCGAGATCCTGCAGTGCTTCCTCCATTTTGTTACAGTCTTCTGGCTTTCCAACCTTTACACTAACAACATCTTCGTCCGGCAAATAGATTTTGTCAGTGAAATCCTTCCGACGTTAGCCACTAGATCATGTATACAAGGCCATTCCGAAACTAATGACTCCGATACTCTTGTGTTGGTAATTTTTGAGAACATGTATCTCTGGAGTACAGCGGTTCATTTCTTACATTAAAATGAACTTCCTTACTTAAAAATGAACAACTGCATAATTTTTTAAGCGTATGTTCTTTTGTTGATTTTGAGTCTCCCAGCCAGACTAAGTTCGTGAAGCACTAATATTTATATCCTCTCGCTACTGTCCTGCTAGTTTCGTCGTCCTGTGACAGATAGCAGCGGCAAGGGGGCGTTTCAGATTTATCATTGAATTCCTCACTCATTACTGTCAAACTGCGCCAAATGAAATCCGTCGACTCTTGATAAAGGTATATGCAGACGATTCCGTAGGGCTGAATAACGTGAGGTGGTGGGCACTGCCTTTCGGTAGTGTTGAAAAACACTTTTACGACAAGCCACCCCCCCCCCCCTCCTCGATCCTGCTCGGACACCATCCCCCATTACTGCGTCTTGATCATCTTTTCCATGATGATCAGCGGTTCACGGCCAACGAATTGCATGCACACTTGAATGTCGTCTGAAATACCCCAGACGTCGTTTATCACAAAGCGTGTGTTATCTCTTCCATGATGATCAGCGGTTTACGACCAACGAATTGCTTGCAAAGTTGAATGTCGTCTGTAATATCACAAAGTGTTTGTCCGTGATAGGTCCCGCGGATGCTTACACGAGACAAAAAAAAAAAAAAAAAAAAAAAAAAAAAAAAAAAAAAAAAAAAAAAAAAAAAAGAATTAAATCACCAAATGGAAATTTGTAGCGATCTATTGGACCAAAACAAGACTGA
Organism: Schistocerca serialis cubense; assembly: GCF_023864345.2. NCBI lineage: Eukaryota > Metazoa > Arthropoda > Insecta > Orthoptera > Acrididae > Schistocerca > Schistocerca serialis. The sequence continues at coordinate 269,466,798 of NC_064643.1, forward strand.
AGTTGACATTTTTCTGAACAACAACGTTGTCGGAGACGAGACGTCACTACGATCTGGAATCAAAAACACAGTCCATAGAGTGGCGACTGTGATGCTGCCAACAAAGAAGGAGTTCAATACAATGCCGTCTGCAGGGAAAGTGATTGGCACGGTGTGGATCTTTCGGGTGACACTATCAATTCACATCGCTATAAAACGACACTGACTGTGCTAAAAAATGAATTTTGGAGTCAGGCCAGAGACGAAGAAAATTTCCGCTTACAGCAAGATAATACCAAATCGCACAAAAGTTTTACGACCATGGAACTCATTGCTGAATTTTTTTTAACACATCCACCGTACAGACCTGGGCATATAAAAGATAGACTAATTTACTAAAATTTTCCATGCTTAGTTGTAAGACAGTACCTAGACTCGGTTGGTTCAGGTTTTTCTGAGCGCGGTATGCACACTTTTGTTCATCGTTGGCAAAATAGCACAACCAGTGGTGGTGGCCATTTGGAAGAATGGCAGCATGTAGCTGAAGTATTGCTTTATTTATTGCGCTTTCTTTATCTATTGTAGTTTTCACGAAAATAAATTAGGGGCATTAGATTCGAAATGATGCTCGTGTACCAGACAAGTATTCAAAGATGAGTGGAGACTTGTATGTTGTCATAAATTTCTATCAAAATTTTCATAGTTTGTGAACGATTTGTGTTGAATTCTATCTGCATGGAAACAGAATACTTCTAAACGGGAGTCTAGAACAATCCCAAAGCGTCGCGAAAAAGCTTTCGTTTATTGGTTTTAATTTCTGGCAGATACATAGTTGTACTGGTTCCTTACTGCAAATTCTGCTGTGATACCGTACTCATCTTTTCGACATGTACGTAGCTATATTTTCCACAAGATGTGTAACTTTAGCGCACTGGCAATAAATAATTTCTCACTGGATATTTTCACAATGTGAATCAAAAACAACGTTTACTTAAGCAAACTGCTCTGTATGCGCAGTCATTTAATAGTATTTGCGGTTTGCAGATTGTATTAATGCGTTATCAGTGGTACTCATATTTAACTGAAAATTACCAATGAATTAATTTAATAGCTGTACAATGAAAGACGGAAAGCCATCCTTGGATGATTTTGTTCTCTTCACATGGTCTGCTGATAGGTCTTTATACTATCCGTCAAGATGAAATTCGGAATTATACTACGTAAATTTCTGTTTTGTACCACTTATGCTACTTTGATAAGAAAAGCGAAACACATCTCATGATAAATTAGATAAAAATTAAACATTTTCGCAAGCAGAACGTTTTTTCAAACTCTCCATTGTGGGTATTCGTTATTACGGGTTTTGGCCGAGAAAGGCCAAACTTAGAAGAAAAAAAAAACTTCGAAAGTGGTAGAAACAGCCCTCCTTTGTTTTAGTTTTAGACCTAAAGTTAAATAAGAAAATGTGAGCTACAGTTTTTTCCTTTTGGGCCTCCCATGCACCACGTAACATTTAACTTCCGGTTTTAGAATATTTTTTTCATTTTTTTAGTGTTTCTAAGCTTCTGACCACTTTGCTCCGCGTTTCTTCTTTGGTTTTCTCAGGAGATGGGTATCTAGAACCTGCTTTCGAAACGCATCTCTGCTCACAATGTCGTGTTCTTCTTAGTGTCGTTTCTGATTTCTTCGAGATTTTTTTATATTTTTTTAATTTCACATGTTCAAAAATTCTCTTGCATATCCTATTGTAAGCAAACCAGATGACTGTAAAACATCAGTCTCCGTTTTCTCATCTTTACATCTAGTTGTTCCATTTTCCTGTACATGTCTTCATTACTTCTGTTCTTACGTTCACCAGGAATGAAAAACCACTTTCATCCTCTTTGCCCTGAGTTTATTACCCTAACGTTAAGGCCATTCTTCTGCTCAACTAAGAAAAATATTTAAATTTATTGGCTCTTTTGATCCTTCCGTCATCTTCGTTCACGACAATTGGGGCATCTTTTATATTTATCAAACATTCTGCTTTCGCGTAAGACATTTGAAGACCTGTTTCTTCTCTGTAGTTACTTTCAAAATGTTAACTCGTCCTGTTGCCATTGCCGTGTCTCTGGACGGTTTTAAAAGATCGTCAACAAGAACCAGACTCAGAATCCTAGGATTCTTGTTTTTACAGCCCAATTCTCGAATCACCTTTTCAAGGACACAATTGAATAAAATAAGGGATAGACCATCTCCTTGTCTAACACCTGTTCCCACATCGAAGCTTCAGTTACCTCTTCAAAAATTATTCATAAAACTGTGAAGTATTATCACTGATATCTCCAGCGAGGCCGTGCCGCAACCCTGATCAAAGTGACGTTACAAATTCTACGCCCTATCTGCTGTATGCGTTTGAAACAAATGACATTCATCTTCTTCTCACTCTTCTTATTCATTGATATTATTACAAACCATCTAGTTTTACAGAGATAAGCTCTCCAATGGTGTGATTTACTTACATGACAATGTTAAGTATTAGATGAAATAAAAATAAAGTATGGGTAAGTAAAGGCGTTGAATGGAGTGTATGCATGACAAAGGCTTGAGCATTGTACTCACCTAAAAAATATGTGATCTTCCTCAGAGGACACACACACACACACATACACACATACACACATACATACATATACAGCTGCATCCTCCGTATTCTGCTTTATATTCCCTATATTCCTATCACCTATTGCGCCCCAACAGTCTTTTTGGGTTTGCATGTTTCCCTTATAAGATATTTTTCACTCCTTTCAATGTTCCTTCAAAACCAAAATTATACAGTAACTTTCAGTGAATGCGCCCGCACATTAACTTTCTAAAGTTCTTACACTTTTCCTCCTGTCTGCTATTGTTTTATACACTGTGGTATATAGCAGCACACACAACTGCGACGTACCCCTTTCCGTTTAGCTTTGTGATTTTATGTACCGCTTCCATCTTTACCCTTTTTCGTCAGATATTGTTTACTATCCATAAGGTGCTCACTTGAGCAATTTCATCTGTGCTACCATTTCATTTTCAGTTATCTTAAAACAAATAGAAATACAGATCGAGATGTAACTTATCTTCCTCTGGCGAAAGTTGAGCTGGTAGGGCGTAATGCGCCTTACTGTCGCTTGAAATGTACAAACGAAATGTACTTGCAAACGCCGAAAATCGGACATTATGATGTACACGAGATAACTAGGAGCAGTTCCAAGATAAAACGTGAGGAATAATAAGATCACAAAATTGTAAGTAGAACGAAACAAGAATTTAATCTTAAACTCTAATAGAGTAACGTATCTGGAAACATTATATAACGAAATACTGATACACGTGAAACAAACATGTGTTACAGCTCGCAGACAATGCTTCGTAAGTAAAAGATAACGAAACGCTTATGATACAGAAACAAATACCCTTTTATGTAGTCGCGTAGACGTGTCATATCTCCAAAATGATAATAATAACAAAAATAGCAATCTCTTTCACATCATTGTATTTTTGAAGGTAAAAAAATTCGAGATTGTTCGGCAATGTTCTTGAGCTTTTACGAATGTTCTTGAATGTTAGCGCATATGTTCTAAAGTTCTATAATGTTTCAGAACAAAACTTAGAAACGACACGTATCGCATTGATTCGCTCTCTGGTAAAATCGTCTTAATAGCCGAGCTGTGCAACAACTGATCGAAATTGTTTGTCGACGTATACAGAGAAACAACGTAAACTAATAACGGTGTAGTGATCGAACAAGTTTAGCAACAAAAAATGACGTAGTCCAGCAAACAAGTCAAGAAGTACAGGATATAATACCAGAGAAAGAAAAATTATTTAAATTCTTTCACACGAGTATGACCTAAGACAAAAGTGTTAACTTCCGCGATAGAATTCCTAAATTAGCTGGCTGTTCTTGGTATATCCAGGCAATGGCAGCGTGAGTGAACAGTTCCAGCAAGCAAAAATGACGCAGTCCAACAAACAAGTCAAGAAATACTGAATGTAATATCAGGGGAAAAAATATTTAAATCCACTGACACGAAGATGACCAAAGACGAAACTGTAAACTTTGCCCCCTGAATTCCTGTTCCCGGTGTACCCACGCAAAAATTCTTAAGCACATCATGGAAGCACAAATCTTAACCAGAAAAGAAAATGACGAGTCTGTTTTTATTCCACGACTTTCACGCGTAAACCAGCTTATTAGTCGGCCTCAAAATGCTCGAGTTTCCGATAGGATTAGCGTACAGTATAACTATAAATAAAGCACAATGCAGACCTATCAATACTGCGGGGTGAATGTAAAAGCGTAATGTTTTCGTGTGGTCAGCTATTCGTAGCGTGTTCGCTTGTTGGGAAATCACAAAAATTATTCGCATTTCCACCCGAAAGCAAAAGACCGAATGGAGTTTATAAGAATATACTTTCAGTACGTTAGATGCTATTCAGATGAAATGAGTAAACACATACTTTTTCGGCTTGAAAAAACATGCCTTAAAAAGGAGCAAGCGAAGCGAGTCCTTTTCAGCTATTCAGTAAAAAAATGTGCGTACCATATAAATCTGACGCGACTGTCATCGTAGCCTTGTTTCTCGCGCAACGATTTACACGGCAGCGTTTCCATTATGGTAGTCGGACACGATTTACAGAGACTGAGCCAACATCTGCCAGCCATCCTGGAAGTTGCCATTCTATTTTCTGTAGCGGCGACTGCGCGAGGAGCCCCCAGATATAATATTTCGCGGTCACAGGCACAGACACAGACTCAGAGAAAAAGTGGGCCAGGCGGAGGCACGCTGTGCTATGCGGGTTCCACGTAGCTCTCCCGTTACAGCAGCGATATGTAAGAAAAGTGGATCTTGCCTTACCGAAGTGTGTGCAGGAAAAACGGCCCCGCTCGCTCCGGGATGAACGGTTAGCGCTCGGAAAAGGAAGTTGTTACACGTGCGAGTTTTGACAATTGTCAGCGAACGTCTGCAGCGGACGTCGGTAACAAGTCCAGGAACAAGGCGCTCGGACGATCTCAGCGACAGCAGATGCGGCCGAGGCGTTTTTATCAGCGCACTGGTCGTTAAACGTTTCTGAGAAAATTTGCGTGCACGGCCAGTGCGGTTACTGGCAATGAATATTCTAAATTAAACAAATTCCACAGTTTGACATGGAAATTTGTAGATTCGTATCGACAAGTAGAAAGGACAGAAATATCGACAGTTGGTGTAGACACTAGAGACTGGGCAAGTAGGAATTCACGTCAAAGCATCGATACGTAAAATTTAGAATCGAAAGTAACGAATGTCGAAGTGCGTTACCGGCCTAAGCAACGGTAATTATTATTAATTCGAAGTAATATTTTCTGTTTTGTATTTATGTTTTGGGTATTAAAAGAGCTAAGAAATTAACTGAAGTACAGTTCCTGAATTGTAAGAATACTCTAAATATAAATAATATTCGTATACTAGTGCGCTATTGGTAGGTACTGTTATTGAAGATTATTTTTTATTTAGCCGTGCCTACATAACTCAATATTACTATTTACAATTATCTCAAATTTCAAACTAATATTTAAGCCGCTAATGTAATCTATTGATCCTCCAATTAGCTCCGGAAAGTCTACTGGATCCCCAGGAAACCTCAGAGGACATTCTCGAACTGCTTGATGAACCTTTCCAGCGTCACGGTCACAACTTGGAGAACACCTGCCAGTCTTTGTTATGACCAGATCGTTCGTAGTAGTTTAAAGACAGGTGGTTTGATCGATATATACGGCATCTTAAATTGTTCCGCCGTAGCATTAATCTGTCTTATGTGTCTCCAGCGGATATTGGCATTGAAGCTGTTACCAACTAACATCCTTGCAGTTTTCAGGGTTGGGTGACGAGAGCGAAACCTTCCTTTACTGTTGGAATGTCTACGGATACAGGGAGGTGAGGACTTTTCAGCAGTTTTTCGTACTCCCGTGCTAGTATACTTTCCAGCCGCAGAGATGGAGGTAGGTGGCTAAGTATGGACACCTAGGAAGTAAGTGTAGATCTGTTTGTACCAGTTATAAGACCCGTGATATAGTAGAATGTGTATCAGAATTTTTGTGTGGGTACTGTAAATCCATGCTGGGGGATGACTGTTACTCACTTCCTCAGTTTTAAGCTTCTAATTATCCTGCACGTGACCCCTAGGTGGCGCTAAACGGCAATAAAATACTGACACCCAGGCAGTCCTCGAGGTCTCAAGGTAAATGTTACATCACGCATCTCTACATATTGTTGTAACTGAAGGAAAAAGTATGAATGATTTAATATGATGAAAGAAATTAAGGAAATTGTAAAGACATGGAAAATGGTGTCTGTGGAAATGTCGATCTAAAGAGAATAATTAAAGGTTAGAGTATGACTGAGTGATGAACAGCTAATACTTTAATAAAAAAGTGACAATGTAGGGGATTTTTAATCGGATTATGGACAAAAGTGAATGAGATATTTACACAAATAAGGTGACGACCTTTAAGTTTCATTTACTGTCATTAAGACATTCTCACAACTTCAAAAAATGTGTAATATTCTGTGATGGCAATCGATAACAGTAAATATAATGAAGAGCAATGAACATTTGTACCACATTTGTACCAAGGACCTTCAAAGGTATTTCTGTGTGTTAATTGACTTCAGTGTCTATGAGATAGAACCATTTACGGATGAACTTCCATAATCCTGATAGAAATTCAACAATTCGTAGCTATTTGTGTGAAGTTTTTTTGTGAAAGGCTATCCGCACTGGTGATTCATTTACCAGGTGAAAAAAAAACCAATTACAGTACTGGAATTTCCTTCAACAATACTGTGTAATGATTGAATTTGCATTCTATTGCTAAAATATGACATTGAGAACTTCCCGTTCCTTTTCTTGCGGAACATTCCACTCGCTATCGGCGAGCAATGCATCAACAGCAAATCACCGCAGAGGTGATGCGAAATTATTGTTCGCTTTTGTTCCCGACGATGTGTAACCACATATACGTCGTACACGAGTGATTTTTTTCTTGAAAACGGGGTAAAAAAGAATCATAGTTTTACTGTGTAGTGGGAGAACAAATGGAAAGTAAGTGCAGTTTTGTAGACCCAGCATACTTCTACGTCAATTTAACGTTTAAAATTATTTTGAAAAAATTAATCAATTTCAACTGATATTTTTTATTCAGTGGTTCTTAATATGCTCTCAGTTGTTGCACAGTACTGATGTTCACAAGAAGACAAGTTTATCATTTGTGTGCTATTTAATTTTGATGTATTTCTCTGCACTGATTTTGCAGAATGAAGTGGATTTAATTTTAAGTATCATGACTAGTTTGATTAATTTTGAAAGTCTTATAGGTTTTCCTTAACTTATAATAATCAAAACATTAACTTGGACAGCTTAAATGTTGACGATCACTGTTTGTTGGAAGTAGGCGAACTGCATCTCTTCCCAGCTGGGAGAGAATTTGCCACCGCATTTCAGGATTAGTGCTTCAGTGAAACGCGGGATGTATTAAGGCACAAACTTCTCATCCATTTCATTGCTGTCATTGACCGGCACGTATTGTTTGTTTTTATTCCTCAATGTGGCACAGCATCAGACTTCATGGTAACTCCTCGAGTCAACGCAAAATTTTTCGGGCTCGGAAGCGTATGGCAATAATTACTATCTTTATTTCATTTATTTATCAGTTTTCTATGCGCCATATGATCCACAACTATTCGGCCGTGGAAAATAAGAAACGATAGATATTTTGGTCTCTCCTGGAAGCCTAAACAAGATGAAATCTGCTGAATGATGCGAACTTTGACGCGTAATGCTTAAGGAACAATGCTTACTGAAGCGCAAATCCTATTCCCGTCTAGAGTTCACTGAATGAACACTGCAGTTTCTTCATAATGCCCAAGACTGTCAACATCAAATCCGTCACCCAGATTATGTACCGAGTTGGGACAATTAAAAATTAAAGAGTCCTGAACAATGGTCTGGAACCTGCGGCGTGAATTTATGGACAGCCTGCAGAGGATTACCGTAAGAAGTACATATATGAGTGGTACTAGTAAAAAATTATTTACCACGTCCAAGAAATAAACTTACATAATTCACATTTTGTTTGTTTGCAGGTTTGTGTCTGCAGTATTACAGCCTAATCTCAATTTTGTGATTGGACAGCGCTATTTGTTTTGCTCCTTCTAGCGTCGTGCTGTGATACTGGGGTGCGGGTAATTTCAGTGTGTACCAGCACTGCAAACAAATACCTGCAAAAAATAAAACCACAACGTAATTTTTCAAACCATCACACCATTTCACAAAATCAGTGTTTTGGTAATTACGAATGATATGCATATATCGAAGGGAATGTTACGTCGATTGACATGTTAGAACGCAAGCTATCGACATTTTAACAGTAAAATCTCTTCATGATGTAGCTTCTGCCACTGGATCAGCATCTCCCAGACGAACTCGTGACGAAAGGCGCCCCTCTTATGTGCGTCTACTCTGTTTCTTCCATTAATCTTACCTGATAAAGGTCCCAGACTAACTCTTCAATCAAACAGGATCGGGTGTTGTTAGCTGCGTCAGTAAGTGAATTACTTTTCCTCAGGACTCTTTCACTGGATCCTAGTTTGTCATCTACCTTCCACACAACACACATTTTCAGTACCTTTGCGGCAATCATATAGAGTTTAGTTATTAGAAGAGTGTAGCTTACGAAGAGACTGGAGGATTTATGAGGCGTCTAGGTCTACCCACACACTTCGGATTTTCAAAGATCCAAGATGCGGAAAACATTTCTGATGCCTGCAAGAGCAAAAGTATTTGACAGAAATTGATTGTTGTCAGCCATATTATTACGTGAAACAAAACGCTTCAAGTAGTGTAGCTATACCCATTCTTCCATCTATTAGCTAAAATGTCGAAACAGGAAATGCACATAACCTACGATTATAAGCCAGTACCCTTTTGCTTTCTAATATGCAGTGTTTTATCAGGAAATTAAAGGAAAAGGCACTAAATCTACATTGTGATCTCTGGTAGGAGTCATCATTATTTGATAGTTGTATATGGAGTACACGCTTCACTATGCAGAGCAATCCACTGAGGGTACTTAGTACGTTACGTATCGATAGAGTCTCAAACCAGGATCCTTTCCTTCTTAAAGCTCTAATTTTCAGTGGTGAAACAGCACACTATTTTTATCAACCAGGAAGCATCAATTCTACAAAGAAAGATAAATCGTTCAAAGAAGTGGTCTTCTTATATCGGGGTTTTTAACCTTCCTTATCAGTTGTCCTTTGTAGTTTGGCTTTAGTTCTTGGAAGATTCGATAACGTCAAATTTGTCAACGCATGCCGGAGGACCAATAACCTTCCTCGTTTTCTTTAAATGTAGTTGTGTAATACTTAGACACCATTACTGTGTCTATTACGATTACATTTACGCTACTAGTGCGTAAATCATTATAAACTCCTCAGCTTTTGGTCCATTAGGTCTCAATAAATAAATAAATTAATAATATCCACTCTATTTTTCTAACATTAAGCCGAGGGGAAAGGTGCAGCTGATAAGCTCAGGAAAAATATTACAGCTACTTCCAAAATTCTGACACTTTTTCTGCGAAATATATAATCGAAGTCAAAATTTAAATAATTAATTATAACCCAAAAAAGTTTAAGTATACGGTGAGAGGACCCGTTGCAAGACCAATACTTCCTACACTACATACTATTCTTGAGAGAATGTCTTTGGTGCTCCATTGTTCCTTACGTTTTGCGAATATATTGGCGTCAGAGATAGCTAGTTGGACTGCTCTATTACGCATTTGAAAATAACAGTGGTCAGGCGTCACTAATGCACTAATAGCCTCGTGACATAAAATGTGAATGTTCTTCAAATTCTTATTCTTTATAGGGTCTTACAAAACGAAATAAGAAAGCAATAGATGCGGCAAAATACTTGTTACTATGTGATAGGCTCTGAAAAGACGACGAAGGTACTTTCAGAAAATCTAAGATTCGACAGTGAGCTACTGCTTGTTGATAATGGTAGTTTTATGGTACACATGATCTACTTTGTGTTGAAATGTGACGGCGATATTATAGAATTATCGAAACACGTAGGAAATTTTTGTATTCACGGTTTCTTTCGCGTTTTAATTTATGATTATGTTTAGGAATTTCTTGAATGTAGCAAGGTAGATGTATTTACTATCATAACGTTGTTATATATTTACACCACAGGTGTAGGGTAAAAGTTGGTACAAATTGTAGGTACTCCCTGAATTGATGCGCAGTGCTGACTGTAAATGTCCTGTTTACACATAAATGAGAAAGCGATCACGTCAGTCATCGTGTGAAAAGTTTGAATAAATGAATATGTTGTTGTTCTGTAAACCAAGTTCACCACTGTGTTGAAGTTACGGCAATCGCAATGTCTGGTTCTATTACATTCTATTTAAGTGGATGGTTTTGAATGAATTTAAGCACTGATTAAAGGAAAGTGATTTTACACAAGCAAAAGTCAAAAGCAGTGGAGTTAGGCACTGTTCCACATTGACAAATTTTCTAAAACAACTTTTGTTTTCGTACTTCCTCAGTTTTGGGCTATTAGCTCATATCCGAGCACACTAATATTGCAACTTGATATTAATTCAGTGCTCTAGTGCTTATCGAGCCAAATATTCAATCAACTAACATAGATATTACATATTCTGATATTGCAAAAACCGAAAAGGAAAGACTAGGACGTCACTTTGACCAGCAGGCAATTAGGAACGAAGAATGACGAACTGTCGAGCATCGAGTGGCCAATTGAACGTAAATTCTTTGGAGGAATCACCCCATCATTTGCTTGGAGTATTCGAGTACCACTTCTTCCTAGTCCAATACTTGGGCCTCATACTACAATTATTACAAACACCATAACTAAAATAACATTGATGACAATGTGGTCAATAAAACTGATTTCGCAGAAATACGTTAACATAAACTAGTTTCATTTTGAGATCTAAAATAAATACATTTTTATTTGGTTATTAGAAACGTTTGTATTATTACTGCTCTGTTAAAATGAGTGTAGACAGACCTTGTAACTACTTTGATTGCTGAAATTTTCCTTCTTTACATAATTCTGTGCTGCGTTATTATCTTCAGGTGTGTTCTTACCATGCAAAAAAAGTAAGTGATAATAATCCAAATGTGACAATATATAACTTTTAGGGAATATAAGTTACGTAAGGTCTGCGTCATGTAGTTATTACTTCGTTTCCGCAAGTACCCACAGATAACTTATTTTTAATAATAATTTACTTACTCAGATATCAAATATTTAATTCTACAGTTTCGAGGTAATAAGAATGAAATTTATTTTCCTTCTATTTTGCTTAAACTTAGGAAACAAAAATAAACTTTAAAATGAGTGTTTATACCAATACGTGAGTGATCGATTGTTCATAAATGTGTCATTTAACTGCAGTTGAAGACAAGGTGACATGATGTGGCAAGAGAACCCAACGCTTGGAAAGACACTGCCCTCATCAATTGCTCCTGCTTTCAGGGCTATGCTTCTGCTAAGCTGCTTACGTTGTTGTCCGTGGGAGACATTCAGGGGATTGCACGACAGAGGGGGACAGAAACAGGCAGCGACCTCAACATTAGAGTACTGACGCTCTCACACGGTGTTCGGAAACACCTAGTACTCTTTGGAACGACCGGAAAACCGACCACGCTAATCTGGAATTTTCAGCTCCCACGACGAATGAGATGATTGAAGGAAAGGGAAACGGGTCAGAATGTTACTTACTTTTTTTGGTCGCCTGCCAAAAATCATGTTAGATGAACAGACACTCTGCAGTATCTCTTGTTACGGCGTTGCAGAAGAAGAAGTGAAGGGTGAATACAATTATAAGGGATGTAAAGGTCGTAAATCGGCGCATCTAGAGAGGAAGACAACCGAAACTTCTTTTGTGTCTGTCGCATCCGTAACGTATTAAAATATGAACTCACGAAGCTGACTGAAAATATTTAGAGTTTATTCTATATATTAAACATTTTTTGAGTTTCTTTCCATACTCTGACCGATTCTGCTGACTTTTTCTGTATCTTAGTCGTCACTTATTAGGTGTCGTGCATTTTAATTATTGCCGTTTTATCGTAGGTTTCTAACGTTCACTTTAGAGGAAAAAACCTGTCATCTCGTCAAGCGTGGCTCATAAGCGAAATTTACTGACCCGCAAGTTATATCTTCCATTAGATTATTTTGTTGTGTGATGATAACATTTTTAAAATCCTGGCATTCAAAGGAATGTCAAGATGTCTGAAAAAAATGCGTTGCCAAGTCTTGTTAACGTGAAAATCTTTTGAAAGCCTAGATTTCATTATTTCAGTTTCCGAAAAGATTTGTCAACTTCCGAGAGTAAAATAAGGCTAATCATCATTACAGAAATTTAATTTCGGTATACAGTCAAGTTTCTTGTATTAACGTCAGATGATCATCACTCTAGCTTATATATTTGCCTCGTTTGTGTAAGACAAATTAAAACCGTGTCTTAGAGCAGGGTCCGAACCCAGATATGCCCTGTTTCAACGATTTAGTAACTCAAGCATCCTGCACTTTTTGACTTTCAAAGTTTCGCCTTGTCAGTGGTCTACTTCATATCAATTGTGTTGTCACTGTTTTCTCATTCAGAAATTAGGTATCTCCAGTCGTTTTGTAAGTACGCTGTTACAAGGAACGGACACCACATTCTTGCTGTAAGCAATTTAAACATCTCTGGACGAGAAATACATACGAGAGGGGTCCAGTAAGTTTCTAAATTGAAATGCAACTTGTAACCTTTTTTGGATAACAGTGATTTATACAAAACTACACACCTTGCAAATATTTCGTAAAACTCCATAATGTAAATTCAAATGCTTAACATATTGGTAATTAGTACTGGTGTCTTTGTTTATTGTTTGTCCGCTACTCGGTCGTTTATGAGGGGCACTGAAGACTTTTTATACCCTTTCGCGTAAGAAATACAATAAATAAAAGATCAACGAACAGAACTGTAATGTGGGTAAGATACAATAACGAAAGTTATTGATACAATAACGACAGTCATTGTTCCTATGGAGAATTTACTCAAAATAAAAAGATCAATGCGAAGGGATCCGATAGCAGAACACAGGAACTGGAAGTTTCAAATTTCGTCTTACTGTATACCCAATGATTATCGGAAACTTCTACCACTCCTAAAATAAAACTCCTACTACGGGAGGATAGCCAAACATCAAAAGAACATAAGTGAAATACTTAACTGCCTGACGTCTGTAATTTACTTCTTCATAAGTACTGTTGACCACTATTACTATTTGGATCACACACACACATACACACACACACACACACACACACACACACAGACACGTTAATAATAGCTAGGCTACCTGCGGACTGTAATGTCACCTCGGTATCATTTTGCTGTACTTTGTGTATCGTTGGATGGCGTCGGTTATTTAAATTTTCTTCATCCAACTGATCAATAAAGTCTGATTACCACAACTATATCGTCCGTTTGTCTAAATTACACTCTCCAGAGAAGTACAAACACAAAACAACAACTCAGAAAACAGATGTATAAAGAAACAGTTTCAGTGATAACATTACAACTACGAGACTCAATAATAGTTTTAATTTTTAATTTTTATTAAGGTTACTCTAATAATGTTAAATTTTGGTTTTAATTTTTAGTATAATTAAATCGATTCAGAGACGTATGGCCATCTTAGTATACACTAAGGGAAATGTCATCTTGTGAATTTCTCCGAAACTAGCGGCAGCTCCTCTAATTTCGTAATAATTCTGACAACACGAGTCTTTGCGAAGTGATATTGAAAATATCACGGTTCTCGGAATTGATGAAACCCAGAGCGACAATTTATGGGTTATTAAGCTACGAAGTTTCAAACTGTTTTACTTCGATCACTTTTCACAGCATATTTCAGGTATTGATGCACCTCTGAAAGAGTACTACTAGAAATTCATTATTTGAAATGAAGACTACTTCATATTTTATATTACAGGTATTTGCTGTTTTTTATTTACTTTTTTTCGCAGTGGGTACGAAGTGTCACAATTTCATTTTATCCCGATTCGGTATTCGGGAGAGGACGGGCTGTCAGGTACTGTTCATACTAAGTAAAAACGCACCAGCATTTTAAACCCTAACTGTAATTCTGTGACTTTCTTGCCACGAGGACAACGGAAAAAAAAGGAAAAATGATGCTCAGTCTTAGTTTTTCCGATTGCCTTTTAGACATGATATGCACTACAAATAACATGATTAGATTTTTTTGTATTCTAAAATAATTTCACTAAGGCTCTAGACAGCTTGGATAAAGAGTGACAGAATGAGTGCTCTTGAACGTGCTTCATTAACTGTAGTCGAAGAACACTTTCTTACTGATTATGGAAACGGCCTTTGATAAATATCCGTAGTTATGACAAAAATTTATTGCTGTTCGATCTTTATCGCAGCGAAAAGATTCATGGATGTAATAATCTTCATCGTCTCATTCAAAACAGACATTAATAAATTAAAATTTTTCTTTTTCTCTTGATTATCGATAGCAGAAAATTATGAGTAGGAAAATAGCAGCGTGTGGACGCACATCTTTTTTGCGGATGCTTTGAGTAGATAGTTAAAGAATAATTCGATGTATCCCTCGTTTAAGTTTCCTTACAAGCTCTCACTGAGAAAATAAAAGTGCAATTAATGATTTAATCATTTGAATATTTCAACAGAGAATTATGTACTCAGGCATGTATCGATTAGTTTTCTCTGTTTGATAGTGGATTATGGAGTTACTAATGGTATCTTCATTATCTAAAAGGGTTCCTAAAAGCTGAGACATAATTAGAGATAGTTTATTTTTTAACTGGTTCACGTTTGGTCTGTCACTTATTTTCTGTTTTGTTCATCGTAGGCGTTTTCCTGTTCGCTATTTTTATTTTTATCGGCTTGGTATATTTGCTAAGTACAGATTATTCATCGCTTACGAATATTGCAACCACTTCTATTTCACAGCAATGAGTCAGTATTTTAATACATTACGAGACGGACGAACTACAAAAATGCTTTGAAATGTGTTCTGTACTCAACCAGGAAAACGGAAGATTATTAAGAAGTACGAAACTGATTCCGCTACTGACTATATAGAGCGTGTTTGACAGTACCATTTCTCTCTCAGAACTTCCTTCCGCTACGTTCTGGTCTCTGGAGTGTGTGCGGGAGTATTTGCGACTTCGACGGTAACATACGGCTGCGCTGTCTCCATCTGTGGGCGGTTCCTGCAACTATGGCGCACGCATGCGTGCTTCGCAGGCTGTCTGCTGTCTAGGGGAAGGGGAACAGGTAGTTTGCATCAGAGAATGTATTCAGCAGAAGAACGACGTACGTGGCACGGCTTTGTAGATAATTTCAATGCTCGTCAACCCACGCAGTACTCTCTACAGAAGTTGCTTTTGTCTTCTGAAATTACGATGGCATACATTTTGTCAATGTACTTTTCATCACGTTCTGCAGTAACTAAATAGTAATACCATTTTTTTAAATAAAATATGTCGTAAATGAATATATGCGTATGCAAAGTCGTCCAATTTGCTCATCATCGTCTTTATTTTAAAAATGTTTTCGGCTTCACCGGCGATATCGATAAAATTCCATTCTGCCAAGTGCAATAAATTTTATATTGTAAATTCCATCCTAAATGACTCGATTATTTATTTTCATAAAGAAAGAAATATTACAACAAATTATATGTCTTCTGATTCTTCATATAGGCGTGGAAACAAGAAAAGACTATGTGCAGTGGAATGATTCCCTTTAATTATAACAATACAAAATGTTTTAAATTGTTGAACAATAGAAGAGGGGCAGATTAGCAGCTACCATATCAGGGGCATACGCAGCGAGGGGCAGGGGAGGGCAATTAAGACCACCCCCCCTCTCCCACACACAAGAAAAAAATTATCATCTTCACTGAGTGAGCTCGCACACTAGCACAGGTACGGAAAGGGAGGAGGGTGTGTACAGTATTGTTACCGTCAAATGATTGGGAATATTTTCCTGCGTGGAAGAGAAATACGGTTACCTGAAGAACAGAATGAGGAGTATCATGCAAGGAGGAATACTTCTTACTTGCAGTATACTCTCTAACAGTAACTCCAAATAAACTATGTTACGCCACGAAAGACTATTGCGTGAGTCTTCTTCACTAAGGATTCCTTTCTCAAATTCCTTTTCTCTTTTTCTCAAAAACAATAAACACTTGTCTTTTAGACGCACTAATACAGCAATTATTTACTTTTGTAGAACAGACACGAACCTTCGAACGAGCGTTTCGATTTCATTTCAAACAGGGGACAGGAAAGCTGTGGCGCATTTACATATCATTAGCTCTTTATTAACGTTTTATATGTTACGAACTAATGTACCAGTTTAACATAAAAGAACAGAAAACAACAAAGACGTTACATTCAGGTAACGTGTAGTCTAAATTAAAGACATTAATTAGCTGCCTGAAAAACAAACGTAGTAAAATAACATGAGCTTACCCAGGATTTGAGACGGGAGGGGGCAACTCATATTCGCCTTGTTGAAGGGAAACGATGGAAGAAACGAAATAAAATTGGTTAAAAAAGTCTCAGAAATATTGAAACACTGTGTTTGTTAATCAGCAAAATGCTAATACTGCTAGTTACCTGCTACCAACCTACATTCTAAGCAAGACGTCTTAATTGTGTATTAGTTACAAAAAAGCCAAATATGTAATGAATACTGACGAGTAACAAATACACTCAGAATCGTTTTTCGTGAAATCTCAAAATTTTTTCGCCGTTCGTCGCTATTATGCTTACAACTGCAAATACCAGATCGATTTCCCCTCCAAAGGCATCAATAGCGAAGTATATTTGGTTCTCTTGATAGCAGCCTATGTCAAAAACTACTAAGTACGTAAATCCGACAGTCACCTGCTTGTCAGCGAAGTCATACGTACAAGTCTCAAATAACCAACACTTTTACAGTTAAGTAGAGGAGAGTATTGTACCTAGAGGATAGCGTAATTATTAATAGATGATGTTTCTTGATCGGTACTTCAGTCTAGTAAATTGTAATTGGTTTTTGGTAATACTTTGGCTTCATTTGATTTCATTACTGGTAATTCGTCTGTAGTAGAGTATTGAAGCAACAGATAGACGACTAAATATAGTACCGACAACATTTCCTTCATTGCAACGCTTTTAAATTTCAGCAGAATATTTTTTCCTAGGTACACATTCGCGTCGTTCCTTGGAGCATGTTTTCACTTTTGGACAAAAGTCAGTTTTCAGGAGTTTTTGTAAAAACTGCCGCGCCTAAAAAGTGAATGTCGTCATTTAATCACGTGAAGGATTGAGCGCTAGAGTACACCATAAGCTGTTCCCGACATTTTCTACAGTTTTTCTTGTTGCTAGACATGAGGTTGTCTTTTGTGCAGAATTTGTAAATGTTTCAAATCCTTCTCATCTTAGCGCTGCATAATACAGTAACGCTATTTGGGACATATTGTTGATTCTTATTACGGAATTATATGACACGTAAAATTCTCTACCTTTTTAAAATTAGTTGTATAGCGTATGAAAATTAAAGCAAAACTTCATAGGTCGTGGACCATCGTGTACTTTTAAATAGAAGAAAGTCTTTTACCATGGAACGTGGGATATTTTCAGATTAACTGAGTTTCGTTAATATCGTAACAATTACACCTGTCTTAAAAATGGAAACTTGTGTTAGTTTGCCGTAGGTCAATTTCAAAATGTATTTAACTTGTAACTCGTTTTTGATAGTACGTTGACTTCATTTGTTTCCGTCACTGATAATTAGAGGGCAATAGAATAATAATGTAACTGATAGGCGACTAAATGCGATACTGATAACATTTTATTGACAGTAAAGCTTTTAAATTCCACTGGAATATTTCTTACTAGGCATGTGCTCTTGTTTTGTCTTAGTATTTATTTTCACACATGGACAAACCTCAGTTTTCTGGAGTAATTTTTGTAAAATTTGCAGCGCATAAGAAGTTAATGCTGTCATTTAAAAATGGAATAAGAAAATACATTAAACGTCTATTACAGAGACATTGTTTGAATATCGAATCTAAGTACAACACTCTCACCTACAATGTAGTTTGGTGGCAGGTACCTATTAGAAAACGGCAGTGTTATCGTGTTTGGTGATTAACAAACACAGCGTTTCAATATTTTTGAGTTTTTTTGTTACCAGTTGTACTTCGTTTCTACTACCATTTCCCTTTCTACGAAACTAATATGAGTTGCTCCTCTGCCCATCTCAAATTCTGGGTACGCTCATGTTACTGTGCTACGTTTATTTTTCACTCAGCTAATTAATGGCTTTAGACTACACGTTACCTGGATGTTTCATATTCAAGGATATGACAGAAATAAACATTCGAAACAAAAAAGGCAAGTAAACATCGGGTCTAAAGCGCATACCTTAAGAGCTATGGGCGATTCCTGATCTTTGATACTGCGAAACAAATCGCTTCTACTGCAAGCTCTTTGCTTTCCATATTTTGAGAAGTGGCAGTATGGACAAAAATAAGAAAAACTTGTCCAGTAAACATGTGCTCGAAAATGCACACCTTAAAAGTTATGAGCACTTGTTCATTAGAAGAGATGTGTTTCAAAATAACGAAGATGAAAAAATGCTCATAGCTCTTAAGGTATACCTTTCAGGGCACATGTTTACTGCACTTTTTTCTTGTTTTAGTCCATAGTATCACTTCCCAAAATAAGGAAAGCAAAGAGCTTTTTAAGAGCAAGTGTTGTGCCAAAACCAACTACTCATTGACTATATTTTCTGTTTCAACAGCATAGCTGCATGTCGGGGAACGAAATAAATAAATGAATAACGAATTTCTGACAGTGACCATTGATAAGAACTTTCCTTCCTGAGCCGTGGCGCCATTGAATTAGTAGACTGCCCTGTCTGGCGCCACTGGTTCAGGTGTAGTATCGATTATCCCTGTTGCGGCCCCATTGCCAATATCTCTGAGGAAGAGTTAGTATCTGTGGGTTGTGTCCTTAGGAGGTCTTTGCTCGCCGATATATAGCTATACGTTGTTCGCTGACCCGAGAGGTAGGCACGAAGTTTGGGTATTGGCGGTGGCGTCACGACAAGAGGTGGTCACGAGGATCAAGCGGTCGAAGCGAAGATACGTCACAGGGGTCAGCGTCGACTACAAGCAGCATGCCGACATCGGTTGGCTGGCAACATTTGTCTCGGATGACCGCTCGTGGTCTGGCTGTACTGTTCTACCTGGTTTTCATCGGCACCGCTGCGACGCACCGTGGAGCCATGGAACTGCTTGCTCATAGAGGGGAGTAACATTCTGTAATCCTCGAGGTCTTTTGTTCCATTATCTACCTACCCTCCTTATTAGTTTTTGGATTGTATCCGACTCTCGATGTTTTATTCGGTCAGCTCTTTAGTCGTAAATATAGGCAGTAGTATTGTACTAAGACACTAGTTGTCGTTTGAAAATTTCTCCCGCTATTATATGGTCTTTCCTTTCTGGTTTGTACCCAATCATCAGTGTTCTAATTAATCAGCTCTTGGCCGTAAATGTAGCAGGAACAATTGTACTAAGGTACAGGTTGCCGTTAAGGGACCTTGTTAGATTTAGCTGTTAACCGGTTCAGTTCTTTGAGTGTAATTACATTTCTCAGTCATTAGTTATAATCTGGACAACCTGCTGTACTAAGCTGCTCTTTTCTGTGTTGGAAAGACCGGGTCATTATTGGCGTGTTTTAGCTGGATCTTGTGGCCTCACCCAGTGAGTTCTCTTGTAATAAGTGTTCACAAGTAATGTTTTAAGACGTCCCTTCAGAGCGGTCTTAATAACTAACAATCAGTTTAACTTTGAAAATAGTAACAGCCAACTGTCACCAGGGCTTTAGTCAAAATAAGATTGTCAGAAGGGACAGGTTGGGATCCAGTCGCACCTTGGTTGCCGATTGATACTAACAAGGGAACCTCCCCACCGCACCCCCCTCAGATTTAGTTATAAGTTGGCATAGTGGATAGGCCTTGAAAAACTGAACACAGATCAGTCGAGAAAACAGGAAGAAGTTGTGTGGAACTATGAAAAGAATAAGCAAAATACACAAACTGAGTAGTCCATGCATAAGACAGGCAACATCAAGGATAGTGTGCACCAAGAGCGCCGTGGTCCGTGGTTAGCGCGAGCAACTGGAGAACGAGAGGTCCTTGGTTCAAGTCTTCCCTTGAGTGAAAAGTTTAACTTTTTATTTTGAGACAATTATTATCTGTCCGTCCGTCCGTCCAATGCGAGGTAACAGCGCCTTAGTATGGGGACGCTACACCTAAACAAACATTGTTTTGACAGAGCACAGGGAAAACTGTGCGACTGTGAAACTGTTGCATTCATTTGTTGCAGTTTATGTGACAAATTATTATGTTTTCATCACTTTTTTGGGAGTGATTATCACATACACAAGAAAATCTAAATCGGGCAAGGTAGAAGAATCTTTTTACCCATTCGCCAAGTGTACAAATTAGGTGAGTCGACAACATATTCGTGTCATGTGACGCACTTGCCGTCACCAGTGTCGTATAGAATATATCAGACGTGTTTTCCTGTGGAGGAATCGGTTGACCTATGACCTTGCGATCAAATGTTTTCGGTTCCCATTGGAGAGGCACGTCCTTTCGTCTAATAATCGCACAGTTTTGCGGTGCGGTTACAAAACACAGACACTAAACTTATTACAGTAAACAAAGACGTCAATGAACGAACGGACAGATCAAAATTTAAGAAAGTAAACCCCTCTAGGGAAGACTTGAACCACGGACCTCTCGATCTGCAGCTCCTCACGCTAATCACGGGACCACGGCGCTCGTGAGCTCACATTATCCTTGATGTTGCCTATCTTGCGCATAGACTACTCAGTTTGTATATTTTGCTTATTCTTTTCATAGTTCCGCACAACTTCTTCCTGTTTTCTCGATTGATCTGTGTTCAGTTTTTCAAGGCCTATCCACTGCGCCAACCTATAACTAAATCTGAGGGGGGTGCGATGGGGAGGTTCCCTTGTAAGAGATTGGTTGCTTTGAAGCAAGCCTTATCATTGTCATATTGTTTGCTAATCTGTTTAACCTTTAAGCACAGTCGAACCTTTCCACATACTCATTTCTAATTAAAAGTTAAATCATCTGTTTTGAGTAACTGAATCACTCTTGTCGTCAAAGGTGCTTATATAGTTTTCATGTGTTGCAGAAGGGCATTTAATAAGACAGACTATGTACAGCGGGGTAGTAAACACCGCTGGTTCGCCCTATAACGGGCGAGTTGCAGGTCCGGCCGTCTTGCAATCATTGTCATATTGTTTGCTGTTGTGCAGTACAGCACTTCAGATTTCTTTAGCAAAGATTAAAAGATTATTCAACTGAAGAATTAAGGTCAAAAGAATTTTGCAACTTTCTTCATTTTGTTAAAAATATTTTTGGTTAAATTCTTCGATTGTCTGTAAAACACAGTATTGTTAAATAAACAGGTTGTGTGAAAAGAAAGTTATATTGGTGGGTCCTCCCTTCCACGTTTTCCCTAATTCCAGTAAGTAGCGTCTTCTTCCTCAAATGCAGTGAACCGGCAGATACTCACGAAAGTAGCGACATGTAGTCAAATTTTATCAAAATCAGATGAAACCGTGGTGATGACGGAACAGCATACTATGCTGTTTATCAACGTTTAATGTTCGACAGGGATACGTCACACCACAAGTGCTACCAAACAGATGGTACAAGGTATTTCCAATGAATATACGGGTTTTAAGGCTTTGTAACATTTATTACATTCACCTCAGAATTTGCAAATACACTCCTGGAAATTGAAATAAGAACACCGTGAATTCATTGTCCCAGGAAGGGGAAACTTTATTGACACATTCCTGGGGTCAGATACATCACATGATCACACTGACAGAACCACAGGCACATAGACACAGGCAACAGAGCATGCACAATGTCGGCACTAGTACAGTGTATATCCACCTTTCGCAGCAATGCAGGCTGCTATTCTCCCATGGAGACGATCGTAGAGATGCTGGATGTAGTCCTGTGGAACGGCTTGCCATGCCATTTCCACCTGGCGCCTCAGTTGGACCAGCGTTCGTGCTGGACGTGCAGACCGCGTGAGACGTCGCTTCATCCAGTCCCAAACATGCTCAATGGGGGACAGATCCGGAGATCTTGCTGGCCAGGGTAGTTGACTTACACCTTCTAGAGCACGTTGGGTGGCACGGGATACATGCGGACGTGCATTGTCCTGTTGGAATAGCAAGTTCCCTTGCCGGTCTAGGAATGGTAGAACGATGGGTTCGATGACGGTTTGGATGTACCGTGCACTATTCAGTGTCCCCTCGACGATCACCAGTGGTGTACGGCCAGTGTAGGAGATCGCTCCCCACACCATGATGCCGGGTGTTGGCCCTGTGTGCCTCGGTCGTATCCAGTCCTGATTGTGGCGCTCACCTGCACGGCGCCAAACACGCATACGACCATCATTGGCACCAAGGCAGAAGCGACTCTCATCGCTGAAGACGACACGTCTCCATGCGTCCCTCCATTCACGCCTGTCGCGACACCACTGGAGGCGGGCTGCACGATGTTGGGGCGTGAGCGGAAGACGGCCTAACGGTGTGCGGGACCGTAGCCCAGCTTCATGGAGACGGTTGCGAATGGTCCTCGCCGATACCCCAGGAGCAACAGTGTCCCTAATTTGCTGGGAAGTGGCAGTGCGGTCCCCTACGGCACTGCGTAGGATCCTACGGTCTTGGCGTGCATCCGTGCGTCGCTGCGGTCCGGTCCCAGGTCGACGGGCACGTGCACCTGCCGCCGACCACTGGCGACGACATCGATGTACTGTGGAGACCTCACGCCCCACGTGTTGAGCAACTCGGCGGTACGTCCACCCGGCCTCCCGCATGCCCACTATACGCCCTCGCTCAAAGTCCGTCAACTGCACATACGGTTCACGTCCACGCTGTCGCGGCGTGCTACCAGTGTTAAAGACTGCGATGGAGCTCCGTATGCCACGGCAAACTGGCTGACACTGACGGCGGCGGTGCACAAATGCTGCGCAGCTAGCGCCATTCGACGGCCAACACCGCGGTTCCTGGTGTGTCCGCTGTGCCGTGCGTGTGATCATTGCTTGTACAGCCCTCTCGCAGTGTCCGGAGCAAGTATGGTGGGTCTGACACACCGGTGTCAATGTGTTCTTTTTTCCATTTCCAGGAGTGTAATACATCAAAGGAAAGAGCAACCCAAACAATTTTCCCTAAAGGTGTTCAATATAAACACCATTCGTCAACATCGAGTCGTTCCCGGGTTCGATTCCCGGCGGGGTCAGGGATTTTCTTTCTGCCTCGTGATGACTGGGTGTTGTGTGATGTCCTTAGGTTAGTTAGGTTTAAGTAGTTCTAAGTTCTAGGGGACTGATGACCGTAGATGCTAAGTCCCATAGTGCTCAGAGCCATTTGAACCATTTTTGAACATCGAGTCGATAGGCGAGATCTTCGCAAATCTTGATTAGCATATCTGGAGTACATGTTGCAAAAATGCTGTTTCTTAAGTCCGGTAGATCACCTAGTAGCAGAGGCACACACACACACACACACACACACACACACACACACACACACACACACACATACACACACACACACACACTCACACAGCCGGCCGCGGTGGCCGTGCGGTTCTAGGCGCTTCAGTCCGGAACCGCGTGACTGCTACGGTCGCAGGTTCGAATCCTGCCTCGGGCGTGGATGTGTGTGATGTGCTTAGGTTAGTTAGGTTTACGTAGTTCTAAGTTCTAGGGGACTGATGACCTAAGATGTTAAGTCCCATAGTGTTCAGAGCCATTTGAACCATCTGAACACACACACACACACACACACACACACACACACACACACACACATATGATCCTTTATGAACCCACAAAGGTAAAAATCGCATGGCCTTAAATCGTGTGTGAACGTGGATGTCGTGCAAAACAAGCTCTGTCATCCGGCCCCATAAAATCTTCATTGTCATGCTGCAACATTTCGCTTGCAACGCTGAGATATAAACCGTTGTTTGTAGGCTTTAGAGCTTGTAACAAGCGAAAACGGTGAGGAAGTAGTTGTTAGTCTCACCTTCAAAGCGTCCACTCGCACGTCTCTGGAACTGATAATTTACAACAAGCCTTGCGAACTGAATTCTTAGGGCTACGAGTGAAAGACTCTCACTCGTTCCACACGTTCTTCAGTCACCCTTGGTCGCTTCATACTGCTTCCTTTGTGCACAGGTATACAAACGAAATAGCTTGAGTTTCTCTTTCATTTAATGTATTATTTATAATTGAAAGTTGAATGCAATATATGCTATAAAGCTTTAAAACCTGTATATTCATTTTAAGACACCCTGTATTTCGAATAAGTGAAACTGACATATCCTCGATACACTCCTCGCAATTTTTCTACTATATCATATGTTTGAGTGGCACACCATCGGTATAACACGTGGTTCCGTCAGCTACGTGGTCTTTACTGTGTACATTATTTCTCGCGAGTGCATCTTGACTAGTGAGTTTAGCTACTTCGACAAACATGCAACTCTTAAATTCTGTAGATGAAATAAACATACCACAAAGTGAATTCAGGTGCACGGTTTCTTGCCTCCCCCACTCACACCCTCCCACCCCTCCCCCTAGCCACACACACACACACACACACACACACACACACACACACACACACACACACACACACACACACACACACACACGTGTTGCATCGCACTTGAAGAAAACTCAGGAGGCCATTACAGTCGGGTTCCCACTCCCCTCCCCCTTTCCTCTCCACGACGAGTCTGCCACCCCATTGCGCTGCAGGAGACGGTAATTAGATTTTAGGAATGTGAGCATCTTTACACGGCGGAGTTCTAAGCTAATTTTCAATTCCATTTGCAAGTTCAGAACGGCTTCACAAGGAGATTTTCCTCCTGTTCATTAAAATTTCATTTAAATTTAATAGGCGCCTGCAAGCTTCTGAGCGTCTTGCATTGCAAATTTAGTTTCTATGAAATTACGAAGATGGAATAAACAGAAGCGCCTCGTATCCGCCCTCTCGGTTCCCACCCCCCGCCATACCCGCGCTGTGTCTTTGCTATCTCTGTCCGTCGATCTCGCTCCGCTTATAATTCCTTCAATTGTAGTTTCTCTCTTAATCGAAACGTCTTGTTTCTTACCTCCCCCCGTGACAGAGAGGGAAGGGAAATGACACAAACAGGAGCGAGAGAGTTGACGACAGGCCGTGGAGACGAGAAGTGACGGAAGATGAGGCAGCACGGAGGGACGGACGCAGAAGGAAGGGGCAAATTTCTGCCCCGGTGCCTTCGCACTGTATACATACAAGGAATGTCCCGTCATCAAAATGCTGAGGCGTCTGCAGAGATGAGCGCGGGGGCAAGAAGCCGGGAGGGGAAAGACGCAGAAATGGAATTAAGGAAAACGGGCGCCGCGTATCCAATTATAACTTGGAAACGAATTTCTCATTTCGAGACAATTAAGCGGCATATTATAGTCACTGAGGCGTTGTACAGAGCAGCAATACAGCGGAGGCCCGCGTCTCCACAAATTATACTTCTGGGACGCATTAATTCTGCAGCACTGCGAGCGCCGCGACCCACTGTGACTCCGCTGGGTGGCGTGCTTTACAGGAGGGGGCAGGGGAGGCGTGGCCCACAATGCTCTCCAGACATTCCGACAGTTGCCGCTGTCAGAAAGTTTGCGTGTGGGTACACCTTAATTTGGTTTATCAGGCACGTAGAATCTACGTGGAAACATCGGCGTTACTTTTGTGGATCGTTGTGCTGTCGACAGCTTCTCTGAGGCGATTTGTGATAGTTGTGTAGAAGTCTTGCTGCAAACTAGTGTACAGAAAAAGGAGAGAGCACAAAGTACTTTCTGCCATATCGGATGAGAGAAAGTATTTAAAAAATTGTTATTCCTTGTTTTCTTAACACGTTGTAAGGTTTCTGTGTGTTGGAAAAGTATGGACAACTCTCAAATGTAGTGAAAGGGTGCAGTACCGCCCGACATTGAAAACAGGTACAACATTCTTCGTTATTCTTGTCAGAACAACATATTTTTTCTAATAATAACTCAGTTTCATTTAATACAGCGAAGCTGGATACCAGTGTGGGAAAGGATGACAATTTATTTATTTAATTGATCACATGTGCACTCCCACAAAAGAAATCCCTACATCCAGTTTGGTGAGATCTGTGAAATGAATGAATGTATGGTCGTCTGCTAACCGCAGATAGTGAATGTGAATATATGATCATCTTTGAGACGATCCTTTGGTCACCTTTGGTGGAACCAAGGAGATGAAACTTACCAGAGCTTTGAGCGCTTGAAATGTGGCTGACCAATACGGTAGCATGGTCTTCCCCCACCTCGGCAGAGGTGCGAGATGACCTGAAGAACGGCCATGTTTCAGCACTCTGCCGCTGGATCTAGTGTTGGTAAGACCTGTCTTAAGTGTGCTCCGTAAAGACAAAAGAGTGGAGACATGGTATGCATGTGAAATACTTAAGAGTAGTTTGGAATAATAATTTCTCTATTTCAGGAACTTTTGTGGGGAGAATTAAATGTCAGGCAGGTATTATTAAGGGGATCGTAGTAATCTTTGGAAGTGACCAACGGTCACAATGAAACCACGTGTAGCAATAAGTTGAAATACTTCCGAGTGCTTAAGTTAAGCTGAATTACTGGCGTGTGTACTATAAGTTGGAAATACTTCAGAAATGGCGTGTGCAGGACTTGAAATAGAGACGAGTACTTCCACGTGGTGAGTACTGTGTGAGTCTCAATCTATGTATGAGACAAAGGATAAAGAGAAGTACTCGTCCATGGTATCAGTTGAGGACTCGCGTGTATGATGAATATGTTCTTAATATTACTTTGCGTGTAATGTTTCCGTGTGACGCTTGATTGAAACTATAATACTCTGAGAGAGAAGCAAGGTGAGTCAGCCGTCTATCCAGCAACGCCACTTGGCTTGCATTGCACAGGAAGACGTGCATCTATCCTCCAGAGTTCATTGTAGGAAAGAAAAGTTACGAAGTGGGGCAGTGTCGTGTGAAACTGGGATAAATACTAATTGAAGTGGGAAAGCTGAAAGTGATGTGATTATAGCGTTGTGACTATTCTTTGTACTGTATGTGCCAGTGTGATGTATTTCATGAAATTTAAGTATGTGTGGTTGGCATGGGAGAGTAGCAAGATAGTTTCAGAGGCAGTGGGTTATGCATGTTCCTTTTTGTACCACTCGGTCTGGAGGAAATTTTCGTGATGTTGGGTATGAGAATCGAAGTGTGAGATATAGCAAAAGATCCACCATCCTATCCAGAAAGTGCAGTGTAGTATTAGATAATTACGAGACCATAAGATAGAGAATCACCAATGTAAAGCCATGCCCACTTGGCGGAGTTTCTCATGTGCAGTTGTTGTAGAAAATGTTATGGTGTGTTTAGGTTATGGAATTTATCGGAATAATAAAGATAGTGAAAAGAAAAAGATTGGTGGGCTTTTCCTTCGAATAGTATGCTGTCATTATATTCAGAATTTATAATGTGTGCGCCACTCACATTCAGTGCGATGGCCACGTGTTGACCAAAGCCGTTGGGTAAGAAAGAAAATGTGGTATTGTCAGTGCGTAGTGAACAGTCAGAGTTGTGTAAATTACTAATAGTCAGTTGTGCGTTATCTGCTTCCGTTGCGTAATATTCAAAGACGAGAATAATTTGTAACTTAATTGTGATTACTAGAGTTCATGTTACTCGATAAATACGAATGAATCCACTCGCTTGGCAAACCACTCATCTTGCAGGCCTGACTACTTGATGCCACAGTATGAGCAAGGCATGTGGGTGCCTCTCACTAGTGATAAATAAGCCCCAATACTTCAATGATATGCAGAACAGACACGTGAAATGCTCAAGAGAACAAAATTTACAGTGCTGACTGACTCGAATACACACTCCAAGGTGTAATACTCCAAACGATCTCAACTGGGGAGAGATCCGGCGACATTGCTGGATAAGGAAGCATTTGGTAAGTACGAAGTCAAGCAGTAGAACCTCTCAACGTGTGCCAGCGAACACTATCTTGCTCAAATGTAAGCCCAGGATGGCTTGACATTAAAGTCAACTAGGCGGGGCGTAGAATATCATCTGCGTATCGCTGTGCTGTAAGGGTGCCATGGAGTACAAGTAAAGAGGACCTGCTATGAAAAGAACTGGCACCCCAGACCGTAACTCTTGATTGTCGGACCTGACCGTGGGTGTCAAATGGCTCTAAGTACTATGGGACTTAACATCTGAGGTCATCAGTCCCCTAGACTTAGAACTACTTAAACCTAGATAACCTAAGGACATCACACACATCCATGCCCGAGGCAGGATTCGAACTTGCGACCGTAGCAGCAGCGCGGTTCCGGACTGAAGTGCCTAGAACCGATCTGCCACAGCGGCCGGCCATTGAGGGTGTCAGTCAGGTTGGTATCTCACCTCTGACTGGTGTGTCTCCAAACACTTCGGCCTGGAATCTCATTGTCTAGCATTGATTTGTCTTCAGTGATGAGTCCCGCTTCGAACTGAGCTCCGATGACCAGCGTGTCTTGAGACGTCCCGGACTGTGGTGGGATATCAAAATAACTGTCGTCCGCCATATTTCTTTTCATAGTAGGACCTCTTTAATTGTCATCCGCGGCTCCCTTACAGCTTAGCGATACGTCAACGATATTCTAGAAGAACGTCCTACAACTCAATTAATCAATGTCCGCAGCTCGTGGTCGTGCGGTAGCGTTCTCGCTTCCCGCGCCCGGGTTCCCGGGTTCGATTCCCGGCGGGGCAAGGGATTTTCCCTGCCTCTTGATGACTGGGTGTTGTATGATGTCCTTAGGTTAGTTAGGTTTAAGTAGTTCGAAGTTCTAGGGGACTGTTGACCATAGATGTTAAGTCCCATAGTGCTCAGAGCCATTTTTTTTCTATCAATCAATGCCAAGCATAATAACTGCTTGAATAAGGGCCAGAGACGGGCCAATGCGTTATTGTTTTGCTCAATTTCTGAAGCTCTTTCTCTTGAATAAATCATCCTTTTTTCTCAAACTGTGATTCTTTTTTTGTTCTACCATATCAACCTATTTCTGTCCCATTCGCAGTGCGGCGTTTCTTTGTCTTAGAGCGTACGTGAAAAACAGTCACTCAAAACACACGTACATCAGTTCAGTGCAACGGAAAGACTGGATCTGCATACAGAAATATCGCATAAGGAGTAAATACTGTCGTGAAAGAAAGAGATTACTTTGAGTAAATGTTTTAGAATTCAGCTTATAGCGTCCAGCTGTGCTATGGGGCAGCCTCCCTGGCTACGTAAATTTAAATTCAGAATTTAAAAATGGTTAAGTGCCTGAAATATTATGTAATAAATGGTTAATTTCCATTAAGACTCACTGTAGTAGTGGATCAATGTTGCAGGGAGAGCGCGACTCTCATACCAGCGTTCAGCAGCGCATAATACGTAGTCTTACGCCATTCACTTCCTGAAATCCAACTAGCGTGCATACAGTTTCTGCTGATAATTGTTTATAATTCTCAATGCCTACTCTGCAGAGGAGTGGCAATTTATTGAAGTGACTGTGAATGACATGTTTGAGGTCCTTAGCAAGAAAAATTGACGGCTCACTATCATGTCACATTTACAGGGTGACAATTATTTAACTATATGAGAGAAACGTAAATTAATTACGAATTTCGACGTGTACACACTTTATTCAACATGTAAACGTCACTACAGATATTTGGATTTAGGTAATGACCTGATTGATATGCCTGTTATCATTGGCGATGTTGTGGCGCAGACGAACAGCGAACTCCTGCATGACCCACTAAAGTATCGGGAAGTCGATGCTGTCGATGATCTCTTGAACGGCTGTTTTCAGCTCACCGATGGTTTTGGCGTTATTGTTGTACACCTTGTCTTTAATGTAACCCGACAAGGAGTCTCATGTCTTCAGATCCTGAGTATATGGCAGCCAATTGAAGCCCATGCCAGTGGTCTCTGGTTATCCCAGGGACACAATGCGATACCCCAGACGGCTCCTCCGGGACATCAGATACTCTTCTGCTTCGATGGGGTCGAGATCCGTCTTGTATGAACCACATCTTAGCGAAATCAGGGTCACTTGGGATAATGGGGATGAAATCATCTTTCAAAACCTTCACAAACCGTTCGGTATCCCCCGTGCCATCAAGGAATATCGCACCGATTATTCCCTGAGTGGACATTGCACACCACACAGTCACTTGTTGAGGATGAAGAGACTTCTCGTTCGCGAAATGCGGATTCTCGCTCCCCCAAATGCACCAATTTTGCTTATTGACGAAACCATCCAAATGAAAGTGTGTTTCGTCGCTAAACCAAACCACATCAGCGTACTAATTCCCATCATGCCCCGCCGCCAACCATGCAGTTTGAATGTCCTACCGCAAACCGTTCAGAAGGTATTACGATTTTATTTCGCATAGTTCGATAATTGTCACCCTGTGATTAAAGCAAGTGTACAGGATCATATGTTTCTGGGAAACAAGCTCACAACATACATTTAAAGAGTTAATATGTTCACCTTTAAATACAACTTACACAGTTTACAACCTAGTAAATATAAACCAACTCACACTTCTCCTTAAAAATCAAGGCCACCTCATTGGAAATGTAATCCAGAATTCTCAGTACAAAATGTAATCTTAAAATCCATGAGCATTTAACATCAAAGATTGTAAGAAATAACGAGAAGAAACGAAATTGTAAATGGGGCAGCAACCAGCTTCCAAGCTCTTATAAATTCGCAACCTCTTCGGCCCTATTCCACTGCGCGGAAGTATGCGACCGAACAGTAGCGCGCGGAGAGATACTCATAGACAAAGTCAGCCACCATCACACGGAAAACTGCACTCCAGCACTGAATATAACTGTAACTGATCTTTCTATAAATCTTGTACGTAATAATGACTAGTAACATCTAAAAAGCTCAAAGGAGAGAGCTGATGGGTGGAAAGAACACATTGGGGGCCTCTACGAGGGGGAATTCCAATCACGCGATAGAAGACGAAAGGGCAGTTGCTACGGAAGACTAAATGGATCTAGTAATAGAGTCAGTTTAACAGAGTTTTAAAACAGTTGCGATCAAATAACGTAGAAGGAATTGATAAAGTTCCTTTGATATTTGTAAAAACATTGTGGGGAGTGACAACCAAACGACTATCAGTTAATACAATTTTCTCGGGTTTCCAGCCGCGTCAGCTGGTTAAAATCCCATCAGCTTTCGACCGAGCTCTCCTCGGTCATTGTCAAGTAGTAAGACTGGCTGCTGTGTCGCCGTGGCCGCGTCGTTATATAGCTGCACTGCTGGCTGTGACGTCACTAGTGCCCTCTTCCTCGCCATATATGGTAATGTTTTCATCCCGCGTCCCTTGCGCCCGTTTTAACCTCGCGATGGCCGGGTCCCAGGCTGTGCTGAGCTACAAACCGCCATCCCTGTTGATGGTGTTTTCGCAGGTTTTTATTTCAATAGCCGGCCGCTTTGGCCGAGCGGTTCTAGGCGCTACAGTCTGGAACCGCACGACCGCTACGGTCCCAGGTTCGAATCCTGCCTCGGGCATGGATGTGTGTGATGTCCTTAGGTAAGTTAGGTTTAAGTAGTTCTAAGTTCTAGGGGACTGATGACCTCAGAAGTTAAGTCCCATAGTGCGCAGAGCCGTTTTTATTTCAATAGCTTCTTTTATGACGCTATCCCAAAAGCCCTTCGTCCTCATAACGACAGATGTTTAGTCGAATAGAATTCTAAGGTGTGTTCTGCCACGGCTAATTTTTGTAAATAGCGTAGGCATAAGCAGCTAGGTGTTCCGTCCGGCGCTGCTCCACAGTGCGAACTGTTTGGCCGACGTAGTAACAGCCACACTGACATGGTATCTTGTACACTCCAGGCGTTATAAGCCCTAGATCGTCCTTCACAGACCTCATGAGCTTCGAATTTTTTCTGGGGGCCTGAACACCGATGAAATGTTACATCTCTTCAGGAGCCGCTAATCTTTCCCGACACTGTACCACAGAAAGGCAAAAATACAAGTTCCTTGCTTTATTCTTCGGTGGTGTTCTCTGTTTGTGCGTTTCTTGCGTGTCACACTAGATATAGCCCGTGACACGTAAGAAACACCAACAGAGAAGAGAGCACCACCGAAGAAAGCAAGAAACTTGTATTTCTGCCTTTCTGTGGTACAGTGTCGGGAAAGATTAGCCTGCTCCTGAAGAGACATAACATTTCAGCGGTGTTCAGGCTCCCAGCAAGAATTCTACAGCTCGTGAGGCCTGTGAAGGACAATCTAGGGCTTAGAAAGTCTGGATTGTACAAGATAGCATGTCAGTGTGGCTGTTACTACGTCGGCCAAACAGTACGCATTTTGGAGCAACGCCAGACGGAATACCTAGCTGCTTACGCCTACGCTATCCAGAAAAATCAGCCGTGGCAGAACACGCCTTAGAAAATAGACACCGAATTCTGTTCGACGAAACATCTGTCCTTACGAGGACGAAGAGATTTAGGGATAACGTCATAAAAGAAGCTATTGAAATAAAAACCTCTGAAAATACCATCAACGAGGACGGCGGTTTGCAGCTCAGCACAGCCTGGGACCCGGCCATCGCGATGTTAAAACGGGCGCGAGGGACGCGGGATGAAAACATTACCATATATGGCGAGGAAGACAGCACTAGTGACGTCACAGCCAGCTGTGCGGCTATATAACGGCGCGGCCATGGCGACACAGCAGTCATTATTGCTTAACAATGATCGGGGAGAGCTCGGTCGAAAGCTCGTGGGATTTTAACCACCTGACGCGGCTGGGAGCCCACACAATTTTATTAATTCATATCGCCGCAAAACCATGCATTCATACAAAACGACTATCTAGTTGGCACTTGAAATCTGTTGAGACTGGAGATATACCACTAGACTTTCTGTAAAATTGCATCTTCACAATCCAGGAAACAGCACAGTCAAGTAAGTGTGAGAACTACAGCATAAGTTCACGCAGCCTAGTTTTTGCCGCTAATAATGCACTGAGAAATTGAAAGGTAAACTGAATATCTGTCAGATGACTAGGAGTTCGGCTTTCAGAAAGACAAAAGCACTACAGAGTCAGTGCTGTCGTTGTGACTGGCAGTGGTCGCGACAAGAGAAATCAGAACGCGTTCGTAAGATTTGCCACTCCAAAAAAAGCTTACGACAAAATAAAATGTCGCAAAATCTCGAAATTCTTAAAAATAAAAGTAAGATATAGACAAAAACGGGTAATATACAATATATACAAGTACCAAGAGGGAATAATAAGTATGTATGACCGAGAAAGAAGTGGTCGGATTAAGAAGGGATTCCTCGTGATGACTGCGTGTTGTGTGATGTCCTTAGGTTGGATAGGTTTAAGTAGTTCTAAGTTCTAGGGGACTGATGACCATAGATGTTAAGTCCCATAGTGCTCAGAGCCATTTGAACCATTTTTAAGAAGGGATTAAGGCTTTTATCCCTAGTGTGCATTCTATACAATGAAGAAGCAGTGATGTAAATAAAAGAAAGATTCAAGAGCGGAACTAAAACTCATGACAAAGGGATACCAATGACAAGATTTGCCGATGATATTGCTGTCCTCAGTACAGCTAAAGAAGAATTGCGTGATTTGCTGAATGGAATGAAAGGTCTAACGGGTATGGAATATGAATCGAAAGTAAACCGCAGAAAGAGGAAACTACTGTGATTTAGCGGAAATCTGAGTAGCGATGGAATTAAGATGAAAATTAGTGATCATGAAGTAGACGAAATTAAGTAATTCTGCTACCTTGGCAGCCAATTAACAAATGAAGGACGAAAAATAGAGGACATAAAAAGAAGAGTAACACAGGCAAAGAGGGCACTCATTTCTGGCCAAAAGACATCTACTAGTACCAAACACAGGTCAATTTAAGAAAGAAATTTTTGAGAATGTACTTATGCAGCACAGAATTGCACGGTAGTTCACCCTGGACTGTTGAAAAACAGGGAAAGGAACTGTGTGAGATGTGATGCTTCAGAAAAGTGTTGAAAATTAAGTAGACTAATAAGATTGTGTATGATGAAATTCTCCGCAGAATTGGCGAAGAAAGGAACATATGCAAAACAGTGACAACAGGAAGGGACACAAAGATAGTACATGTGTTACGATATCATGGAATAATTATCATGGTACTAGAGGAAGCTGTAGAGTGTAAACATTGCAGAGACAGACACGGATTGGATGTAACTGAAGTAATATGGTGCAAGTGCTACTCAGAGATGAAGAGGCTGGCACAAGAGGGAAATTCGAGGCGGTCTGCGTGAAACAAGTCAGAAAAATAAGAGTAGATACTGGGTGATTTAGAAGAGCAGTCGAGGTGCAACAACGTGAATATCCTAATTACTTTATTTATTTTCACGTATAATTTGTTTTAATATGTTGTTCTGTTGTTAGATCGCTATCAATTTTTGTAATATTGTTTTCATCGAAGAACTTTTTTGTCTTAACGATGTATTCATTCTTCCCTACTATCACCACTGAGTTCCATTTGTCTGACTTCGTAACAATACCATCATCATCATCAATAAGTTTTTGCTTCATGTTGTCCACAATTATTCATTTTTTTTTAAAAGATGAACAATGGCTGTTGGATTCATGCCTAATAATTTTCTTCATTGCTACAGAAAATTTAGTCTGTTCAAAGTTTGAAACCTTTAGAGTGTCAGTTATTTATTTCGCGTTTACAAGTGTGTCCTTATAGTCAGTTTCCTGTTTTCGTGTTCTCATTGTAGTTCGAAACTTCACCGAGCACAGTTTTATCTCCTCATTAAACGCAACGTTTGTCAGATTAACTAATCTGGGATATGAATTAAATAACTGTTCTCTGCGTGTATTACTGTTTTCCGATTGACCTGTCAGACCTAGAATTTTCTTATTATATCTTATCCTTGTTTCATTAGCTGTTCTGCTAACACTATTGTATACCCAATAATATATCAAACATTAAAGGAGTTTGTATCCAAGCCAATGTAAAATCCGACCTAATTATTCCTTTTTGGATAAATTAATCTGTAACTTCACTTCGTACAGGTTCCACCTCACATTAATGTTTGCACTTCGACACGTTTTCTTTCTTGTATTTACTACTGAATTTTGTCAATTCATACCTCGCTGTTACCTTATTCGCAGTACGTGCTTTATTAAGCACTGTATGGTGATTCTTACTTTTTTGATGCGAAATATGTTCCAATCACCTAGATCAAGAAACTTTGATTCCATAAAGGTGTCACAGCGACTACAGACTATTATAATGAAGGATGGGAACAGCAATCAGTCGCAATCCCACTGTTTTTTTTGTTATTGGGTATCTACATTCCATATATAAATAGCCATCTTCAGTGCTGAGATACAAGGAAGTTATAGAAAAAGAACTTCACCAACTGCGACATAATCGCGTATACAAACAATGATCCAATAATGTCAAATGCTTTTTTATTCCAGTCTCTGATCACAATATCAATTCGTTAGACGATGACCGGTTTCAGTCCGTAATGACCATCCTAAAATCTTTTTTACACCATGACCTAATGTGGCCGTATCACTTTAGGACATGGTGTAAAAAAAGATCTTAGATCTGAGAATGGTCATTACGGACTGAAACCGGTCATCGTCTAAAGAATTGATATTGTGATCAGAGACTGGAATAAAATAGCATTTGAGAAACAGAACTGATATACATAAAATAATAACTAAAACATCATTTTATCCAACAGCAATGATCCATTAAAGTCAACATACGAACTCGCTGGAGCAAGTGTTGCCATGACTTTAAGTGGCAGGAGGCTAGATTTTAGCGTCGTGACAATTTTCAAACTGGTTAAAAAAAATGTTCAAATGTGCGTGAAATGTTATGGGACTTACTACTTAGGTCATCAGTTCCTAAGCTTACACACTACTTAACCTAAATTATCCTAAGGACAAACACACACACCCATGCCCGAGGGAGGACTCAAACCTCCGTCGGGACCAGCCTCACAGTCCATGACAGCAGCGCCTTAGACTTCAAACTGATAAGTAGCTATATTTCAGCAAGACGATCTTCAAATTTTTTTTATTGTGGTGTAACAGTTCTTTATAGCAGAGTTGTATCAGTCTATTAATGATCTTTGGCACAAGATTTGGTGTATCGCTTCACAACTGATATATAAAGAAACACATTGTAACTAGAATGATATTTTCACTCTACAGCGGAGTGTGCGCTGATATGAAACTTCCTGGCAGATTAAAACTGTGTACCGGACCGAGACTCGAACTCGGGACCTTTGCCTTTCGCGAAAGGCAAAGGTCCCGAGTTCGAGTCTCGGTCCGGCACACAGTTTTAATCTGCCAGGAAGTTTCATACACATTGTAAGTTGGTACTTCTTGATTATTTTATAGGTGATAGGGAACTGAACAAATTGTTTTAGTTTTATTGAAGAAAAGGGTTTTACGCTACTACATGAAAAAGAATAACACTAGATAGTCTGAAATACAGAAGGCGATACTTACACAACATGACGCAAACTGACTTGACTTACTGACTTAATTCCTTTGGCCCCTGTGGGGGCATAGGGCATCCAGGAGAACTCGCCATCCGTCTCCGTCTTTGGCCATTTGCCTCAATTCTGCCCAGGTCTTGCCAACTCTTTTTGCTTCCACTGTCCTCTTCCATGCGCCCCTTGGTCTTCCTCTCTTCCTTGTTCCCTGGGGATTCCATTCCAATCTGGTTTTCTCAAGGTGTGCCCCAACCAGCCCCACTTTCTCTCTCGTATCTGGTCTTCTATAGGTATCTGGTTTGTTATTCGCCAGAGCTCCTAATTACATTCTTTTTGGCCACCAGATATTCATGATGCGTCGAAGACATCTATTTATGAAGCTTTGTAACTGGGTTGTTATCTTTTTATCCATTTTCCAGCTTTCACTGGCGTACAGAAGGACAGCCTTCACATTTGTACTAAAAATACAGATTTTTGTTTTGTATATGATATTTCTATTATTCCGTATTGGATGCAGTTGTATGAAGGCAGCATTTGCCTTTTTAATGGGGTTTTTCACGTCATCTCCAGCTCCACCATCTTCCGCCACTATACTACCCAGATACAGGAATAAGTTGACAGTCTCCACTTGCTGCTCACCTATTAACAGGGGCACCTCCATGTTACCTGAATTTACTCTCATTTCCTTTGCTTTGCCTGTATTTATCTTGAGGCCAGCAGTCCCTGCTTCTTCTTACAGCAAGTTTAATTTAGCTTGCATATCAGTCAGCCTTGGAGCTAATAAAACTATGTCGTCTGCAAAATCCAAATCCTCCAGACGTTCGTGGATCCCCCACTGGATTCCTCGTCTCCTGCCTGCTGTGACGCTTCTCATAACAGAGTCTAGAATGAGTAGAAAAAGTGTTGGTGACAAAATGCAACCCTGCCGGACTCAGTTGTTACTTTTATGGACTCTGTCATATTTCCCTTGTGGAGTATGCAGCATTCGTAGCCATCATATAGATCTTTTATGTTGTTTAAGATCTTCTGTGGTATGCCATACTTCCGCAACACCTGCCAGAGCACTTTATGTTTCACGGAATCGAAGGCCTTTTGAAAATCAATGAATGCCAGGTACGTGGTTGCTTGGAATTCTTTGCTTTGCTCTAAGATGATCCTAAGAGTGTTAATAAGATCAACACAGCTGCGTTGTGCCCTAAAACCGACCTGTTCTTTATGCAGTCGCTTTTCAAGGGATTCTTTAATTCTGTTTTAAATAATTCTGGTGAGGACTTTACTGGGCACTGACAACAATGTAATACCACGACAGTTGTTACAGTCTGACAAATTTCCCTTTTGTGGGAGCCTTACCACCAAGCCACTTTTCCACTCCTTTGAAGATTTCTTTTCAAGCCAAATATGCTTCAGTAAAGGATGGAGCATTTTAACAGGTGGCCGTATTTGTTGTAAACAACTACATCTGTTTTCCTCAATCTGTACAATTGTAGCGGATATGATGAATAGCGACGCACGTAAATCACATGTTGTGTGATGTCCCTACGTAATGTAGTATTATTGTAATATTCTGGCTGCGAGTACCAGCGATGATGCGCTAACGTAACTGAGATGATAACGCTCTTCGCGGTGACGACAACGCTCTTTGCTGTGAAAAAAAGGAGCATCTATGCTTTTTGCAATTTTTGGAGAGAAGAAATGCCGAGTGGAAGTTGAGTTTTTTTTAGGACAGATAAGTTTCCATATAGATGTAATTTTAAG